>NC_088800.1:72578659-72880856 GCF_011386835.1 Chrysemys picta bellii | reverse complement strand
TGGGCAGGAAGTTCATTTATCCAGACTGGTGTCTCAAATGAGCAAGAAAGAAGAGTGTTCAAACCTTCATTACGAACAAGAGAAAATACAATTCCTTATTTTGCAATTTCCAGATATGTGGTGCGATTATAAATTAAATCTTAGAAGTGCCACTTTGGGATGCTAACATTTCATGTGTAGAATTCCCATTTACATCAGCAGGAGTTGTGTGAGTCACAATTGGGCACATTATGCTAGACTTCTTGCTAATTATGTGAAGTCCTTTATAAAGGTGTGATATTAGGGGTTTACAAAAACAAAAGTGGCTATTCCAGTTTTTTAAGCCAGGGACGGGAGGAAAGAAGTGGAAATGAAGACTATCATAAGAAAGAAAGGTACCTGCAGGGTATACTGTAACCTGAACAAGTAGGCAATATGCAATTTCACGCTGTAAATTATGTTGGCTGTTAATTATGTGGTCATATAAGGAATCAAGTCTACAACTCAGAGGTGCTCCCATGCAAGACTTTCAGGAAATATTAGTCTCCTTATTTACACATGCCCAAATGTTTCTGATGGAAACTTGAAGGTTTTACTCTAAAAATATCAACAAGGACTAATTTGTCTTTTTCTAGTCAAGGCCCATGTGACTAATAACATTATAAACAAGTCCAATCCAACTTTGGGGAAAAGGACAGATTTTGAACCAGATTCAGACTTCACAGCTGAATCTTATCTCCAATTTTTACTTTAAATATTTCATCATCAAGCAAGGGCCATAAAAGTTAAGAAGATGGGAATCTATAAATACTTTAGGAGTAAGAGAGAGAGAGAGAGAGAGAAAGGAAAGTGTAGGCCTACTACTTGACAGGAAAGGAGAACTAACAACAGATATGATCAAGAGGCCTGAGGTTTTTTAACACCTATTTTGTTTCAGACTTCCCTTAAAAAAAGAAAAAAAATTGTGACCAGATGCTTAACAACAAGAGGGAAAAGAACACAAATCACAATAGGGAAAGAACAGGTTGAAGATTATTGGGTAAGTTAGATGTATGTATTCAAGGCAGCAGAGCCTGATGAAATTCATCCTACAGTACTTAAGGAATTAGCTCAAGAAGTCTCAGGACCATCAGCAATTATCTCTGAGAACTCATGGATGCTGGGTGAGGTCCCAGAAGACTGGAGAAAGGCAATCATAATATCTATCTTTTAAAAAGGGAACGAAAGGACCGGGGGAATTACAGACCTGTCAGCCTAACGTTGATACCTGAAAAGATATTGGAACAAGTTATTAAACAATCAATTTGTAAGCACCTAGAGGATTACAGGGTAATAAGTAATAGGCAACATGGATTTGCCAAGAACAAATCATGCTCAAGCAACCTAACTTCTTTCTTTGATAAGGTTACTGTTCTAGTAAATGAGGAGGAAGCACTATACCTGATTTATTTTGATTTTACTAAAGCTTTTGACAGTCCCACATGACATTCTCACAAGCATACTACACTATAAGGTGGATGCATAATTGGTTGAAAGGCCAATCGCAAAAACTAGTTATCAATGGTTCACTGTGAAACTGAGAGGGCATATGTAGTAGGGTCTGTTGTATTAATGTAGATTAAATAAACGGGTTAAGGTGTTAACATAATTCAATCACTGTCCATCAATCAATGGTGTTAAACAAGGTCTGGGACTTGGTATACTGAGACCTCACTCAGCCTGCTTAAAAATCTTTAACTTTTTATCAAAGATACAGAAAATGAAAGACAGCTAATGCATTTGAAATGTAAAGTATTAAGGTTTTCATTTTAACAACATCCCTTGTTTCTTTTCTATCTAGCTGTAGATAGTTTTGTTTGAGTCTCTTAGATGATATTAAAGATGGTGATAACTGTCATCCCAGGTGGTGTTTGGGATTCAGCTGGACTTGGTAGGGGTAGTAAAACCACCTGGGTCGTGTCCCCCCCTCTCTCTGGCCAGGACATCTCTCAGGATCAGGATGATGAAGGCCCAGGGTCCCAAGAAACAGCTGGGGTGGCAGCTATGGTAGTGAAGCTTGCTCTAGTAGCTTCTGTTTTGTTTTTTCTTACTTTCCCCACAATTTTTTTTCTTTTAAGGACCCAAAAAGGGAGTGATGGTTGAAACAGCCCATTTCCCTTATTATTTTGTCTAGTAATTAAGCTTAATATCCGACATACTCATTTTGGCTTATTAACTTCTGGCTCTACATCTCTTCTTTTTAACTAGCATAATTTTAACAGTTTTTGAATCAGACTAACTTGGTTTTTTTATTTAGACTAATTCAGTTATTTTGTCTCCCTTTTGTATTTTCCCCCCATCAACACTTGTTATCACAGAATATTGTAACATTTTGTGAATTTCTACATACATTTTACAGATGAGCTCACAATGTGGGTAAATGTGTAGGCTCCACTGTAATAACAGGTCCCACAGGGGTCAGTCTTGAGTCCAGTACTATTCAATATTTTCATGAATGATTTAGAGCAGCGGTTCTCAAACTGTGGCTCGGGACCCCAAAGCGGGTCACGACTAAGGTGACCATATTTCCCTATGCTGAATACGGGACACCTGGTAAAATTACTCATACTCAAACGACTTCAACGGCAATCACTCAGAACTATGCAGTCCAAATGTTCATATTAAAATCAAGTTGACTGAGCCCCTGTTAAAAAGAAATACTGCATAGTTGGAGTCTTTTTATTTACTTTCCTATCTTTAAGGCTTTAGGTTCACACAGGGTAAGGTCACTCACACACTTCCATACATCTCTTACATGGGGGGGAGGGGTGACAACTGACCAACCCTCCTCTCCCTGCCTGGAGCTCTCTGCTCTCCCTCCATGCCTGGCTGAGTCCCTGGGATGGACCCGCCTCTCCTGGTACCTGGCGCTGCATCTTCCCGAGGCAACACGTGGGGGGCACGCAGGGTCACATGCGTCCCTCCCCAGATTTCTGCCCCGGTTCATATCAGAACATGGCCAGCAGCAGCCTTTCGGCACTGTGTGGCAGGGAAGGAATGGGAGCTGCTTCTAGCCGCAGGGTGTGGGGAGAGGAAGGGATGACCTGACTCGTGTCTTTGCAAAACTCATCTCTTCCCACCACCACCCACTCCCTGTGACTGGAAGCAACCTGTCCCTTCCTGCCTGCACAGTGGCAAAAGCCAACTAACACCTCCAGGCTGCTGCTGGCCACCGACATAACCAAGCCACCACCTGTACCCTGACTCTATACCACGAGCTCTAAGGATGCATTGTGCACCAGGGCCCAGGGAATCTGACTGCAGGGGTGGGTGAAGAGGATGCTGAGCCCTTGCCCAGTGGGATGCAAAGTCGGGGCGCGAACAGGTTGGAAATTGCTTCTCTCTGGCCCCCGCCACTCCAGAGCTTAGCTGAGGGGCAGAGAGGCTTCCCTGTGCCAGTGCTGTGCAGAGCTCCTCCTGGCCAGCACCCCAGGCCGGAGGGTCTTGGGCTTTTCTGTGTTGCCGGCTCAGCCAGAGGCAGTGGTGAAAGGAAGGAGCCTGTTGGTGAGCTGAGCACTCCAACCAGGAGCTGGTTCTCCGCACAGTGCTGGGAGCAGAACGCACCCCGCCAGGGGGAAGGGTGATATGGAGGAGCGGCAGGAGCGAGGGAGATGAAGGGGCAAAGCGGGGAGAGGACAGCGAGAGGGAAAGCACATAAAATGCGGATGGGTGGGCAGGAGAGGCGCTGCCTGGCACCTGCCCACACTCTCCAGGAGAAAGCTCCGGGCTGGGGCAGGGGTTGAGGGCTCCGGCTGGGGATGTGGGCTCTGGGGTGGGACTGGGGATGAGGGGTTTTGGGTGCAAGAGAAGGCTCCGGGCTGGGGTAGGGGGAAGGTCCGAGAGCAGAGCCTGGGGGGGGGCAGGCCCCCCTCACTTTTGGGAAGGCTCTGACACTCTGGTCTGGTCAAGAAAGATTAACCTGGCAGTCTCCTTCAGGACTCCCTTTCCATCCTAGAGGAGATTACAGACCCAGTCCTGCAATTTTTCCACATACCAAATTCTCATTCAGTGAGTTCCTATTGAGCTTTTTATATAAAGGGAAACTGAATGACCAGACAAGAAACTGATCAACATAATCTGGCATCACAACACGAGAGTAGGGAATCTAACAGATGCTTTTTTTCTGAAAAATGATGAAATATTACTGTGTCTATGTACTAAAGGATCATCTTTATAATGATACTTTTAATGAGAAAAGTTGTCTGTTAAAATTGTTTAAAAAAAAAAAATCTACCTACAAGTAGACACCAGTACTTAATGCAACTGGGGAAATAACTATGTAGCACTTAGATTTCTTTTAATTAAACCTTATATTATCATCGAATTATGGGTTTAAAAGATCTCCAAAATGTAATGAAATAAACGTTACACAGATGTTCACCAAAAACAAGAATGTTTTTACTTCATAGCAACCAAATAGGTCAAACCACTTCCTTTTTCAGACAAATCTCAAAGGACCACAAAACAAATGGTTTTCTAGTGGATTTTATATGTCTATCCCTGCTAAGAGGAAACAGTGCTGTCCAAAAAATTTGCTTTCCCATGAAATTGTTGGATTCTTTTTAAAATTAAAATCACTTTGCCAGATATTTGCTTGAAAACTATACATACATGTTTAAAATAAAGTTACTTTAATATTGCATGATTTTTAATGAAGATGCACACAAGTCAAATAACTACTTCGTATGAAGAGACTACAAAGTGAAGCACTCAAACCCAGGAATGCCCAAGTAAAGTTGTGTGGACTACCTTATTCTCTGCTCCCAGGCACCTTTAATTACATGATCACATACGATATATTCCTGCCTCAATCAGAGCACAGTACAGATGTGCTCAGGGAATGAGTCAGTTCTTAAATAGTTATTTTTATCCGGAAGGTTCAGCATGTGCCTATGTACCTTATTAACTACACATGCACTCACACCCTTTACTAAGGCCAATGTTTCACCAAGATGTATACTTAAATATCTTGCTGAATTCTAGAACTAAAAGGAGAAAAGGATCATATAGGGGATGTTTCATTTGCTGTACACCATCCACTTTTTGAAATTAATTAACCCAGGGAAACCTTGCCTCATTCAATCACCACAGTCCACTGTCTCATTCATTGTCCATCCTGATGCACATGTTGCATGAGAAGAAATACTATGTGATCACATAATCAATGACTATACCTTGAAAGAATGCACTCAAGGAGGCGCTGCACAAAAAGATACAATATAAACTCTTCAGAGCAAGGATTAAGTATAAAACAAGAGAGAACAAAGAGATTAGGGTTGCCAGTTTTGGTAGGACGTATTCATGGAGGTTTCCTCACATGACAATCTTTAATTAAAGATTAATCTTTAATTCCTGGAGACTCCAGGACAACCCTGGATGGTTGGCAACCCTAAAAGAGACAGACAGGAGACTACAAGGAAACTAGACAACAGGGGTCAGCATGACAGGCAGCACACTAACAGCCTAGCTGTTTTGGGTGTGTTTGGTTTTGTTTTTTTGGGGGGGGAAGGAGGGGGGGGAGCACCAAAGAAAAGGAGAGATTTAAGGAGAGTTTTAAAGGAGAATAAAGTGTTAGTGCGAGGATGTTCATGGGGTGTGTGTATGAAAATTTAACCAAGTGAGCAATGGAACGTGGCACTAAGGGCAAATCAGAGCAGGAGTTGAAATCTCAACAAAGGATGAGAGATGATAGGTAGCTATGAAGGGCCCTGGAAGTGAAGACAAGGGGCTTATGTTTGATGAGATAGAAAAGAGGGAGCTCATGGAGGGATGCAAAGAGACGGATGACACAGTCAAAGCAACAGGTTAGGAGAATGATTTCTGAATGGATGTCACTGAGGCAAGTTTGCATTTGTCAAGGCCAGAAAGAAGAAGTTGCAGTAACTGAGACAAGAAGATGAGAGCCTTAACATGAGTTTTAGCTGCGCAGACAGACCGAAAAGTACCTTAGAGATGATATGCAGAAAGCACCAGCAAAATTTAGACATAGCCTAGATGTGAGGACCCACAGAGAGGTCTGAGTCGAAAATGACACCCAAGATACAGGCCTTAGAGACAGGCAGGATGGTGCCGTTGTCCACAATGAATGCGAAAGGAGCTAGTTAGGAAGGCTTGTGGGAAGGTGGGGCGGGGGGCGTTGGTGATGAAAGGGAGATGGGGCAACAGATGGAGAGGTAAGTTGGGGGGGGCAAGGGTGGGATTTTTTTTAAGATGGGACAGGCTAAAGAATGCTTATGTTGTATGGGGAAAGAGCAAGAGGAGAGTGACAGGTTAAGAGAAATGGAAGGGATGAGAATAGACATGAGAAAGATCAGGAGATGGGATGGGGTTATTGAGACAAGTGGAGAGTTTAGAGCAGTGGTTTTCAAAGTTTTTTTCTGGGGACCAAGCTGAAGAAAATTATTGATGCCTGCAACCCAATGGAGCTGGGGATGAGGAGTTTGGGAGGGGCTCAGAGCTGGGGCACGGGGATGAGGGCTGTGGGGTGGGGCTAGGAATGAGGGGTTTGGGGTGCAAGAAGGGTTTCCAGGTTTGCGGGGGCTCAGGGCTGGGGCAGGAGATTGGGGCGTGGGGTTGGGGCGCGGACTTACCTCCGGTGGCTTCTGGTCAGCAGTGCAGCTGGGGTGCAGAGGCAGGCTTCCCGCCTGTCCTGGCACCATGGACCGCGCTGCACCTGAAGCAGCAGGTCCGGCTCCTAGGCAGAGGCACGCAAGCGGTTCTGCCTGGCTCTTGCCCACAGGCACCATCCCCACCCCCACCCCCAGCTCCCATTGGCCGAGTGTGGAACCAATGCTTGGGGTAGGGTGCAGTGCGGTGTCGGAGCAGATAGGCACTAGCCTACCTTAGCTGGGCAGCACCACCGACAGGACTTTTAACGTCCTAGTCGGTGGTGCTGACCAGAGCGACCCAGTGCATTACATGCCGAGACTGACTCAAACTTTGAAAAACACTGGTTTAGAGGACAGCAAACTTCCGCATGTGAGAGGGAAGAAGGAAAGAGTTGTGGGAGGGGGAAGAAAAGGCAAGCTGAGGGAAGAGGAAAATCACATTTTGTCAATATTCTCCAGTGTAAAAAACGGCAAGATTCTATGCAGAGATGGAAGCAGAGGCACAAAGAGGGA
This sequence comes from Chrysemys picta bellii, assembly GCF_011386835.1. Classification (NCBI taxonomy): domain Eukaryota; kingdom Metazoa; phylum Chordata; order Testudines; family Emydidae; genus Chrysemys; species Chrysemys picta. The sequence continues at coordinate 72,873,717 of NC_088800.1, read as the reverse complement.
GGGTTTGAGTAGTTCATCTTGTGGGTGAACTAGAGCATATATTCTACAAAGACATCCAATCTTGCTTTAAAAAGGGTAGATCCTCAGTTAGTGTAGTCATAGCTCCACTGACTAAGTGATGGAGAATTTACCACGCTCCTTGGTAAGTTGTTCCAGTTAATTGCCCTAGCCTCTTAAAAATTGCCCCTTACTTCTAGTTTGAATTCTTCTAGCCACTGGATATTGTTATATATTTGTCTGAGAGATTAAAGACCTTTTTAGTATTATCTTCTCCCTGTGTAGGTACCTATAAACCATGTTCAAATTGTCTCTTAACTTTCTCCTTGACAAAGTAAATAATCTGTATTCCTTAAGTCTCTCATTGTAAGATCTGCTTGCCAGACATCAAATCATTCTTATTGGTCTTTTCTGAACCTGTTAAAAAATTTTCAACATCCTTTTAAAAAGTGTTGACACCTGGCCTGGACACAGTATTCCAGTAGTGATCTTACCAATGCCATATGCAGAGGCAATATCTTCCTATTCCAATTTTATATTCTTCAGTTTGTACATCCAAGGATCACATTAACCATAGCATTGCAATGGAAGCCCACATTCAGTTGGTTATCTACCATTATCCCCTGTCACTGCTTTGCACTATATAATCCCCTGTTCTCTATGTATAACCTTATACTTGTCTATATTAATACATATTGTTTCATTGCATCATGACATCCAAAGAACTATGTGTAAGGGACTATTCATTATTTACCACCTCATGAAGTTTTGCAATCTCTGCAAATTTTATCAGCAATTATTTCATGTTTTCTTCTGATGATTGAAAGGAAACATTCAATAGCACTGGGCCAAGAACAAATCCTTAAGATTTCCCCATTAGATTTAAAAATATAAATGATTAATGGGAATCATTTATCACTTAGCTAGTTTTTAATCCATTTAATGTGTCACGCTGATTTCCCATAGAACTATTTTTTAATCCAAATATCATATAATATATTAGAATTCTATAAGGTATTTGACATGACCAGTTATCTTTTGCAACCAAACTTGTAATTACATCAAAGAGCAAGGCCTATTTATCATGAAACCATCCTGACTGATATTAATTATATTTCTGTCCATTAGTACTTTACTGATTCGGATTCATATCAGCTGCTCCATTATTTTGCCTGCGATCAATGTCCAGCTAACCAGTCTAAACCAAGGTCATCCCAGGTACCCTTTTTAATGATTGACAGAACCCAGGCTCTCTCTTTGGAATTTGGAATTTCCCCAGGTTTTTGTTTTTTAATTAACATCAATCCTCAGAGAGCTTCTTGACCAATTCTTTAAAACTACAGGTGCAAGTTATCCAGACCTGGTGCTCTGAAATTAGACATATGCAAATAGATGCTGGTTAACATACTTTTTGGTTACTGTTGGAATTTAAGCATATCATATTATATGAATACAGCATATAGTTATGGTTCCAAACACAGAAAATAAATATTTGTGTATAATATATGATGTAGTGAATTTCCAGTTCACATGGATTTTTCAGTGCATATTCTCCCTTCCACAGGCTTTTACAGAGAAATGGAAACTATGGGACACAGAAAGGTTGACTTGAGCCTAAGAATACTTATTTTTAACTCCTACCATACTTAAATTACTTTTTTTGAAAACCAGTTTTAATTCTTCTATGTTTTTCTCAGGGCACTTTTGCCTTTATTATTAAATTTATCCATTTGTATGTTAAAGGATGATAACTGTGCTTTTCCATTTAGACAGAGTGAAAGCAGACTTACTACATTTGCTTCATCAGTAAGCTGTTCTTCTGTGGCCTGTGTGAAACGTGCTGGTGGTTTCAGTCCCTCTGGGCAGGTGCCTACACCACAGCAACCAACACCACACTTGGCATTCTCGTTGGCAGTTCCAGCAGAGAGGTCAAGGATTGAAAGAACCTGAATACTGAATTACTCTTTCATGCAAAGAAATGCCTCAGAGTTCAGGACTGAAGTACACAGTTTAGGGAACAGTATGGAGAAGTTTACATTGCACTGCTTGTGCTGTAGCTGTTTGGGAAGGATGGAGGGATTTGTATCTCTGTGAATTCAGCACCTTATAGAAAGTTAACTTTTACTTTGTTTAAAAACCAATGACCCAAAAAAAAAAAGCTACAAATTAAAAAAAGAGTAAGTGACTGATCTTGCAGTCCTTTCATAAGCAGAATTCCTGATGACCTGAATGGGAGAGAATATGCAACAACTAATCAAATTCAAGAAAACGAATGTAACAGAATTAGAACTGATCCTAATACAAAATAACAGGAGCCATATTCTGCCATAAATTTTTATGCAGAATGATCTGATCTAAGAATTTTAAGGCCTGGAAATTATCTCAAAAGAAACTTCATTATTTATCACTACACAAGCATAACACCTGCTATCAAATGCAAGGACCTCAGATACCCAAATGAAATACTATCACATACTAACTGCAGCAAGAGATGTTTCAGTCTAATAAAGTCATAAAAGACATCATTTCAAGCTGGGGAAGGAAGGGGAATCAACATGTTTTCCTGAATTAAGTACAAAGAGCCCTGTAATTAGAACACAACAGACAGCTGAAATAAAACACTAATTAATTTGGATCATATCTTACTCCTATTCCATGCACAGAGCCCCTTTGAAATCAACGGGAGTTTTGTGTGATAATAGATGGTATGACATGGGCCTTTATGCCCACATTTATACTACCGGGAAGGGGTGGGGGGGAAGAGTTTAAACTAGTAGGGAGCATGTCCTACATTTGACAGCTTCGCTATCAAATTTTCTTTTTCTTTTTTAATGATAATGCATAGCGGTTTTCATCCACACATCTCAAAAATATTTTACTAAAAGAGGTGCATATAATTTTTCCCATTTACAGATGAGGAACTGGAGGCACAAAGAGGTGAACTCAAGCTCACACATCAGGCTAATGACAGAGCTGATAACAGAACTCAGGTCTCCTTAATCCCAGTCCAATGCCCTAGCCACTGATTCACACTGTCAAATTCATTTATTTTTATGAATTGAACACCTCTTTATGTGGGTCTTTCAGCGACAGGCAAGACAAAACTATTTTTAACATACTAAAAATGGCATTTTAAAAGCTCAGAAATCAGCATAGAGTCTTAGGGCAGGTGTAGCTAAAACTGCTGTTAATTCATTTTAAAACTGACTAGATTTCAAGTTGACACTTAACTCTGTATATATAATCTCTTGTCATGATATGGTCAATTTTCTTACCACTTGTCATTCCAAAATCTAGTTAGTTTAAAATAATGTTAAACTAATCCTACTCTACCAATGGAAGTTTTGAACAAGAAAGGAAACCAGGATTAGGCTTTTTCTTATGAAAATAAGTGTAATAATCACAAAAGGCTAATGTAAAAGTTCAAATACGCTACATTAAGCGTATTTGAACTTTTACATTCAGTTATTTGGATCTGTAATATTATAACGCTGACTAAGGACACTTGTAAACTATACAATAATTTGACCACCCTGAATAGTACATTTTTTATTAAATGAGATATGACAAATAATCCGAGAAGAATAATAGAAGTGACTTTTTCAGTAATAAGTAGATCCATTTTGAGGGTCCAATCTTTGCAAGGTGCCAAGTACTTCAAATCCAATGTACCTCAATGAGAACTGAAGGTGCTCAGAACCTCAAAGTAGGCTCTCTGCACCTTGCAGAACTGGACCTTAAGGCTGAAGAAACCAATTTTTCACATACTCTGCAGTGTGAAAGTTAAATTTTTTTGATGATTCAAGATCATACAAGTGAAAAATATCTATATTAGATGGATTGAATGTCAATAAACAAGCATAATAAAGTATCCTTCATATACATGAAAATTCAGTGATATACTGTTGATATACCCTTGATGTAATATCAAGTTGTTTTAAAACATTAAATCTTTAATTTACTATTTTTCTGCTGTTTACTACAGTGTTTTCCCATTACTATTAGTAGTAGTAAAACCACTTTTTTTTCCTTTTCTTCTTTTTAAAGAAAAGTCGTATCTTATTGACAAAACAGCTGAGGGAAATAATTGCTGAGAAATATTGATGTTTGCAGATGGACTGTTTGTAGGATATTTTTCTGTGATGTTACTGATGCATCATGGCATTTTTTCCACTTGTCAAAACAAATACCACACCCACTTTATTTCAGAGTTCTTCCCTTACTATTTTAAGAGCTAGCAATCACATTACAACTACTAATCTTACCACTCATTACTTGACATATTTATAATGAAACAAATATATTCATCCATACACAATTACTGTTTATTTTATTTGGAAGACATCTTGATTAACAACCTCGTCCTGAAAAACTACCTTTGATATGGGACAACAGTTAGTCAGCATCCTTATTAGTGATAGCATTGAGAATTGGCTGGTCAGACAAAAAGCTTCACACAGACAATGCATTTCAGATAAAACAGAGAAAGCCTTCGTGCAAATCTGTTTGGGGTCTATTAGCTCATGTCGTTGTACAAATTAATCCCTGAAAGATCACAATTGTACTAAAAGATGGTGAAAGAAGCACGTCCTGATTTTCTAAGATGTGGGTTTGGAAACATTTACATTACTACCTATGGAAATTGTTTACCTGGTGTAAACTGGATGAACAACTCAGTGATTATCATTGCACCTACATTAAAATTACACACAAATGCAGGGCTGTTGCAGAATATAATTAGCCTTTTCACTGTACATTATTTACTGCAAAACACACACATAATTTTTGATAGGAGCAGCAGCTGCATACAGTGTGCAATGATTTCACTGTGTTGAGACACAAGAACAAACAACTGGCTGTCAATATAACACCATGGGGGCAAGTCAACTGTGAGAGCTGGCCAAACATAGATGCACACAGTGAGTTCTACTGTCAGGGTGTTTAAATCGACTTCTCTTTTCCAGCATTCTCACAGACCCTAAGCAAGTGTGCATTCATTTTTCCTCCCTCAGAAATGTTTGACCTTTTGGGGGGTAGGAGAGATTCATAAACTAGGGTGCACAGAGCTCTCTATTGTTGTCATTAGCACATGGAACTTGAGCAAGTCAATCCTAATAGGAGCAATGTCCCTAGACTAGGATCAGCAAAGACTGGCAGTACTTGGACATCCCTGCCAGAAGGATAAGGCCCATTTCTCCTCCAACAACATTCCTCTTTATTCAGGATGTAGAAGCCTGAAAACTATTCACTACTTGTTATTATAGTCACTTCCCTTGGTTTTCCCCCAAGAGACATTAATAAATATGTAAGAAGAAGGTCTGTGGGGGATAGTGTGGGGGCTGAGAGAGATGTGTATGAATGGGATTGTTATGTGGAGGAGGGAAGGAAGGGCAAAGTGGATGTATGGTGGGGAACACAAGTGGGCGAAGGGTGAGAAGGACAATACGGCAGGGTGGAGGGGACCGGGTAAGTGCTCTGCATTAAAGATGATGTGGGGGAGGCACAGTCGGGGATGTGGATGCGGGGAGCAGGGTGGGAGTCATGGGGTATCCCAAGTAGGGTGACCAGACAGCAAACGTGAAAAATCGGGACGGGGATGGGGGGGTAATAGGAGCCTATATAAGAAAAAGACCCAAAAATCGGGACTGTCCCTATAAAATCGGGACATCTGGTCACCCTAATCCCAGGGCGCTCAGCAGGAGTGGTATGTGGTTGCAGGGGAGCAAAGAGATGGGGTGGGGGGCAGGCAGGAAGGTGTGGCCAGTGTTACGAGAAGGGGCAGCACGGGTGGGAACCGATGGCAAGGAGGGCGCAGCGGAGGTGGGCTGTTCGTGCGTGGGAGACAGGATCGGCGTCTCCCTGAGAGCAGGACGCTCCAGACAGGGAGGGAGACACCCGCTGCCCTCCCCACCAGCAAACACACAGCGCCCAAACGGGGAAAGCCGGGGGCGGGAGGACGTGTCCCCAGCTCAAAGCCTCACGCACGAGAGACCAGGTACAGGAGACCGTGTCCCCGCCAACACCCGGCGGCCCAGACCCCCTCTACCGCCTCCCCCAGCCCCGGCGGCTTCCCACACCAACTCCGCCACTTACCGCCGCCGCCGCCCTCCTCGTCCATGTCGGGCGCCGTGAGCAGGACCCTCGGGAGCGGCAGAGGCTGAGCGAGGCCCGGGGGTTTCCCCAGCTCCCGTCCCGTCGCCCCCGTCAGACTCACACACACGCAGCAGCCGCCCCGAGCTCAGCTGCTGCCTCTCCCCAAGCCGCCCGCCCCCTCTCATGTGACCCACAAAGAGTGGGAGGGGGAAGGCGGGCCGGGCCCAGCCCTGGGCTGCCTCATCTCCAACCCTCACTCCGGAGCGGCACAGCGACCGCCCACCCCTCTCTGGGGGCCGGGGAAGGGGCACCCCGCTGGCCTGGGGTCCCTTCCAATGTCAACAGGGCTCTTGCCGGGGGTGTTTTTCCCTCTCTCTCTCACACACACACTTCCCCCGTGGAAGGGATAAAGCTCCTGCTCCTCCCCTTGCTGCCAAATTTTGTACAGCTCCATGTGAGAGTTTATATGTCGTTACATGTTTTGCAGAGCATTGGTAGATGTAGATTTGTAGCCTAAACTTCAGTTTAAGCTCAATACGCCTTGCCCCCCGAAGCAGAGGAAGATATGGGGCTGCACAAAATGTGGTGGGTGCTGAAGAGTACCCACTCCTCTGGGGAGTAGGTAGGGAATGTCTGGAGGGATGAGTTGAGGCAATTGGGGGGGAGGGCAGTTAACAACAGCTAGAGTTGCCAACCCTCCACTATTGTCCTGGAGTCTCCAGGAATATGTCCAACCAAAATTGGCAACCTTAACAGCAGCTGGATTTGTAGAGGTGTCCAATGGGGAGGGGAGATAAACTGGAGCCTAGTCTAAGGGGAAGCTGAGGACTGTTGTATGTGTGGCTGGGCATAGCTTGGTGATAACTGGGGGAGGGAAGCTAGAGGTTAGCTACGTTTGTTGGGAGGGCTGGGGGGGGCAGCAGGTTGAGATAACTGGGAGCTGTTGGGGGGTGTTTGAGAAGTTGGTGGTAGCTAGGTTTGTGGAAGTGTCCAGGTGGGTACCTGGGTAAATTAAGGAAGGTGGGGGAGAGAGTTGGGGGTGGATGTGAATAGCTTGGGAAGATGGCAGCTGAGAGAAGCCAGGATTTATGGGAGGTGGAGCTAGGTGGATAGATGAGTCTGGTGGAGAGCATAGGGCAAATACTGGCACTTTTTGCAGGTGCTTGCCTGCTCTTCTTGGCAGCTCTCTCCTGGTGAAAGGAGGCTGCTTCCCCAGCAAGCATTATGGTAGCTGTGAAGGACAGGTGGAGGCAGCTCAGTTGAATGTATGACATCCAATCTGGGCTGCAGGACTCCATGAGGATCACCCCATTTTAACATTTGCAGGATGCCCTGTACAAGTCAGAGAGGTCCACAGTTTCAACATTGAAGGAGGGGCCATATGGGTTTTGGCGTCTACAGCGGAGTCCCTTATGTGTTTCAGGGGGCATCTATTTTGGTAGAGAGGAAGACCCTCTATGGCAGGGGTTCTCAAACTTCATTGCACCGTGACCCTGTTCTGACAACAAAGTTACTATATGACCCCAGGAGGCAGGGGGAGACCGAGTCCCACTGCCTCGGGTGGAGGGAGAGGGGGCTGGAGCCTGAGCCCCACCACCTTGGGTGGGGGTGGAGTTCGGGCTTCAGCTCTGGTTCCCAGCAAGTCTAATGCTGGCCCTGGTAACCCCATTAAAATGGGGTCACAACTCACTTTGGGGTCACAACCCACAGTTTGAGAACTGCTGCTCTATGGGGGTGAATCACACATTTTGATATGTGCCGGAGGCTCACCTTTCTACATTTGCATGGGTCACAGCACCACCAGATAACCCAGGAGTGGGCAAACTTTTTGGCCCGAGGGCCACATCAGGGTTGCAAAACTGTATGGAGGGCCGGGTAAGGAAGGCTATGCCTACCCAAACAGCCTGGCCTCTGCCCCCTCCCACTTCCTGCCCTCTGACTGCCCTCCTCAGAACTCCTGACCCATCCAACCCCCCCCCCTGCTCCTTGTCCCCTGACTGCTCCCTCCTGCAACCCCCTGACCCCTAACTGGCCCCCCGGGACACCACCCTCTATCCAACCCCCCTGCTCCCTGCCCTCCCCACCCCCCGGGACTCCCATGCCTATCAACCCCCCCTGTTTCCCATCCCCTGATCCCTCCACCCCGAACTTCCACCCCATCCAACCGCTGGCTTCCTGTCCCCTGACTGCCTCCCGGGACCCTCTGCCCCTTATCCAACCCCCCCCCCCCGGCTCCCTTCCCCCTTACCATGCCGCCCAGAGCAGCAGGAGCTTGCAGCCCCACCGCCCAGAGTGCTGGCGGCACAGTGAGCTGAGGCTGCAGGGTAGAGGGAACAGCAGGGGAGGGGGCGGGAGCTAGCCTCCCCGGCCAGGAGCTCAGGGGCCAGGCAGGATGGTCCCACGGGCCGTAGTTTGCCCACCTCTGAGATAGCCTATACTTTTGACCAGAGACTCAAGCTTTTGTGGGATTTTTCAGGCACTGTCTCCAGAATCTTAGGCCTTTCATAGGTGTCACAGGTGGTAGGACTGCAGCCTCCACCCCCACAAATGTGAATAGAACAGTTCTGGCAGTAGAGGATAGAATATATTCCTCTTTTTAAACAAAAATAATTCATGTAAATTTTTGTATACAAGGAAGAAACTATAGGGAAAGGGGTCAGCTAAGAGGAAAGGCTCTTTAGTTTCCCATTGTAAGCTGGTATGTGCCGGCTTGCAGCCTATGAAACTGTGTCAGTGGTACTTACCTCATAATACCCTTGTTTATAGGTGGTCATTATAGTCAATTTTGCTTGGAGCTGAGGTTTGGTTCAGGCAACCTCTCTTCACAGGAGCAGTTTTGCTCACTTCAAAATCATATAAATCTCACTAATCCTTTAAAATAGTCCTCCTATTCTATTTTTTGTAATTACACGTTATTACATTTTTAATAACTTGGCACAAAAATAGTGGGATGATTACACAGTACAACATTATAGCATTTAATTGGAAGGAGATACATCTTTAAAGGGTTTGCATTACATAGTGGAATTTTAAGAAGATCTTTAAAACTAGAAAGCAAAAAAGTTTGAATGAAGAAATAAAGTGACTGGAGCTTTGGACATTTTACAAGGTGGGAAAGCTATGACCATTTACACCAGATGAGTGTGACGTTCCCCTGGTGTGATCTGGACTGGGGATCTGCTAGATTACTCCAATCCTTGACTCTGAGAGCCAGCCTTACCCTGCTCTGCTGTGAGAACCCCTACTCCTGAGCTGTTCACACACAGCCTCTGGCATGTAAGCTGCTCCTTGGATTGTGCAACCGAATGACACCAGCCCATATCTCTGGTCCCAGACATAATCCTAGGAACCTCCATCTTCCAGTGTCCAGTTATGCCCGCTGGACGCTGCAAGCTTATATGAGTTTTTCAATTTAACAAAGAAATTTATATGTACCAGGCTTATTATCCCAGGGGGAGTCTCTGACACGCTTCAAACCAAATGCACTGCTTCAGGTAGAATTTATTTATTTATTAACTACAAAGATAGATTTTAAGTGGTTATAAGTCAAAGCACAACAAGTCAGATTTGGTCAAATGAAACAAAAGCAAAACACATTCTAGACTGATCTTAACATTTCCAGGGCCTTTACAAACTGAGATGCTTCTCACCACAGCTGGCTGGTTGCCCTCCAGCCAGGCTCTCCCCTCTGATCAGCGCTTCAGTCGCTTGGTGGTGATTGCTGTAGATGGAGGTGGAAGAGAGAAGAAGAGCATGGCAAATATCTCTCCCTTTTATCGTGTCCTTTCTTCCCTCTTGGCTTTGCCCGCTCCCTTCAAAGTCAGGTGAGCATTACCTCATCGCAGTCCCAAACTGACCAAAGGAAGGGGGGTGACTCACTTGAGAGTCCAACAGATCCTTTGTTGTTGCCTAGGCCAGTGTACTTTGTTCCTGTAAGGCTGGGCTGGGTTTGTCCCATACATGCCTTGATGAGGTGTAACTGCCCCTCTGCTCTGGGAGAGTTTTTGTCTGGGCTTGTTTAGTCACGAGGACACATTTTCAGCCTCATAACTATATACATGAAATTACAACCTATGACAGTGCATCATGAGCCTTCCGAAGACACCCAACATGACAAACTTTGCATGGGATAGATACCACACAATCATTTTATAAGGATGAATATGGGGTGCAGGGTGTTCCCATGATGTTCAGAACATCACAATGAGGAACTGGACTTTGGATTCTAATGCTCAGATTGTTCAACGTGTATTTCAATGTATTCAAGTACACTGATTTTAGGCTTTTATTTTTATCTCTAATGTAGTATTGCTTTAGATAACATTTATTTCCTTACTGCTTGTGTTTGGCAAACTATTTTCCCCCTTCATGCTGTTTCAGTTAACCTTAAAGTTAATACTGTATACTTTTTTTGCTGCAAGGGAAACTCCAGTGCACAATAATAAGATATTCTAATCACTGCCTCTAATTACCAAGAAAAGTAAGACACAGTACAGTCCTCCTCCCATTAATTCAATGGCAAAACTCCCATTGCCTTCAAAGGGAACAGGATTGTGCCCAAAAAGAAAACAAGGTGTCTTATATTAATAACAAAAAAAGCAACAATTTTATGATACAAAGTACAATTGAAAGAATTGGTATTCCCCTTAGGAAGCATTCAGATACCACAGTAATAGGATATTTTATAAAAACTTCTATAGATGGTGCTGAAAAATCAGACAGTTTCAGAGTTGTATGGTAAATGAAATAATTTTTTAAAAATCATATTTTATTGTAATGTTATTAATTTACACCAACTGTTAAATTAACCACAGCAATAGAACTGACCCAACAGTTGGAAACTATCTGCCTTTCAACACTTTCTCATGGGAAAGCTGTTCCTTTTAGACCGATCATACAGTGCACCATCAATAAGGGCTCCTGCTAGGAAGGACCCTTAAAAGTTATAATCTCTGCTTTCAGGTTGTTGTTTCACTGAGTATGGTATTGAAACAATGGTAGCTGTTTCTAGAAACTTTTAAACTTTTCATATACATCTATCTTACTGTAAATATGTTTATCCAAGGGCCTAGTTCTGCAGATACCCTATGCACAGAACTCCCTTTGACTTCAATGAAAGTTCTGCATGTCAAGCGCTGACAGGATCAGGCCCTTTAATCTTTATACACTAACAATCAATTATGTCAGTAGTTTTTAAGATCAAACCCTTTTAACCTCTGTCCTTCAGTTTCTTTATCTGTAAAATGGGGTTAATAATAATGCCTTGCTGTGGTGCTGCCTCATTCAGGAGTGAGAATTAGTTAATTACAGTATCTATACAGCTTTGAAAATGTAAAGGATTAAGTTCAGATTATTTTATTTTTGTTGATAATAATAATAATGTTAAATTATCATCAATTGTTTAATAATCTGCATCTTCTACAGGCAAAAGAGCAGATCCCTCAACTTCTTCAACCTGAAATTCCATAACTTCCAAGAGCTGCCATGTTTGGGTCCGTAATTTTCAAGGCACTCTATTTTCCTTTACATAGTGATGCAGTTTTCAATCCACACCTTTCTAGAGGCTGCCTTTAAAAAAAAAAAAATTCTTCCTTGTGATCCTTCTCCCATCAAGTCATGTCTCAGTTTCTATCACACAGCTATGTTTTTAGATTCAGAAGTTTCATATTTGATGCTCTTCAGAACCTGTCATTCCAGATAAATAATTTTCTAATAGGTCTTTTATTCTGTTCTTTATCTTTGGGAGAGAATAGGATATCCTCCAAGAACTTTGAGGTTAGCAGAGATAGTCCCATTAATTGTGACAGCGATGGTATTTGCTGAGTTTTGAGGCAGTCCAGTTTCTCATTTATTGTAATTTTTAGGCATTTTTGTTTTATTTCATTCTTCCCTCTCTTTTGGTTAAGAATTTCCATTAAGTAGTAATTTACCTCAGATTTTCCAGCGTAATGGGCCAGGAGCTCCTTTGGTTTGATGCCCACCCCGTTCAGAGGGTCAGGACAAGACATATGCACCACTTAAGTCCCACAGTCAAGATGGGGCTATGGCTTAAGCCTTTAGTTAGCCCTCTGTTTAGGCTGCATTTTAACCCCCAAAAAACCCCTCTGCTATTTTGGAAGTTTACCCTTCATCCCTTTCTTATTGTGGGACATTAAAAAGATTACCTACCTACTAGAGAAAATGAGAGCACAACACAGAATATCAAGAAAACAGTAAGAGATGGAATGAAAAGAACGGGGTTTTTTTTGTTTTTGTTTTTTTTTAAATCAAGTGTTGCTTCCTTTCTCACTGTTTAACAAGTTCTGTCTAGCATCTTGGTAATTCTTTCTACAAGCATAACAAAACCAAGCAAGATTAATCTTACTTTGATAAGTTTCCATTTTATGCTGTTAGATTTTTGTAAATAGTACAATTTGAGTCAAAAGTGTTAGCTATAGAAATGTGCATTAAAATGGACAGTAATGAGAAATTATATGATCTTTATTCTAAAAGCATTGAGAATACTCAAAATTGTATTTTTCTAGGCAGAAATGAACAAAATACTTCTCACTATACCATCAGACTTCAGTATCAGAAGAAGGGACTTGGACTACTATTTCTTATCTTTAATCACTGTGAGAGCAAAACCTTATTCAAGGGGGTAGTCCTCTCTTACACAAGTAAATCCATTGCATCTCTATTCACATGACATGTCAGTCACTCATTTGCAGGATCAGGTCCTATGTACTAACTCCACCGAACCCAATGTGAGTTTTATCATTAACTTGAAGGGGACCAATACATCCCACTGAATATATATGTTCCACATCTTCAGTAAACTGGAATTATTTGATTTTAAATTATTTTTGTATTTCAGTTACTCACATGATTTAATAACAGTCATGCAAACACTTCATGGTCTCATATGTTATTCTTGTTATTGCTAAAAATAAGAAAAATAGATTAATAGATTCATAGATTATAGGACTGGAAGGGACCTCGAGAGGTCATCGAGTCCAGTCCCCTGCCCGCACGGCAGGACCAAATACTGTCTAGACATAGTTTTATTTCAACTCACCAGTTGTGTTAAAGGACCCCTCTATATAAGGTCTATATAAACAAGGAACTTAATTAATTTTTATATATATTTTAAGTAGCCCTGCATGCTAGATTCCAGACAGGAAAGTCTTAGCCCATCATTATCTGTTGCTTTCTTATTTCTTCATCAGTACTTGAACTATACACTCCTACAGTCACTTCCTCCGTCTGGCTTATTTACTGGCATTCTTATGCTGTAAATATGCATCATACTTAATCTAAATTGTAAAAACATATTTACAGAATTTCATGTTTGCTGGTTGTCTTGGTAATTTCAGATGTGCTTGCATCTTTCATTTAGTCAATATAGCGAAGTAAAAGAACTGTATGGAAAATCTGAAGTAAACACAATAGCTCAAGTTTAAGAAATCAAACATCTTTTAAGTGCTGTTTTTGCTTGTCATGTAGTATATGCATAAGAAGCTGTTTCATTTAAAATAGTAAAACATATCTCTTGACCTTTGAGAAGATAAAAATTCTGTCAAGCAATTAAAAAAAGCGTGATTTTGATTTTAAAAAAGTGCACGATTAAAAAAATTAAGCAATAATAGAATATAATTTATTTAAATATTTTGGATGTTTTCTACATTTTGAAATATATTTATTTCAGTTACCACACAATTACAGCACAGTGCTCACTTTATTTTTTATTACAAATATTTGCACTGTAAAAAACAAAAGAAATAGAATTTTTCAATTCACCTAATACAAGTACTGTAGTTCAATCTCTTTATCATAAAAGTTGAACTTACAAATGTAGAATTATGTAAAAAAAACTGCATTAAAAAATCAAATATAAAACTTTAGCGCCTACAAGTCCATTCAGTCCTATTTCCTGTTCAGCCAATTGCTCAAACAAGTTTGTTTACATTTGCAGAAAATAATGCTGCTCACTTCTTGTTCACAATGTCACTTGAAAGTGAGAACAGATGTTCGCATGGCACTATTGTAGCCGGTATCACAAGATATTTACATGCCAGATGTGCTAAAGGTTCATATGTCCCTTCATGCTTCAATCACCATCCCAGGGGATATGTGACCATGCTGATGACGGGTTCTGCTCAATAACAATCCAAAGCAGTGTGGACCGTCGCATGTTCATTTTCATCATCATGAGTCAGATGCCATCAGAAGGTTGATTTTCTTTTTTGGTGGTTAGGGTTCTGTAGTTTCCGCATTGGAATGTTGCTATTTTAAGACTTCTGAAAGCAAACTCCACACCTTATCCCTCTCAGATTTTAGAAGGCACTTCAGATTCTTAAACCTTGGGTCGAGTGCTGTAGCTATTTTTAGAAATCTCACATTGGTACCTTCTTTGCGTTTTGTCAAATCTGCAGCGAAAGTGTATTCTTAAAATGAACATGTGTTGAGTCATCATCCGAGACTACTATAACAGGAAAATATGAACATAAGAATGGCCCTACTGGGTCAGATCAAAGGTCCTTCTAGCCCAGTAGCCTGTTGTCCGACAGTGACCAGTGCAGGTGCCCCAGAGGGAATGAAAAGAACAGGTAATCATCAAGTGATCCATCCCTTGTCACTCATTCTGAGCTTCTGGCAGAATGCACGTAAAATAGAGTTGGAGACATACAATTCTCCCCCATGGAGTTCAGTCACCAATGTAATTAACACATTTTTTTAATGAGCGTCATCAGCATGGAAGCACGTCCTCTGGAATTGTGGCCGAAGCATGAAGGGGGATACGAATGTTTAGCATAGCTGGCACATAAATCCTTGCAATGCCAGCTACAAAAATCCCATGCGAACACTTGTTTTCACTTTCTGGTGACATTGTAAATAAGAATGTGAGTTAGAATGGGAGTTCTATGATCTCAAGCATACAATATACAAGAAATAGATTCTCTTAATTTAAACATTTAAAGGGGCCTCATTTTCAGAGGGTGAAAGCTCAGCACTTTGATTATGCAGCTCCTTTAAGGGGTCTCAGGTTGGGCACTCAAATACTTGGGGACACCAAAAATCATTAGTCACTTCTTAAAATCTTGTCTTAAAAAATGTCACACACAAATAATCCAGAAAATACTTAGGAGTCAAATTGATGAACATCTCAATTTATAACAGTGTAAAAATATGATTCACTGTGTTAATACAACTGACATCAATATTCTCTGTATTTTTATACTAAAAACTAAACAGTGTCAGTTTTAATATGCAGGAGGTTATATGTACCCTTTCATGTATATGTTTGGTTGAGAACAGCCAAAACCAGGAAGAGGATAAAACAACAGAAGGAAGTGGCCTAAGATATAAAACTTTCAGGTCTGCATAGCAGAATTTACCACTAAAAACTAATGTTGGCAAGCTGCCATGTCTCAGATAAAAGCAGCACTGTAATGTCAAAAGTTTAAAATAGGTGTAATGTACAAAATTAAAATAGATACATTGGAAAATGCTATTATGCTTTACATAGTCAGGCAAACATTTTATTTTCAAGTTTCATTTTTTTAACATGCATCTTTATGAACTTAGTTATAGTTTCATTACCAAAATTCTCAGCAAGTTGCACAGGTGTTAGATCTCCCAGAGGACTTTCCACATCAGCTGCAGCATTCAGCAATAAATAGCAAATACCCAAGTACCCTAGATGAAACAAAGATGGTGAAGAGGATTTTGGAGTCCAAAGACTTCTGTTAATATCACACTTATATTTCTTTTATTTTGTGGAAAAACAAAATTAGTTCACCTATTTTAAATATCTATTTAAATTTAAGTGCACTGTTTTGGGAATTAAAATAATCTAAGACAACATATGTGATTTCCAAGAATATTGTTTTAACAATAAATTTGCACAGAATACCATATCTCCATTTACTGGAGTATAAATGAAAAGCAATACCAGAATTTTAGGAGATTCTGGGAATGTGTTTTTTGTTTGTTTGTTTGTTTTTGTTTTTTAAATAATAAAAACTTAGAACATTAACAGAATTGGTCAACCTGCTTTTGTTAAAAACATATAAAGATTAACAGGTTTAACATCATATGCTAGCAGCACAATCAAAATGGAAAGACATTTCAAACATGCTGTGATGAATAAGGGACTGACACATTTTCTGAATGTGTACATCATAAAAGCAAAATTGTAGTAAGACCAGTTATAAAAATCTGCAGCTCACTAACAATTCTTCAATAAACAGAAAATCAAACAGTCTCCTCCACACACAGGAAAAACCTTTTGCAACCTGCCTGATACATAACTTTTTTCTTCTTCACAGACTAATCCTTCCATAAAATATTCTTTAGACATTTCTTTGTGCATCCTTATGTTCACAATGTCTTGGTCTATCCTGCAAACTTTTGCAAGCCAAGATTTGCAGAGAACAGTCTCCTGATATGGCTTTTTTTCCTAGCCACTAATATCCCGATGGAATATTATGCCATATTTTGTACAAACTGCTCCCCCGTCCCTTTTCAAATCATGGTTGTATTTCACTCAGATTTAGCAGAGCTGAGATACATATATTTTAAAATAGACAAAGAGCTCCTAATTACTTAATCAATCATTTGATTCCTTAACTACAAGTACTGAAAGGT
Organism: Chrysemys picta bellii; assembly: GCF_011386835.1. NCBI lineage: Eukaryota > Metazoa > Chordata > Testudines > Emydidae > Chrysemys > Chrysemys picta. The sequence continues at coordinate 72,856,998 of NC_088800.1, read as the reverse complement.
CAACTGAAAAGGTTAAAAACAATTTCAATAACCTTCTTTGCTGTTTTTACATTATAAAGCCACATATATTGGGGTTTAAAAATAGAGTCCTCTTAGAAGTTTAGACTTCTGACAGCGACCATAAAAAATATGATGTGTGAGAAAGTTTACCATAGACAATAGCAAGATGTAGTGCAGTAGCTCCATCACACTGGGGATTTGGGAAATTCACATTAATTCCAGGATAATGCAGCAGCAAAGATACAAGGTGCATTTTTCCAGTATTCACTGCAGCATGGAGTGGTGTGTTTCCATTTTCTGCTGCGTGGTTTACATCAGGTATGGGAAGTCCCTAGAACAAAAAATAAGCAGGAAAACATTTTTGAGCTGAACCACCAAAACAGATTTACAATGAGAAAAGCAGCTATATTTCAGACCATAGAACAACTCCTCCATATTCTGTATTAATAAAATATAAAGCCTTTTATCTCTGGGTAACAGGCTCAGATGTGTTCCAAACCTATAGTGATCAAAAGTCATTACACCCATCTGATGGCTGCTACCTATGTGAAATTACTCAGTGATTTTTAGTTCCCTTCTTAGTAGAGGCATCAAGCCTAATTCAATTGTCAGCTCTAAGTGGAACTCTTGTTCTCTCTATGTTCTTTTACAGTGTCAGACGCACGAAGTGGGCATTCACCCACGAAAGCTTATGCTCCAATACATCTGTTAGTCTTAAAGGTGCTACAGGACCCTCTGTTGCTTTTTACAGATCCAGACTAACACGGCTACCCCCGATACTAGAAAGCAAAAAGTAATTTTTCTCTGTTTTAGCTTGTTTATTTATGCATTTGACAGCCCTTTAAGTATAATTAGTTTCCCCTAATTATGTGGTTCTTCCATACAAGAGGGGAGTGAACTTTTTTAAGAAGAGGAAAATATGATTGCAAAATAACAATCACTAGTAGAGTGACTCAAGAGCAGGGCAGAATCTGAGTCTTTTGCACTCAAAAAATCAAAATAAGGAGCTCTGGATTAATTGTTTATACCCACGCCTTTTAGCCATACTAATTTGTTATAAACCCCTCGAGAGTTCCTAATTAATACATTTTATTTTTTTGTATTTAATGTAACCTTTTCAGTCAACTGACCATGTCAAGAAAATAGTCCAGTATCTTTGGTTGGTCATATATAGTGGCTAAAAATATGAGATTTCGATCTTTTTCATCTACTGCACCAAGGTCCAGCTTCTGGTTTATAATAAGATAATGCAAGACATCAGCATATCCCAGCTGGACACTATGTAGAGCTCTGAGGAAGAAGAAAAAAAATATATGTAAAATTTCTTCATAAAGATGATAAAATGATAAAAATAATGCATGGAAGTTTGTAATAGGCTGATTACTAATGGTTGTTTACAGTTCTATATAATTTTCTAACAATTGAGAAAGGCAGTCATTAAAACCATATATAAACAGTAACCAAAAGTCCATTATAAAATAAGCCATTAAAAAAAAAAAAAAGGAAGTGAGGGCATTTTATAAACTTATGAGGATTTTTAGTGGGTTTCTGTAACTGTGGAAGTCTATGGAGTATGCTTTAACTTTGGCCATTGGCCATTTAATTGTTATATATGTCAGTTGTTAAATCCTGACAATGTGCTTAAACTTAATTGTGACAGTGAATTCTTTTATTTTTTTGCCATTATTTGTATTTATATAGTCATGGTTGGCCAAAGCTTTAAATCACTCCATAATTGGCAAAAGGGAAATTGGGTGAAGGGAGAGCTCTTGTTCTAATACGCGCAATCTCTTCTTCATCCCCTCAAGTACTGCCTTTTTTTTTTTTTTTTTTAAATCGGAGAGGGACAGATCCAATTTCCCTTCAAGTCAGTGTAATGATTCCCATTGACTTTACTGGGAGCGGATTATATTCATTATCTTGGTTAAATTTAAAATGGCACTCACAAAACTAATTTGCGCCTTGATTGTGCAGTCTAATCCATACAGGCAGACCCCTATACTTGTAAGGCGTCCCATTTAAGTCAACAGATGTGGGGACCACTCGCATGGATCATATTGCAGGACTGAAGCTTTGATTTGTTCTCTTAATACCACCCTGGTTTACTGAAACCGATAGAAGGCTAAATATCTAAAACTTCCTTTCCACAATTTATATTGACTGACTTTTTCCATTTCACTCATTTGGGACAGTGTAGTCAGGCTCCATTTTCCTCCCACCAACTTTATTTTAAAAAATTGTCCATTTGACCGTGTAGATCTCCTGGACTAGAAAAAATACAGGTGGGTTTGGATTAAAAAGATAGTAAATAATTCAGAGAAACACAACAAGAAATTTTTGTTTAAATCAGCGGACATGTCATTCAAAATATTTCATTTCTTATTAAACTTTGTAATGTACGAAAAAGTGTCTTACCCCCATCCTTCAATCCCCCCAAAAAGTGAACTTTGGGCCTAAATTATTTGACAATGTTCTTGTCATGCAGTGGGGAGGGGGGGAAATCTCTGTGCACTCTACTTAAAATTTCCCCTCACTCTTCTGTGCGATTTATTGTATTGTGATCAATTATACTCTCAACCAACAACCTAATAAAAGGATTTTTTCTATTAGACAAGGCATCACCTCATATCAGGAAAAGTTAAAAACATCATTCACAATAAATTAAATCATATCACAATAACTATATTAATTTTCAAAAATGACTGATTATATTTAAGGCCTGATTTAACTTAATATAAAATCATAAAGAGCTGCTGGAAGGGCATAACGAGTGGGGTCCTGCAGGGATCGGTTCTGGGTCCGGTTCTGTTCAATATCTTCATCAATGATTTAGATAATGCCAGAGAGAGTACACTTATAAAGTTTGCAGATGATACCAAGCTGAGAAGGGTTGCAAGTGCTTTAGAGGATAGGATTAAAATTCAAAATGATTTGGACAAACTGGAGAAATGGTCTGAAGTATGTACAATGAAATTCAATAAGGACAAATTCAAAGTACTCCACTTAGGAAGGAACAATTAATTGCACATACACAAAATGGGAAATGACTGCCTAGGAAGGAGTACTGCGAAAAGGGATCTGGGGGTCATAGTGGACCACAACCTAAATAGGAGTCAACAGTGTAACGCTGTTGCAGAAAAAGCTAACATAATTCTGGGATGAATTAGCAGGTGTGTTGTAAGCAAGACACGAGAAGTAATTCTTTCACTCTACTCCGCTCTGATTAGGCCTCAACTGGAGTATTGTGTCCAGTTGGTCTAGAAAACATGACCTATGAGGGAAAAATTGGGTTTGTTTAGTCTGGAAAAGAGAAGACAGAGGGGACATAACAGTTTTCAAGTACGTAAAAGGTTATTACAAGGAGGAGGGGGGGGAAATTTCTTAACCTCGGAGGATAGAACAAGAAGCAAAGGGCTTAAATTGCAGCAAGGGAGGTTTAGGTTGGGCATTAGGAAAAACTTCTTAACTGTCAGGGTATGTCTACACTACGAAATTAGTTCGAATTTATAGAAGCCGGTTTTATTGAAATCGGTTGTATACAGCCGATTGTGTATGTCCACACATAAAATGCTCTAGGTGCTCTAGTCGGCAGACCGCGTCCACAGTACGAGGCTAGCGTCGACTTCCGGAGCATTGCACTATGGGTAGCTATCCCACAGCTATCCCACAGTTCCCGCAGTCTCCGCCGCCCCTTGGAATTCTGGGTTGAGATCCCAGTGCCCGGATGATGCAAAACAGTGTCGCGGGCGGTTCTGGGTACATGTCGTCAGGTCCCTCCCTCCCCCGTCACAGCAACGGCAGACAATAGATTCGCGCCTTTTTATCTGGGTTACCTGGGTTACCTGTGCAGACAACATGGAGCCTGCTCAGCACAGCTGAGCTCACCGTCACCATATGTCCTCTTGGTGCCGGCAGACGTGGGACTGCATTGCTACACAGCAGCAGCTGCTAACTGCCTTTTGGCGGTAGACGGTGCAGTAGACTGGTAGCCTTCATCGGCGATCTGGGTGCTGGCAGCCGTGGGGCTTGCCTTTTGGCAGTAAATGGTGTATTATGACTGTTAGCCGGCCTATTACAAGTCGGGTCATCGCACGTTAGCAGAGTCTTCCCCGAGCAGCCGATTGTGCAATAGTCCTGAAGACCATCGTCATACACCGCCCCGTATTTGCTGCCAAGCACCCAGAAAGATGCCGAGGGCTATCAGTCACGCTGCACCGTCGTCTTAAGATGTAAAAAAATAGATTTTCTCTGTATTCATTTGCTTCCCCCTCCCTCCGTCAAATCAACGGCCTGCTAAACCCAGGGTTTTCAGTTTAATCTTTGGGGGGGACCAGTCTGTGACAGTTGTTTGTGTCTCTCCCTGATGCACAGCCACCGTTCTTTATTTTAATTCCCTGTGCCTGTACGCCATGTCGTCACTCGGCCCCCCTCCCTCCTTCCCCTAGGCCGTCAGATACTACGTTTGCGCCACAGCTCGAGCCGAGAAGCGGTTCGCGCCTTTTCTTTTAATTCTGGGTTGAGATCCCAATGCCCGGATGATGCAAAACAGTGTCGCGGGCGGTTCTGGGTACATGTCGTCAGGCCCCTCCCCCCTCGTCACAGCAACGGCAGACAATAGATTCGCGCCTATTTACCTGGGTTACCTGTGCAGACAACATACCACGGCAAGCATGGAGCCCGCTCAGCTCAGCTGAGCTCACCGTCACCATATGTCCTCTGGGTGCCGGCAGACGTGGGACTGCATTGCTACACAGCAGCAGCTGCTAACTGCCTTTTGGCGGTAGACAGTGTAGCATGAGTGATAGCCGTGGGGCTGGCAGCCGTAGTGCTGCATTGCACCAGCCCCTTCCAGGCGATGGTATATTATGACTGGTACCCATCGTCGTCATACTGGTATGGCTGTCAATCATGGTCACCTGGGCAGACATGCTACTGTTTTGATGATGACGGTTACCAGTCATAATATACTATTTTCTGCCAATTGCCCAGTATTGTCTGCTAAGCACCCAGAAGAGGCCGAGGGCGATGCTGGGTGCTGGCGGACGTGGGGCTGGCAGACGTGGGGCTGCATTGCTACACAGCAGCAGCCCCTTGCCTTTTGGCAGATGATGGTATTTTATGATTGGTAACCGTCATCGTCATATTGGTATGGCTGTCACTCATGCTGCAGCGTCGGCTGCCACCTTAAGATGTAAAAAATAGATTTGTTCTGTGTTCATTTGCTTCCCCTTCCTCCGTGAAATCAACGGCCTGCTAAGCCCAGGGTTTCCAGTTTAATCTTTGGGGGCACCATTCTGTGTGACAGTTGTTTGTGTTTCTCCCTGTTCCTGTACCTGTACGCCATGTCGTCACTCGGCCCTTCCTCCCTCCCTCCCTCCCGCCCTCCTTCTCCTGGTCCATCAGATACTACTTTCGCGCCTTTTTTCTGACCAGGCGCCATAGCTAGCACTGGGATCATGGAGCCCGCTCAGATCACCGCGGCAATTATGAGCACTATGAACACCACGCGCATTGTCCTGGAGTATATGCAGAGCCAGAACATGCCAAGGCGAAACCCGGACCAGGCGAGGAGGCGATTGCAGCGCGGCGACGAGAGTGATGAGGAAATTGACATGGCCATAGACCTCTCACAAGGCACAGGCCCCAGCAATGTGGAAATCATGGTGTTACTGGGGCAGGTTGATACCGTGGAACGCCGATTCTGGGCCCGGGAAACAAGCACAGACTGGTGGGACCGCATCGTGCTGCAGATATGGGACGATTCCCAGTGGCTGCGAAACTTTCGCATGCGTAAGGGCACTTTCATGGAACTTTGTGACTTGCTTTCCCCTGCCCTGAAACGCCAGGATACCAAGATGAGAGCAGCCCTCACAGTTGAGAAGCGAGTGGCGATAGCCCTGTGGAAGCTTGCAACGCCAGACAGCTACCGGTCAGTCGGGAATCAATTTGGAGTGGGCAAATCTACTGTGGGGGCTGCTGTGATCCAATTTGCCAGGGCAATGAAAGACCTGGTGATAGCAAGGGTAGTGACTCTGGGCAACGTGCAGTCAATAGTGGATGGTTTTGCTGAAATGGGATTCCCAAACTGTGGCGGGGCCATAGACGGAACCCATATCCCTATCTTGTCACCGGAGCACCAAGCCACCGACTACGTAAACCGCAAGGGGTACTTTTCAATGCTGCTGCAAGCCCTGGTGGATCACAAGGGACGTTTCACCAACATCAACGTGGGATGGCCGGGAAAGGTACATGATGCTCGCGTCTTCAGGAACTCTGCTCTGTTTCGAAAGCTGGAGGAAGGGACTTTCTTCCCGGACCAGAAAGTGACCATTGGGGATGTTGAAATGCCTATCGTGATCCTTGGGGACCCAGCCTACCCCTTAATGCCATGGCTCATGAAGCCGTACACAGGCAGCCTGGACAGGAGTCAGGACCTGTTCAACTACAGGCTGAGCAAGTGCCGAATGGTGGTGGAATGTGCATTTGGACGTTTAAAAGCGCGCTGGCGCAGTTTACTGACTCGCTCAGACCTCAGCGAAAAGAATATCCCCATTGTTATTGCTGCTTGCTGTGCGCTCCACAATATCTGTGAGAGTAAGGGGGAGACCTTTATGGCGGGGTGGGAGGTTGAGGCAACTCGCCTGGCCGCTGATTACGCGCAGCCAGACACCAGGGCGGTTAGAGGAGCACAGCAGGGCGCGGTGCGCATCAGAGAAGCTTTGAAAACGAGTTTTGTGACTGGCCAGGCTACTGTGTGAAACTTCTGTTTGTTTCTCCTTGATGAACCCTCCAACCCCCCCCCCCCCCCGACCCGGTTCACTCTACTTCCCTGTAAACCAACCACCCCACCCCACCCCTCCCCTCCCGCTTGCAGAGGCAATAAAGTCATTGTTTTTTCACATTCATGCATTCTTTATTAGTTCCTTACAGAGGTAGGGGGATAATTGCCAAGGTAGCTGGGATGGGTGGGGGAGGAGGGATGGAAAAGGACATACTGCATTTTAAAACTTTAACTCTTATTGAAGCCCAGCCTTCTGATGCTTGGGCGATCATCTGGGGTGGAGTGACTGGGTGGACGGAGGCCCCCCCACCATGTTCTTGGGCGTCTGGGTGAGGAGGCTATGGAACTTGGGGAGGAGGGCTGTTGGTTACACAGGGGCTGTAGCGGCGGTCTCTGCTCCTGCTGCCTTTCCTGCAACTCAACCATACGCTCGAGCATATCACTTTGATGCTCCAGCAGACGGAGCATTGCCTCTTGCCGTCTGTCTGCAAGCTGACGCCACCTATCGTCTTCAGCCCGCCACCTCTCCTCTCGTTCATGTTGGGCTTTTCTCATCTCCGACATTGACTGCCTCCACGCATTCTGCTGTGCTCTATCAGCGTGGGAGGACATCTGCAGCTCCGTGAACATCTCGTCCCTCGTCTTACGTTTTCTCTTTCTAATGTTCACGAGCCTCTGCGAAGGAGAAACATTTGCAGCTGGTGGAGGAGAAGGGAGAGGTGGTTAAAAAAAGACACATTTTAGGGAACAATGGGTACACTCTTTCATTACAAGGTCGCATATTTCGGCTTGCAGGCAGCCATCGTAGGCCACAGTGTTTTGGCTTTTTTAACCTTCTTAACATGCGGGAAAGGTTGCAAACAGCAGCGCATTTCCCATATCAAGGATGAATTGGGTTGTCCATTTAAAATGGGGTTTCAATGTAAAAGGAGGGGGCTGCGGTTTCCCGGTTAACATGCGGCACAAACACAAGTAAAGCCCCCCACACACACACACACGATTCTCTGGGATGATCACTTCACCCCTCCCCCCCACCGCGTGGTTAACAGCGGGGAACATTTCTGGTCAGAATAGCAGGAACGGGCGCCTCTGAATGTCCCCCTTAATAAAATCACCCCATTTCAACCAGGAGAGCTTTCTGGAGATGTCCCTGGAGGATTTCCGCTCCATCCCCATACACGTTAACAGACTTGCTTGCTTTTTTTTGGTAATGTTTACAAATATTTACAAAGTTACACTCACCAGAGGTCTCCTGTGTGCCCTGAGGGTCTTGGGTGAGTTCGGGGGTTACTGGTTCCAGGTCCAGGGTCACAAACATATCCTGGCTGTTGGGGAAAAACGGTTTCTCCGCTTCCTTGCTGCTGTGAGCTACCTACAGTACCTCCATCGTCATCTTCCTCGTTCCCCGAACCGTCTTCCCTGTGTGTTTCTCCAGTGAGAGAGTCATAGCACACGGTTGGGGTAGTGGTGGCTGCACCCCCTAGGATCGCATGCAGCTCCGCGTAGTAGCGGCAAGTTTGCGGCTCTGCCCCGGACCTTCCGTTTGCTTCTCTGGCTTTGTGGTAGGCTTGCCGTAGCTCCTTAATTTTCACGCGGCACTGCTGTGTGTCCCTGTTATGGCCTCGGTCCTTCATGGCCTTGGAGATCTTTTCTAATACTTTTCCATTTCTTTTACTGCTACGGAGTTCAGCTATCACTGCTTCATCTCCCCATATGGCGAGCAGATCTCGTACCTCCCGTTCGGTCCATGCTGGAGCTCTTTTGCGATCCTGGGAGGACTCCATGACGGTTACCTGTGCTGATGAGCTCTGCGTGGTCACCTGTGCTCTCCACGCTGGGCAAACAGGAAATGAAATTCAAACCTTCGCGGGTCTTTTCCTGTCTACCTGGTCAGTGCATCTGAGTTGAGAGCGCTGTCCAGAGCGGTCACAATGAAGCACTGTGGGATAGCTCCCGGAGGCCAACAACATCGAATTCCGTCCACACTACCCCAATTCCGACCCGCAAAGGCCGGTTTTATCGCTAATCCCCTCGTCGGAGGTGGTGTAAAGAAACCGGTTTAAAGGGCCCTTTAAGTCGAAAGAAAGGGCCTCGTTGTGTGGACGTGTCCAGGCTTAATTCGGTTTAACGCTGCTAAAGTCGACCTAAACCCGTAGTGTAGACCAGGCCTCAGGGTGGTTAAGCACTAGAATAAATTGCCTAGGGAGGTTGTGGAATCTCCATCAATGGAGATTTTTAAGACCAGGTTAGACAAACACCTGTCATGAATGGTCTAGATAATTAGTCCTGCCATGAGTGCAGTAGACTGGAGTAGATGACCTCTCGAGGTCCCTTCCAGTTCTATGATTGACTGCCATTATGGACACCATATTTAAGAGATTTTTAAACCAGTATTAAAGCAACAAGAACACACCTTTGTAATTGTCAAGAAAAAATTAAACTCCACATTAAGATTATTAAAATTAAACTAGTTCTAAAGCATGATTCAAACTGGTTTACAGTTTCTTACTTTAGGCTTCCATTCTGCCAGAATCCAAAGTTATATCCCTTTTTAAGCAAGGTTGATGCCAATGGCAATTAAAAATTAATTTCCAAATTCAGGTAACAGATCATTCATAGAAGAAGTGTTCCTTTCCTATCAGATTTTCAGACTGTTGGGTTGAGCAAAAGGGATAAAATGGTCCTTTAACTCAATATTTGTCAAGCCTGGAATTTCTGCTAGGAATTAAAGTGCAACTCCTTCTCAGGCAGACCATCAATTGAAGAATGTCAAGTGTACATGGCTAACAAAGACTCATCAGGTATTTTCACTAATAAAAACATTCTTCACAAGAATGATAGTAATAGTAGCCATTTGCAAACAGCAGAATGGAACTGTAGGCTTTAGATATTATTGTCTCAACAGTACAAATTTTAAAAAGGAGCCTAAAGCACTTGCTATAAAAGAGATAAAGAGACTCATTCAGACTACAGTGGCTGTGTTCCGGATACTAGAACAAGACACATTAGAATGAGTTTAAAATTGAACAAGTGCCAAAAACAGATTGACAAAGTGCCCATAAAAACCATCCTGAAATGACTACTCCCACAAGCTAGGAGGTTGCTGACACCTGCAAGTAATTTAGCCAAAGGAGAGTGTGATCAGAAGGTACAATTACCAACTACAAATGAATGGCTTAGCATAAAAGGAAAGCAAGAAGTAGGAAGAGTTTTGAAAATCATGTTCAGCAGTGGTAACAATATAGGTCACAGAGTTTTTGAATTGACCATCAAATTGTAGAGAGGACACAGGCACTAGACTGGAAGGACTTGGAAAGTGCTACGGTCTGTACAAACGCTATCACTCAAAAGCAGCAGGAGGGTGGCATAAGATGAAAAGAGGCTGAACATTTAACTTATATCCGTCTGCCTTGATTAGTTTTCCTCTCAAGAGCCAGAGAGGGATGTAGGACAGAGAGACAGGCAAGTTTAGCTTATGTAACACCCTCATATTTTCAGCCTAATAGAAAGTTCATCATCCAGAAACCTCGCTCAAAATAAGTGGCTGAAGGTGCACAGCAGGCAAGCCTTTAAGAAAATGCTAGAGAGCACTATTAAAAAGTCTGTTTTTTATATATATATATATATATATATATATATATATATATATATACACATACATACACACATATACACACACACACACGCCCCCTACCCCAATATAACACGAATTTGGATATAACGCGGTAAAGCAGTGCTCTGGGGGGGCGGGCCTGTGCACTCCAGCAAATCAAAGCACGTTCAATACAACGCCGTTTCACCTATAACCCGGTAAGATTTTTTGGCTCCCAAGGACAGCGTTATATCGGGGTAGAGGTGTGATATATATAATCATTTACAAAAAAAAATATCACGAGACTGATGGGGCGAGGCTTCAAGAAAGATTTTGCAATGAACTGCTTCAGACTGATTAGTACATGACCTAGACCAGAAATGCTAGCATTTTTTGAATGAGACAAAAACAAGCAATTTTCATAACTTGTTTCTTTCACTCTAGGGCAGAGGTAGGCAACCTATGGCACATGTGCAGAAGGCGGCACGTGAGCTGATTTTCAGTGGCACTCACACTGCCTGGGTCCTCGCCACCGGTCCAGGAGGCTCCGCATTTTAATTTAATTTTAAATTAAGCTTCTTAAACATTTTAAAAACCTTATTTACTTTACATACAACAACAGTTTAGTTATATATTATAGATTTATAGAAAGAGACCTTCTATAAACGTTAAAATGTATTATTGGCACGTGAAACCTTAAATTAGAGTGAATAAATGAAGACTCGGCACACCACTTCTGAAAGGTTGCCGACCCCTCCTCTAGGGAATCCTGCTTATGAGCAAAGATCAGAAACAAGAAACGTTAGTGCTACTCCAATCCTTGAGGAAGCCACTAGGCAGGAAATTTATCCTTGTGTGCCACCAGTGTACATATTGGATTTGAAAGGCAGACATGGGATAAGGTTGACTCCCCTACTGAGGGGCTGCTGGTCCAGAGAAGATTTTTAATTTGTAAAAAGGCCAGCCTGAGAAAATTGTACTTACTCTGGTGAGCAGCTACTTGCACGAGCAATTTCACAGACCTCAGAATGGACCACTTGTGAGAGTAATTGCTAATCAGAGCAATTTAAGTCTCCACCATCTGGCTCAACATGAGAGCAAAGTTTCAGATGGTTGGTCTGTGTCACTTGGGCTTTTTGCTCAGTGAGCAACGAATAAGCGTGTGTCTTTCAGGATTTGTTTTTTTTTTTTCCTTTTGTCCTTTGCTCGTTTGAACCCTTTCAATAGGAAACAGAGCTTTAGAAGAGTTACAACTTGTGGGTTTTTTGAGTTAAGAGGTTAAGGAATACATAACAGACTCTTTCAATATGTTTAGATACAATATTTGTAAAAACTTTGCACTTCTTACAACTCAGAAAATTTCAAAACATGTTATAAGCACTAAACATGTTGACAATAAGACCTCAAATTTTCCCCCTCAAAGGCAACATGAAAATTATTTTTAAAATTGGTTGTGCGCCCATTTGCTCTTTATAATGCAAAAAGAACTGAAGAGATTTATTCAGCTTAGAAGTATCCAGAAAGTCACATCTAGCTTTCCCTATTTTTGCTGTAGGACTATGTGGTGATCTCAGATGTTGATTAGGCAAGCTCTGTCATTGCCTAACTGAAGAAGCTGGAGGATTGAATCTTTAGTAAAGGTGGCCTCTCTCACGAGTGCTTATTGGACTTTAGAGTTAAAGTTTTATACACTTACATTAATTTTCCCTTTTCTTAGTTGCTTAGCTATGTCTGACTGTTAGAATTTTGACATCAGGAGGCCAGAGTTCCATATCATAAAATCTGAATTTATTAAAAACAAAAAACAAAAAAAAACTCGCACCAGCTTTCAGGCTCTCTTTATGGCTCAGTGAAGAAGAAAAAAAAATTCCTTCAACTTCTTTTGCAGGTGAACAATCCTGCTATAATTGCATTAGAAACAACCTGGGAATAGCCAGTGTGTTTTTGGAAACTTTAGATAGTATGTCAAATATGAGCTCCTTCTGCTGCTTTAAAGGCAGCATTTTGCTAACCATGGCTTTTTCCACAAAAGAGCATCATGTTTGACTCGCACATGACTTTGCCTCCAAAGCAGCGTACATTCCTGCAGCCATAGCCGAAATGATGCTAATGGCACAAAAAGGAGCAAAGGACAGAAAGCTTGACTTTTGCAACTCAAAAGACTCATGAAGGAAAGAGAACAATTCAAACTTTTAAAAGTTACAGTAGACAAAAAAAGCTGGATTTTCACTAACATTACAGCTCTATGAAAATATGACTATATACATATATAAAAATGGCAAGGCTGTGACTTCACTATATGCTTTGTTAGGAAATTTCTGTATTCATTTTTTCCTTTCCTGCTTTGTTTCAATAGCCTTCTCCCTCACTCAGTATCCATTAAAAAAAAAAAAAGTTTTAGTTGTAAATGTGATTTTTGTGCACGAGAAGGGTGCCATGCTTGCCCTGGAGACCAAAGTCCCATTTTTCTACAGAATAAATATAGCACATAGAACAGCAGCAACATATTTTCCTCAGAGTGTCCTCCAATCTGCAGAAGTTCTGACATTCCTCACCAAAGCCAGGAAGGTAGTTTGTTCTCCATGTCTGGTCAATCCTGGTGTAATTTAGTAATAATTGTAGTGATGACTTCAGGTGGCTTTGTCAATTAGTAGTAATTGTGATGGTAGCTTTCCATTTCCACTTGATGTTGAAATCATGATCATGAATTAATATAAATTTTACAACAGAAATTGTGTAAGATTGAGGAAAAGATGGAGAGGAGGGAGGAAACTTGTTAGTTCAAATATCTTAATCAGCAAACATGGAAATGTAATTTTGGACTATCTGGTAAAGTGACTAGGTATTCAAAATTAGCTTGATCCTGAAGAAGTCATTCAGCAAGAGGAAAGGAAGTTAAGGTCAAGTTGCTAAGTGGTGAGTGGTTTGGGGAATACAGAAGAGCCACATTAAGCATGGCAGAGAAAGGCTCAGAGCATCCCTTCCTTATATGCATGCAGAGGAGATCCTTCATGTGAGGATTTCCTCCTGTATGTTTAGAAGGGAGAGGTGCTATCTCTAAGAGAGCCAGCACTGGACAGACCAATAGGGCCTCTTCTGTAGCCCCCAACCTCCACCTCTCAAGTAAAGTTTCACTTAACGGAGTTTTGCAAAGTTCTGGTCCTTTGGGAGTCATTAGAGATTGATCTGGGTCTTTGGGGGAAGAGGGGAACACAAAACACACCCTCCTCATTTTTTGAGAAACCAAGAACAGAAAAAAAAAATTGGTAGGACCCCAGCATATTACTTGAGTCTACTATCCTTAGCAGATAGGGTCACTGAGGTAGCTTTGCTTCTACAATTTAGCCCAAGCCCTGTAAATCCTGACTGCAGCCCTGTTAAGGCCAGACGTAAGAAGGCATATTCTCTCCTCCTTCCACATGCAGAATTCCTACTCCTTTTAATGGAAGTCCTGCACATGGACTGACTGAAACTATAGTTTTGGCCTCTAACTATCACTCCAAATAGAAAGGGCTGTCTTTTATGTTTCAGCCTTTGTAACTTAGACAAAGCTACTCCCATGGTACCATATGGACTCGTGTTAATAGTAGCGTGAGATTGAAGAGTCATGTTCCAATGCAATGGTGCACCATCCTAGCCCTAACATGCAATTTCATACATACTTTTTTTTAAATCCACAGTTGAACTTGAGTATTATGTTAAGATTATGCAACTTTAGACCTAGTCAGTTGGGAAATATCCTGGATTTGGATAAATCATTATTGGTGTATTACAACTGCTTATCACCTATGAGTAAGGAATGGATATAAAAAAAGAAATACAAAGTATGAGAATACTTGCTGTAAGTTCTGGGCTGGATTCCGCAAACTTGTATGGTAAGACACTGCTTCTCTTATGAACTGGTTTACATATTCTTCAGGACAATATCTTCATATTTGCGTATTGAGGATTCTCCCGTCTCCCCATACAATTCTCATTGTGAAAGGGACACTTGAGATTTACTCCCCACTTTAAAAGTAAAGAGAACAACAGCATCTTGATCTTATTTGTATACCAGCTACAGTGCCGCTATGACCTGTGTTTTGCAAGATGGTTAAGTACTATGGTAACAGGCTATCTTACAATCTATTACACTGCAGTTTATAAAATCAGAAAACAAAAAACAAGCAATTTTTCAAAACACTTTTATTTCTTTTTTAAACAGTTTGATAAAACCATTCATTGGCATTTAGAGTTCAACTGTAAACAATCACAATAAGTTGCTATTGTGTATTGAACTTTATACATTTTTACACAAAATTGCAGTAATAATCCATAGGAATAAGTTACATTCAGCATATTTGAGAATGGATTTGGCTATTGAAACACTATACTGGAAAAATCTGTGCGGTCAGGTAAGTAAAATTATTCAAAAGCTGAATGTTTAACTCCCTCCTGTGGTGTACGTAAGCAGCATCATAATTCATCAGCTTCTATAAGTGTATATAGTGCTAGTGCTATATATTAAAAAGCCTGCTTTCACTCAGAACAAAATTTCAAGTTAACTACAGAAACTCCTTGCTCACGAGTCAGAGTATTATATAAGAGAGTTTCAAATAGACGAAGTTATTGTAAACATCTTTCCTTACACCAAAATGGGTATGCCACATTTAGATACATTTGTAGTCCTTTTGGGCTGTCACACTCTAGGAGACCTTCTCAATTCTTTATGTTGCAGTAAGAGTTGTAAAGCATGACCAAAAAGAGTATCTAGTTGTTTTGTGTGCAAAAGCCTATAGTAAGAGTTTTAGCATTTACAGCCAAGACAATTCACATTACCATGCATATAAGCATTGAAAACTAAATTGTTACCCACCATGTGGGGATGGATTCTGTGTCAATTGAAGCCAGTGGCAAGGCTCCCACTGACTTCAGTGGTGAAGATCAGGCACTAGCTAATCTAGAGTGAGCTGATTTTAAAGAGAGACTGTCAATTTCAAAAATTACTTGTCATAACAGTAGGTGGTAAATACTCAAGATGACTATAACTAAAAGATTAGCGAACAAAGTTATTGTTTCAGTTTGTTAACTTTAAGTCAGTTTCCCAGTCTGTATGGGTCTTCCACACACCAGAGAAGCATGACTTTTTTTAATTTTAAAAAGTAGTAACAAAAATGGGCACGGTTATACAGTCTCTGATACCATTCCTGAAATTCCCTTAGATCACTTTTTGAAATGGATTAGGTTTCAAATTAGCAGTATCACTTTAATGAACAGCTGAACCTGGGTCTTAATACTGCATCCAGTGAACATCCAAAACTCCCCTTGATGTCAAGGGGAGTTTTGGTAGCACAAGCACTGCAGGACCAGCCTCAAAACACATACCAATCCAAAATCAACCGAAAAAAGAATCAAGGACTGAAATTTAGAGCATAATGTTCAAACAATCACTTTCAGGCCATTATTCTGACATTTGGGCGTCAAAACAAGTAGCCATATGTCCTTAATGTATTTAACATGAAAAATTTTTTAATCAGTAAATATGAATGGGTCAGAGAAAACATCCTCAGAATTTTCATAAGTGGACCTCTAAATCATTTATTTGGGGAAGTGTATCATGTATTTTTACATGAGAAATGATAGATTTTAGTCTAATTTCAAGAGAGGTTCACCACATTAAAGATTAGTAAGTCGAACTTATTTTTAAAGTTACTTTGTCTAAAGGCTTCAACATCTTTCAAGTATTATAGAAAAAAGATCAAGCCAATGTCATAAAGCATGCCTCATTTAACACAATCATTATGAAAAAGATTGCAACCAGGTTTATTCAGACAGTTCAATATAACTCTTAAAAACTCATGACAGAGTATCTTACCAAGAAACCCAAGCAGCATAACATGGTTATTTTGGTTACTAGCTGCAGGCCTTGATAGATTTGATGCCACAAGTATCTGACAACATAAATAAGATTACAATTCACAATCACAACAATAAAACCAGTGGGGATTTGGACTGTCAGGCAAATGTTTTTCAAAGCAGCTGGTTTAGAGAAAAAAACAAAACAAAATAAACTTACCACCGAGGTGGTATATCTGATAAGGCTAACAGGTAAACTCCGATAAGCTCTCATGACAGATGTCAGTGTTAATTCACTGTCAAAATTTGTTACGATAACCAAATATAGAGGAGCCTATCCAAAACAGAAGAGGGTAGTGATGTGGGCAGGAGGGAAGTATACAGGACCAAACCATTTTCTCTGCTAAACTGGTAAAAGTATGAGAAAGAGGCTAAGGACCTGCTCCTATGAAGAAAGTCCACGTTTTTTCAAGCATGCAACATAAAAAGTTCAGTCAAAGCACTTATGTTCCTCAAAACTCAGAAAATAAGCCACAACAAGCAGTTCCCACAATATGTTGCAGGTATTCCTTGCCTGGGCCCATAAAGTTTCCTTGTGAGGTATACGTGTAATTTACATGAATGCTAGTACCTGCTAGCCTTGATATTTAGTACAGTTTCTACTGCTTTTTGAAGTTTAACACTAAAGGGCCAAGACAGTTTACACAGCATTCAAACACACGGCTGTGGTTTTGCCTATACACATACAGTTCTCCACAGGCACATAAAAAAGGCTCAAGGCATTATTCAATATTTGTTTTAAACATACTTAAAGTGATCTTTAAAAAGAGCAGTGCAGTATTTGCTTAAGTTCCACTTGAGTCAAGAAACGTGTTTATAAAAAGTTACTAGATAATTCTCAATACTAGATTTTTTTATTTTCTTACCTTTCTTTAACCACTTCGCTTGTTTGCTCTGTAGTAGCAGAAACAGAACTCTTGATATGTAGTTCAGGAACGAGTTTGGTACTGACCAATGCCTTATAAAACTGAATTTTAAAAGCATTAAGTTGTTTAGTAACTAGTCTTATATTTTACTTTGATGTTTTAAATACTTCTGACTGACATCCATAACTTAGCAAGCAAAAAATTGGAAATATATATATATAAAAAAAGCCATCTTCTAGTCTTTTGAAATTACCCACCCCACTAAAATATATTCTTTCCTAGTACAACAGATTCCTTAGGACAGCCTCAACCCTAGAGAAGCATTTACTGTGAAAACTGATTCCTACATCGGATTTACTGAGGCCATGAAACTCCCTGAAAACCAATTCAATGCTTTTAGTCCAGACATTTTCCCTTTTTTGAGATGAGACCATATCAGGTATAGTGAAAAAAAATTAATGGTGTACACATAGCTGTACACAGTAGCCATGTGTATAAATATTACACATCTATGAAAGACTCTCTCCCCTTTGGTTTACAGTTCTCCCTCCCAGGGGGAAGACACTGACATTTCTGTGTTGCTGTCTCTGCCAGATAATTCTAGTAGTACAAGAATACTGCTTTCAATTTATGCTTCTCCAGCCTTGACGTGCAGTGTATGTATGGCATGTGAAATGCTACCACACTAAACCATCCTTTATTTCAGTCTCAGATGGAATGTTTAAGTTACCTTTTAGGTTTACAATAAATCAAATTCAAGGCATGTTAACTTATTATTAGAATGGATTTAATCCACTCAGAATTAACACTCTTTAAACATTGTTAAAAGATTACATAGAGACGACAAACGACAATTCAATCACCTTTCTGTGTCTAGTATCAGGAGATAGCCGAGTTAGTCTGTATCCACCCTGATTGAACTAGCCCTGTCAACACTGGTTCTCCACTTGTGAGATAACTCCTCTCTCTTCATGGGTCAGTATAATAATGCCTGCATCTGTAATTTTCACTCCATGCATCTGAAGAAGTGGGATTTTTACCCACGAAAGCTTATGCCCAAATAAATCTGTTAGTCTTTAAGGTGCCACCGGACTCTTTGTTGTTTCTGTGTCTAGTTATTGCAGGCTGTTTAACCTGATCCCATGATCATGGCTGAAAGCCACACACTCAGGGAAGTTAATAGTCTTGTCATGGTGAAACATCTATATGATCAGGTCTGTAGTATACAATATTCATCATACCAGAAGTCCCTTCATAGAACAACAACTTGTTTGCAATATTCAAAAGGAATGTTATAAGCCACCAGCACCCTATAATAGGCTTATGTAAAAACATTCTAGTCAGGCTGTTTTTGCTAGGTTTGTCTTTATGATGTTTAAAAAACAAAAAAAGGGGGGGGGAGCTATTTCTTACACCTTCATTTGCTCCTCCTTATTCCTGGACATTTTGTGTACATCAAAATCATCTCTAAAAGTAACTGTGATGTTACAAAAAAGAAGAGGAATGATTAAGAAAGTTTATCTTTTCCGGCTGCGTGTTTCTAAGGGACAAAGTGTTCAGCTTGGCCTTACAAGCATAAATAATTGGAGTACAATTTTTGTGCAAACGAATACATTGTTCTTAGATGTCCATGTAACAATAAATGCAGATACAAAACTGGAACTGAGTGCAAAAAATGGATACCAACATTTGAAACACTTAATGTATAGGAAAAGAGATCCTAATTCTTTGCCCGTATCCATAGCTTTAAAAATAAGAAAACCTTATGTCATCTGCCCCAGAAAAGTAGCAGGGAGCATAATTTCTAAATTAAAAATTTTCATCCTTTCCCATAATAGATCAGTAGCTTCTGATAATTTAATCTACAACTCAGTATTTGACTTTTTAGAGAACTATAAGATTTCTAATGCTATTGACTTTGTATTCTCATGGCGCAGAACTAACTGAGTTTTTACTAAAAACAACAAAGTGGACGTGAGTTATATAACACATAATGGTTCCATTACAGTCTATGGGACAAAGTCTAATTTTTGCCCAAGACAGCAACAGCTCCCTCACAGCAGTTTACTATTTATAATGTATGCCTACTTTAACATCTCTGCTGATTATGTAACTGGTACACATGTGATCTAAGGTCTAAAACTACACACGTAGTTTTAAAGTGCACAGTAAATAAAATTATTTTCTAAATTTAAAAAATATTTCTAATCTCTTCCTTCTACAGCAACACATAGTGTCCATATTTGGGACTCAAAGCAAATAAAAGGCCACTTCTGAAAGCAACAAAAGAGAAACTTTTCTTCACTCCTAGAAGCCTAAAGGTGTATTGAGTTATTTTCTAAATTTTGTAAATCATAATAACCTGGGGCATTGAAATCAATAGGACTACTCATATGAATAAGGGTTTGTGGAATCAGTTCGTAAGGGCCAAATTCTCCAATGCAATGTGGCTAATTTGCAGAGAATTGTTGGCATAAGCTTGTCCAAAGGAGAGTTTAATGGGCTTAGGAAGGATCATCTCAGGGTAAGGATGACCTTTCAGTGTTGCAGAGGCACTGTAAATGTTTGTATATCAGCCTGCCAGCATAACAGGGAAAAGGGGACATGGCCCTATGTTTTGCACATTTCTGGTCCCTACAGACTGTTTTCAGCCATCACAGAGCTGCCCTCAGGATGCAGTGGGACCAAGTCTCCACAGAGCTGCATGCAACAGGATCAGGGGAGTGCAAAAAAACAGAGTTTTATTTCCACCTTTGCACACCTCAACCTCAATGCTCTGGGCAGATCAGCTACCTTACACCCCACCCCCCGGAGTGGGCTTCATATTTCCAGTAAGATTCAGTCATAATGAAGGTTTGTTTTTTAAAGAAAGGACACACAACCCCCCTGCAAATATAGTTAGTTATAAGGGAGACATTGATAGGCCTTTGTCTACAGCTCACCAGCAAGTTTCATTGAAGATATTCTTTAAATGAAACTCACACCATTTCTCTAAAAAAAAAAAAAAAACTGTTGAGAGATGTCCTATATTGGAGTTCTCAGCTTCAGAATCTCTCAGTTAATTGATATACACAATACTTTTAGAGTCACAGAGGTTTTTTTAAAAAACAAAAACAAACAAACAAACAAAACCACCTGTGCTGAGATAGATGGATTGAATTCTACAAGTAAAAACTTTCCAATAGGGGACTATAAACACCAGCCAAAAGCACAGATTTGGCTCAGACCCTTAAAAAAAGATCAGTGCTGTAAAATTAAAGCCAAAAACTGTTCCAGACAAGCATTAATGTGAGAAACTCATTTGAGAGCTGCATGAATCCTAAATAAGTCAAATTACAATCTCCTGAGCCCAGAAGTTATGGTATTCCATATAACATTCCCCATTACTTACTAGACAAGAGTGTTTTATTAGCAACTCCAAGTGCCATTTAATTTTAGTTGCATAGCTCTCACTAAAACCTGAACTCTAACTTTGTCTCAGCACTGTTTGATTTAATCAGATATATTTTTCTATTAATATTAAAAACAGACATTATTAAAATTTCAGCATTATTTTGCTTTTACCTTCACTACTGCATGCCAGAGATTTGCTAGTGCAAAAGCTCGTACAGCTAGTAGCCACTGTGTTACCTGAGGATTATTTGTTGTATATTTTATACTTGAAAGCATTTTTTTATATGCAGTTGTTTGCTCTGAAGACATGACGTTTAAATAGTCAAGGAAAATATACGGTTTCTGGCTGCTCAGTAGTCCCATAGGATATTCACTCAATGTGGCAGCAAGGATGGAATGCAGATCAGAAGGTTGCAGTTCAGAATCCAACGCCTCCAGAAATGCAAGTTGCAATTCATCCTCAATAATACCCATTTCTAATTCCAACAATTGCCTTTTTTGATTGTACTGTAGCTCTGACAGCCAGAAATGTGCAAAATGTACAAAGTTATCTCCAGTGCAACACCAGACACTCAAGTCACTAATGGAATTATATGCTTTCTCCAGCCAATCTGTCACAGAAGTACTATCAAAGTGGTTAAAAATCTTATCAAGTCGTCCTCTCTCAGGTGAAAAGAGCAGATGAGATGAATCCTTTGAAGAGACAGCTGCACTTAAATTTAACCTTGTTGGTTCACTCAAATGAGGAGGCATTTTCTTGCCAATATGAGGCAAAGGTACAGCCTTAAATAAAGAACAATTCCTGATCTTAAGAGAAAAGAATTCTTTTTGTAAGCTACTATTAACATCAACTTGAGAATTCTTCAACAAGGAACATACGTCTGGAAGGTGAAGGATCTCATTTTGGCTATTTGGGCCACTTTCACTTAAATGTTCATGGTTTAAAACGTCTTCCTCCTCCATATTCATATGGGAGACAATCATAGCTCTTCTGTCCTTCAAACTTTGCATTTTGTTAAACAGTAATACAGAATATTATTAACCCTAGTTGCAGCACAGACAAGCACAGCAAGTCACAAGTCAATGGATCTCAATATGAACCTGAAAGAAAGAATGAATACAGGAAATTAACTCATGGTCAGTCTCCATCTTTAACTGCTTCTCTTAAAGTAAAATATACACATTTTCATCATATCCAAACAACATTATCAGTATTACCAGGTATTATTTAGGGATCTCCATATCATGAAGGGAAAAAAAGAATAGCTCAACAGCAGAATGTAGTTGAGGAACCTAATAGTATAGTTTGTAAGGAGGTCCCCCTAACTCTTTTCCTTGAATATGTTCAAGCAGATTTATCCTACACTGATGAAAGTGGATATTAATGCTATTAATTTTAACAGGTTCTAAAAATGTTATTTCTATACACAAAATTTAAGATCATGGCCTCTGATAGCAAGTGTCCCTCTACTCTGCTGCACATTTAATGCTGGTTTCTCCTCTTTTGCAGTTTAAATTCACTGAGTTAGAGCTTACCTTTGTTGGGTGGCGGAAAGCATCACAAGTGACTCAGCGAATGAGACATCTGAAAACTTATTGCATAACAATACTCTCTACTTTAACCAATAAGATTGCAGTATGTAAGTGATCAGAGGCTTAACATCAGAGATCAGTTTTAAGTGTATTTCTTTAGATTTCAGAGTAGCAGCCGTGTTAGTCTGTATCCGCAAAAAGAACAGGAGTACTTGTGGCACCTTAGAGACTAACAAATTTATTAGAGCATAAGCTTTCGTGGGCTACAGCCCACTTCTTCGGATGCATAAGAAGAAGTGGGCTGTAGCCCAGGAAAGCTTATGCTCTAATAAATTTGTTCGTCTCTAAGGTGCCACAAGTACTCCTGTTCTCTCTTTAATTTTTAAAACATGGACATTAAAGTCAGAGGCAAAGTCTCAACTATTATGTCCATCAAAGCTGTTTTTTAAATACGTTTCATTTCCCCCCAGACATGTTTGTGTGTGTTACCTTCTGTACTTGCTAACTTTGTATCAAGGCACTCAGTGAAAAACTGCACAACTATAAGTCCTCAGCAGCGGGTTAAGTGCCTGGAGAACGTTCACATAGATTGGCACATACAGCACATGAAACAACATGCGCAGCTCAGAGGAAAGATCACCAGGCAAACTGATTGCACAAGCATGATTAGGAGTTACTATGTATATTGTAACAAACCAAATTGCTGATCCTGTTACAAGACGACCACCATCTGCCAACACAGGCAGTAGACAAGGATGAAATAGCTGCCATGGTTACTAACTGAATACTGTGTGTGGAGCTAGACATGGCTTATATCCAGACATGTCACTAACTGTTACAAACTTAAAGAGTTGTAGCACAGAAAGACAGGTTCAAGAAGAAAGTCGCCATATCCACGTTGTCAATCCTCTGGTCCCTTCAGTCTCCCTATCAGTTTATCATTCTATTGTTATTGTTCCTGGAAAAAGGGTTTGGTTTGTAGTGTGTGTGGCTTATCGGGGGGCGGAGGAGAAGAGATTTGGTAATACAAAGTTTATTGATCAGTCTTGTCAGTTTCATCTTACTGCTTGGGGGGAGGGATAGCTCAGTGGTTTGAGCATTGGCTTGCTAAACCCAGGGTTGTGAGCTCAATCTTTGAGGGGGTCACTTAAGGATCTGGGGCAAAAATCAGTACTTGGTCCTGCTAGTGAAGGCAGGGGGCTGGACTCGATGACCTTTCAAGGTCCCTTCCAGTTCTAGGAGATAGAGATATCCTATTTATTTATTTGCTAGATTTAGAAGTTTCATCCTTTATGGGCCTCAAGTGGTAATAACATCTGTCCTCTAACATACCACAACCAAGCTTTCAGAGACCTTCTCTATAGTCACGTCCCCCCACCCCTGAGTAGCTGCCTGAAAGGCTGTTCAAGTGCTTGCCTCATCAAGGCCCTCTTCTGTTGCCAGTGAAGTCAACAGCAAAACGTTCACCTCCTTCTGAGAGAGAGTAGGCTCACATCCTTAAGCAGATTGTTAAGGCCCAACCCTCCAGATGATGAGTTTCCAATACCAATTGGGCTAGATGAAATAGAGAAAGCTCTGCATCTTGGAAGAACAGGCTCCAAATAGTTTGTTTTACATTTAAATCAAAAGCTTATAAATGTATATTTTAGTGTAAGCATCAAGTTATCCTGGGTTTCCCAGTAGGACAATTTTTCTTGAATTTGAAAGTCAATCTCTAACAGAAAACTAATTTTTACTGCTCCTTTGGGTAGTTATACTGATTTTTGTTTCAACCTATATATGCTAATAAAATTATTTAGCCAGACAGACAGAAACTGGAACACTAAACACAGCATGTATCCTACAAAGATGACGAGATAACATGCAAGCTGAAGGACTGGTATAATAGTCACTTATTGCTTATTATAGTGACTGCTGTGCAGGATCAGATAACAGCATAACCTCAATGTACTTGTCTTTGTTTTTAAATTTACACAACAGGATGTTTCTCCTGGGGGAATTCTATGCCACTGCCTGTGCACAGAATTCATGTCACCTGCGGATTTCTTGGCTTCCCCACAGAAAAATTGCTTTCTAAAAGGGAAGCTGCAAGAGCAGTCATGCACCAATCCCTAGCAGTGCAGGTATATCGTTTCAGGCACCTGGAGTAGCTAGCAGAGAGGTAAATCACCGCAAGCCTGGGGACACCCCAGCCAGTGGCTCCTACCCTGAGCTGGGATTAGCTGCTAGTCCCCTCTGGGCTGGAGGCAGGACAGGACTTCCTCTTCCCCTGCAAGCGGTGACTGGGGCTGTGTCAGACCCACCCCCAGAAACCTCCCCCAGCTGCAGGAAGCTCATCATCCTCCCCTGCTTTCTGCCCCCATTGCTCCTCAGCTGTGGGGAGAGGGGTCACTGTGTGGGGAGCTGCTCCCCCATCCACCCAACCCCCATGCATCTGGGCCTCCCATTCTCAGCTACCCCTGCCAAACTTCACATGGTACATCCAGAACTCCCCAAGCCCTCCATACCCAAACCTCACCCCACCAAACCTCAACCCCTGCATCTGGAGCCCCCCTGCACCCAGACCACTGCCCACTGAGCTCCCTGCACTCAAACCCCCACCCTGATGCCTGAGCCCCCACATCCAGACCCCACCACTGACCCCCAACTAGCTGCACCCAGACCACCACCCCACCAAGCCCCACTCCCCCAGCACCCAGACTCTCCTACTGATCCCCAACCATCTTCATCTGGAAGCCCCTGCAGAGCCCATTGCCCCTGCACCTGGAACCCCCTCCCCCAACGAGCCTGTGCACATCCAGATGCCTCCACACCTAAGCCTCCCCACTGAGCTGCCTGTATCCAGATTCTCCCACACGTGGATCCTGCCTGGTTGAGCCTGCCTGTCCCACACGTGGTGCACCTGGCATAGAGGGGCAGGGCCCCAGGGTGTTTCTGGGGCAGGTCCAGTCCTTATGCTGTGTCAGGGTTGGGTGCAGCTTCACTACTGAGTCCATGTCCTGGGGGTGGGGGGAACTGCAGGGTGATCTCCCACCTTCATGCAGCCAGTGGCCTGTGCTCCCCACTGCCATGCTGGAGCCTCTGCATTTATTTCTTGACAAATAAAACTTGCAGAATTTTAAAATACTGTGTGCAGAATGCCCTCACGAGTAAGGATCTGCACAAAACGCATCACAGCCACACTCTGACGTTCACTCTAGCTGGAAGTGAGTGCAAAAGTTTCTCTTTAGTCAGATTAAAAAGACAACAGTGCCCCCAGCAGGGCCGGATTAACTTTTTGTGGGCCCGGCTC
Organism: Chrysemys picta bellii; assembly: GCF_011386835.1. Lineage (NCBI taxonomy): Eukaryota > Metazoa > Chordata > Testudines > Emydidae > Chrysemys > Chrysemys picta. The sequence goes on along the minus strand of NC_088800.1, from coordinate 72,831,646 downwards.
CAAACATATTTGTGGGCCCCCCGGGGAATGACTGTAAAAGGGGCCGGAGGCAAAAGCCCAGTGGGGCGGGAGCTCAGGTTGGTCCCTGGAGTAAGGGAGGGGGCAGGGGTAAACGGCAAGCGCAGCAGGGCTGAGGAGGGGGTAAACAGGATCCCCCCCACCCCTGCCCACAGAGAGCGCGTACCTACCTTCTCCCTGGTTCTAGCCCATTCTCTTCGTCTCTCTGCACTGAGCTGCCCCTCCTCCACTGTGACAAAGTGGGAATGTTCTTAATGTTTTCTCTGAATACTGTGTGACTGCCTCAGTTTCCCCTACGCATTTCTTAAGTATCTAGGTGGTGGGATAAGGGTGTGTGATTGTTGCAGAGCCCTAGAGGGCAGGTGTGATGCTGTCTGCACAGAAAATGGCTGACACACGGTCTCCTGGCAACTGATGACCTGGGCCCCTCCCCTGCAAGGTGCCAACTGAAGGTGTTGGAGAACAAAGAGATCAGGTAGCCTCCTGGCCCGGGGAAAGAGACAAAGGAGGGGCTGGAGGGGATTGCAGTGTGGAGCTGGCTGGGGAAACGGAGGGAGGCCCAGCACTGTTGTCTGGGCTTCCTACCCCACAAGACGGACCTGACTGAGGGGTCCTGTTTTCCATACCTACAAGCTCTGATTTTACTGTGTTCCTGTCGTCTAATAAACCTTCTGTTTTACTGGCTGGCTGAGAGTCACAGTGAATCACACCAAGTAGGGGGTGCAGGACTCTGACTCCCCCACACTACGTGACATCCAGCAGCAGCGGGACAGGTTCTCTTCCAGCCCTCTCGGGTGGGTGTTGGGAGTGGGAGGAGCAGAGGGTAATGTGGTTACTTCTATAACCAGACTTTTAGTTTCCGGTCAGCACTGCTAACCGGACACCCACATCCCATTTTCTACTGGAGTTTCCAGTCTAAAACTGGATACCTGACAACAGGGGTGCCAGAAAAGCCTGAGAAGGGGAGGAGGGGCAAGCAATCATTTTTAAAAGTGAGAGGGCTAAGCCTTAAGTGATGGGAAGCAAGGGGTGGGTGGGCTAGGGAGTGGAAAGGAGCTAAGGGGCAGGGCCATGTCAGCTGTACTGCCCAGGTAGGTTGGAGACTGTGGGGATCAGCTTACACAGTATCCCCAGCCCAGGTGACGTGACAGCCAGTGGTGGATTTAGAGTTAATGGGGGCCCCTTGGCCCTGTGCTCAGCTTCATTTTTGGGGCCTCTCCCTGGGACCCAGCCAAGAAAAAGAACATTTTCTCTTATCACCCCCCACGCCCGTTTCCCCCCCCCCTTCATCCTCCTCCTATGAGTAATAGCAAGTCAATAAAAATAAAGTGAGGTACCTTGATTGTTCTTGTAGTCTAACTTATTTTTCTACAGACCACTTGAAAATTGCAGAGGGTCTCTTTCGGACCACTTTTGATCTTTCCTAATGTTGTAAAAAATACATTGGGGTGCGGGGTCTGGCCAGAAGCTAGGATGAGGGAAGGGGCTCAGGGTTGGGGCAGAAGGTTGGGGTGTGGAGCGCTTATCTGGGGCCGCTCCTGTTTTGTGCGAGGGGTGCAGGCGCTCACATTTGGTGCTCAGGATGGGAGTGGGGATGTGGGGGGGTTCAGGAGTCAGGGCATGGGGGGCTGGGTATGTGTGGGGGTGGAGTGGTCAGGGGGCTCAGGGTGTGTGAGGGGGGTACAGGGAGCTGTGGGTGTGTGAGGGTGCAGAGGTCAGGGTGGGCAGAGGGCTGTGGGTGTGGGCTGAGGTCGTGCAGGTGCTCACGGCAGGGGTATGCCCTGATTCCAGCCCCTTCCCCAAGCCCCCCCCCCTCTTCTCCTCCTCCCCCCCGGAGCCGCAAGCCTGCTGAGGCTGCCTCCTCCTTCCTGCCAGCAACCAGCTGATCGGCGGCGGCGGCGGGGGGGGCATAAGGTACCAGGCTGGGGAGGAGCTTGGCTGCCGGCAGAGCCTGCCCTGCTGCAGCAGGAGCCGGGAGCACTAAGCTTCTGCCCCCGTGGGAGGGGCGGAGAGGAGCCGGCCGGACCGGGGCCCCTTTGGACCATGGGCCTGGCGACCTGGTAAATCCGGTACTGGCCCTCGGTCCCTGAGTACCTGCGAGGGAAGAATCAGTAACTCCAACAATGGCCTGCCACAAGCGGAGTCACGTCCGCCTCCCCTCCCGCAAGCCCCCCGGCGGCGGGAACGGAGAATGCAGCCCCTCCCCATTCACCTGCAGCCTGACGTTGAGCATCATGGAGGCCACGATGTAGAGATAGGGGAAGTTGATCCGGAGCTTCCAGGCCAAGTCGAAGAAAAGGAGGAGGGACCTGGTCAGCCCCTTGCAGAAGACTCCGTAGGACCTGGCGGCGGCCGATTGCGAGAGCCTAGCAGCCAGGGCGGACAGAGCCGCCGCCATATACACCCCGCCCCCACCGGGCGCTCGGACTGCACCGCCCCCACTCCGTAGTGACCCGCTAGGGAGCCGAGCCAGGGCCTCTCACCTCCCCTCCGCCGCCCCCAGCCCAAAGAGCCCGGATGTCGATCGCAATGGGGGAGATAGGAAGGAGGAAGGACAACTATGGAATTTACATACGCAGGTCCCCCGCTTGCTACGTCACAGCGGTTTTGCGTTATGACGGCACGGCGCAACGACGCAGGCTAGGGGCTACAAAAAATAAAAAAAGAAAAAAAACCCCACACACACAGGGCAAAGAGCGTCCCTCCCCCGCACATGGGCAGTGCTCGCGGAGCCGCTGGGCTCCTTCCCCAGTCCCTCCCACCTCAGGACTAGGCGCATGCGTATTAAGACTATGAACGCGTTTCAGGCCGATGGGGAGGGCATGTGCAGTACTGTCCTTACTAGCAGAACAGGCGGGAACGAAGAAGGGAGTGACTCAGGCGACGGAACGCAGGGAGGGACTAGAGGGCGTTTGGGCCTTCTCCCCCTGTGGAGGAGGAGAACGGGCAGGCAGGCAGGGCGAGGCCACCACAGGCTCTGGCTACCTTACCTTTGCCAAGGGCAGGGTGAGTGCTGACTAGCTCAGGCTCTGCCCTAGTCTGTTTTTCGTGAAGCAGAGGGAATTATGTGAGGGTCTTCCCTTGACTCTGCTGGATAAAAGCTTAACAGTGTGACCCAGGGGTCCCCTGCTGCAGGGGTAAGAAAGAGTGTTGCCCTAAGTTCTTCCAGTCTAGCTCTAGGCTGAATCCCTCTGCTCTATGTTTTCATAGGAAGTATATTTTGTATTCATCTTATTCTAGCACAAGCACCCTATAAGCGCTAAACAACTGCTCTAGCGCAGGCACATCAACCAAACCATTTTCCATGCAAATATGTTTTTAAAATAAACCACATTCTTTGCACCACTTAGGCAGCCAGACAGCTATCCCTAAACCAAGAGAAAAAGTTGTTTGTTTTACTTTAGTGAAAGCTTTATTTAAATTTTAATAGTACAGTATTGAAGAACCATTCATCTACAGATTTTCAATACACTTTGCAAAAGTTTCTCACAAACCCTCTGGGATAAATTAACAATAATTTATACTCACTTTACAGATGGAGAAACAGGTACAGAAGTGTGGTGACATGCCCAGTACAATAAGCCAGTGGCAGAGCGAATAGAAGGGATTTCAGGGTGCTGATTTTTCTTACACACCACAGGGAAACAGGTGCAACTCTATTAGGTTTCATTGTTGTAAACACTGGTATTAGATGAAAAATCAGGCCTCTGAAATATTTTTCTAATTGTCTTCTGAGTACACTCCTTTCTCATATTTATTTTAGAACCATTTAAATCATAAAAGTTGCATTTAAGGCTGCCTGCATTAAAAACAGTCTGAAATAATAATTGTTTATATGATTAACATTAAAATCTTCCAGTAGCACTATAAAAATATTTTGTTGCCTCAATTGCTTTAATGCACAGATATATAGCAATCCCAAGAGGACTGAATATATTCCCAGGTTGATCTACACTTTCGTTTATAATATTGTTTTGGCCAGTCAATGTTTTCAGAGTAGGGGAGAGCACCTAGGTAACTCATCTCTGCATGCATTTGTAACTGCAATCAGTATGAGTCCAATGCAGGAAACTGAAAGTACTAGCTTTTATTGCCAGAGATAGAAATATTTAGGCTAAGTTGGGGCAAAGCTACTGTCCACATTGTGAGTGAGTGAAGAGAGGCTGTCAGCCCAAGAAAAACTCAGTGTCAGCCCCAAGTCCTTTCAGGCAGGCACACAGACAGACCTTTCCCTTTGCACTTCTCTTCCCCAGTGGAAAAGGAATCCAGCAATTCCCTTTCTGAATTACATGACTGCAGGCAGACAGCCCATAGACCTTTCTAGTTGTTCCATGTTGTTACAGGTAGAGTATTAGAAGCAGCATCTTGAGGCAGTGAGCAGAATCATCTGGTCTGACCTGTGATTGGCATTGGTACACAGAACCAAATGGGGCAGGGTGGAACATAACCTGGACTGGTCTAAGCCAGCAACTGGATCAGTCATTGGACTAGGCCCAAAGGTGGGCACTTCTGTAAGCAGTGAAGGCTAGGGTTACTTACCAACTTTCTAATCGCACAAAACTGAACACCCTTGCCCCGCCTCTTCCCCTAGGCCCTGCCCCCACTCTGCCCCTTCTGAGGCCCCACCCCTGTTCACTCCATCCCCCCTTCCGCTCTCCCCGACACTCACGCCCTTGCTCATTTTCACTGTTCTGGGGAATTGGGGTACAAGAGGGAGTGAGAGCTCCAGCTGGGGGTGCAGGCTCCAGGGTGGGGCTAGACAGGAGGGGTTCAGGGGGGCTGCGTGCTGGGGTGCCAGCTCTGGAGTGGGCCAGGGATGAGGGGTTTGGGGTGTAGGAGGGAGCTCTGAGCTGGAGCCATGGGGTTCAGAGTGTGGGAGGCAGCTCCAGGCTGAGGCAGGGAGTTGGGTGTGAGCGGGGGGTATGGGCTCTGGGCTGGGGGTGCGGGCTCCAGGGTGGGGCCAGAAATGAGGGGTTCAGAGTGCAGGAGGGGGCTCAGGGCTGGGATAGGGGGTTGGGGTGCAGGATCTGGGAGGGAGTTTGGATGCAGGAGGGGGTAAGGGGTGTGGGCTCCAGGTGGTGCTTACCTCAGGAGGCTCCCCAGAAGCAGCAACATGTCCCTGAGCTCCTAGGCGCAGGGACAGCCAGGCAGCTCTGCACGCTGCCTCGGCCTGCAGGTGTCACCCCTACACCTCCCGTTGGCCACGATTCCTAGCCAATGGGAGCTGCAAAGCTGGCGATCAGGGCACGGGCAGCACACAGAGCCCCCCTGGCCACACCTCCACCTAGGAGCCAAGGGACATGTCGTCACTTCCGGGGACCTGCCCGGAGCCAGGTAAGGAGCCTGCCAGCCCCGCCAACTGGACTTTTAATGGCCTGGTCAGTGGTGCTGACCGGAACCGCCAGGGTCCCTTTTTGACCGGGCATTCTGGTTGAAAACCAGACACCTGGCAACCCTAGATTGAAGGCATATTCACATTCATTATTTCTGATACATATTTTTATAGATCCAATATGCCCAGCCTTTGCCTGCAAGGAGTGAGATCATGTCATTGTCCTCTCCACATATGGTTTTTAAGTGACCCATCAGCACTAGAGTTCCTGTCGTTGTGTACTGGAAGAAGAGACTGAAATAGTGCCTAGCCTTTGTGCTAGGGCTACAGTGAGGGGAAATGCCTTCTATCTTATCCACCCATCTCATGTGTAGTCCTAGACACAACCTGGACATCAAGTAATTAAAAATGTGATTTAGCACAGGGGTTCTCAACCTTTTTCCTCTGAGCCCCTTCCCCCCAGTGCTATATAAAAAAAAAAAACAAAAAAAACCACACAGCCCAGCTGTGCCACAATAACTGTTTTTTTGCATATAAAAGCCAGGGCCATCATTGGGGTAGCAAGCAGCGCAATTTCCTGCCCCCCTGTCCCCCATCCCCCCACATTGCTCAGGCTTCAGTTGCAGCCCCGGATGGTGGGGCTCAGGGCCCTGGGCTTCGGCACCATGCACTGAGGCTTTGGCTTTCTTCCCTGGACCCCAGGGAGTCTAATGCTGGCCCTTCTTGGTGGCCCCCCTGAAACCTGCTTGTGGCCCCCCAGGGGGCCCCAGACCCCTGGTTGAGAACCACTGATTGATGCAATACTTTGAGTCTACTAAGTCTATCAAGTTCATTGTTTCCTGCTGCCCCAAAATATTTAAGGTTTCAGCTATTTAATTGTACTGCAGTGTTCAAACTGAAGGTTAATTTAGGGAAGCCAGATACTTTTAGGTGGATATCTGCCCAGATTCTCAATAGTTCTGGCCCATACTGCTTACTGAAAGCAGTATGACCATCATTTATACATTTGATTAAGACTATTAAACCAAAAGATCAAGAAAACATCAATACTGAACTATTAATTCAACAGTACATTTGTCAAGTTCAAATCAACAAGTTATCAATATTGTAATCTATCAAATCAAATTAATCCTTATCAATCCAAAAAAGGAATCTAAGGACGTGGCTGTCCATTTTTTTTTTTAAACCCCAACTAAATAACTTTATCAAACTGTCAAACCAGGACTTGGAGTAGGTAAAATATTTGGAGGCTGAAAACAAGTTATTGGTGGTGTCTAAACCACAACCTCAAAACCAATCAAAGCTTCCTTGAGTTTGAATTTTTGCATAGTAGCTAACCCTTTTCCTCCCTGCTGACCACACACCATCCTGCAGATATAATGTAGCCCTTATCAGAACACTGAGAAGTAGAAGTTTGGCAACTCTTGTTTGACAGTTTACCAATGACAGCTTTATATTTCTTAGGAAAGTTAGTTTTCCTAATCCATCTGTTTGATTTCCCTCTTTGCATCCCTCCACTTGCTCCCTCTTTTCACATCAAACATAAGCTGCTTGTCTCCACTTTCCAGACCATCCGAAATTTATCCTTACCTTATCCATCTTCTTTCATTCAGTATCAAAATGTTGACTCCCACCACTGATTCAATGGTGCCAACCTCCATCACACACTTCATTAAATATTAAAACAAGCACCTATGTGCTTCTTTCCTTGCTTCCCCTCATTCTCAGGAGGAGCACCCCATAAACATCCTCAAAGCTACTTCGTTATTTTCCTTCATACCACTCCTTAAAACAAAATAAATCACCTCTTCTGTGATTTCTACAAAAAACATTGACAAACATTAGGCTGCTAGTGTGTTGATACCACAGCCTATCTTGCTGACCAAGGTTGTTGTATTGTTTTCTTGTACTTATCTATCTGTAGGAAAATGCACTCATTGCTGGTGCACCCTCTCATAGCTAGGCATAATGTAGCTCTCTCAAACTAGCATCCCCGCAGACAGGTACTCCAACCTGGTAGTTGTCTTGTCTCTTCTTGTGATCTAGTCCTCCAGCCAGGTCACTATTTGTTTCCTCTTTCCAGGGGGGACAGAAAGTCAAAAAAAAAAAAAAAAAACACAATAGTCTTGCAGCCTCAAGCAGAGTCTTTGAGGCAAGTCCCAACTCAATAGTCTTTCTGTCCCTAAACTGCAGGGTCTTTACATCACCTGTTCCAGTGTCCAGTAGAATGGCTAACACCCCAAGTCTACATCCCTGAAATCCTATCCCAATTTTGAGACCCACTCCAGGAGCTAAGTTAACTCATTTTCTATTACTTTTTCTAATTCTCTTCTCTCCTGACTTCTATGAGCTCATTTTCTGAGAGCAAGGAAACAACACTTGCTCCTAGGTCTTCTCTAACACTGATCATTCTTACTCCTTTTAAGGAAATCTGACTTCTTTCCAAGTGAACCTGCTAATTAACCTACTTAACACACCTCCAGGTGCTAGCAGAGGGGCTAATTGTAACCCTCTCAGTAATAGTAAGGGCTTTATACCCCATCACACCATCTGTTGTCTCTTGTGTTATACTTAGATTGTAAACTCTTTGGGGCAGTAACTGTCTTTTTGTTCTGTGTTTGTACCATGCCTACCACAGTGGGGACCTGGTCCCTGACTAGGGCTCCAAGGTTCTATGGTAATGCAAATAAATAATAATAACTTACACAAAATATGGAGCAAGTATTTGTGACGTAAAACTTGATAATAAGTCAATATAATGTAACTGAGATAGTTTTAGAGAAAATACGGTAATAAGTGAATGTAAGTAATTGGGATATGCCTCATGCAAAAGGTCTCTTGTAAGGTATCATTACAAAGCTTATAATCTACTGAGTGTGATCATCTGATTTGTATAAATGTACCACTCTTGTATCTAAAACTAGAAATATAAAATGTAACTCTGAGGGCCTATTGTAATTGTGTAAAGTGTGGACCATTAATGATGGTTTAGAATCTTGATGACTCCCATTGTCTGCAGATGGCTGTATTTACCTGTGAGTCTTCCTGTATATGTGTGTGCTGGCAAGTGAGTAATGAAGTCTTGCAGTGACATGTGATCATGTCACCTGAACTGGAATCCATCTTTAACCTGGTGCTTTTCCAGTGAGGGGGGGTGGAAACCCAGAGAGACAAAGAGTTCCCGCCTTATGCAAAAGATATATAAAGGGGGGGAAGAGAACAGAGAAGAGGAGAAGCCATCATGAAGAATCCCCTAGCTACCACCTGAGCTGCAACAAGAGCTGTACCAGGGGAAAGAATTGTGCCCAGGCCTGGAAGGTGTCCAGTCTGAGAAAAACTTACTGAAACATCTCTGAGGGTGAGATTATCTGTATTTAGTTTGATTAGACATAGATTTGCACATTTTATTTTATTTTGCTTGGTGACTTACTTTGTTCTGTCTGTTACTACTTTGAACCACTTAAATCCTACTGTCTGTATTTAATAAAATCACTTTTTATTTAGTAATTTACTCAGAGTATGTATTAATACCTGGGGGAGCAAACAACTGTGCATATCTCTCTATCAGTGTTATAGAGGGCGAACAATTTATGAGTTTGCCCTGCATAAGCTTTATGCAGGGCAAAACGGATTTATTTGGGTTTAGACCCCATTGGGAGTTGGGCATCTGAGTGCTAAAGACAAGCGCACTACTGCGAGCTGTTTTCAGGTAAACTTGCAGCTTTGGGACAGGAGATTCAGACCCTGGATCTGTGTCTGGAGCCAAACGGGAGTGTCTGGCTCAGCAAGACAGGGTGCTGGAGTTCTGAGCTGGCAGGGAAAACAGAAGCAGGGGTAGTCTTTGCACATCGGGTGGCAGCTCCCAAGGGGGTTTCTGTGATCCAACCAGTCACAGTATTATATACAGCAGAGTGTAGGCTTGTTAAAACCTGGGCAACTTGTTTTCTCATGGGGACATTTACTGGTGCTCATATGCACACATACAGAGCCACACTTTTACATCCTAAAATTAAAGAATAAAAGGCTGGGATGTCTTCCAGATAATAAAAACACAACTCCAAAACAGAAAAAGGAGAAAGTAAGAGCTTTAAAGTAACAGGAAGTTAACAAACGCTTCAACTCTCATGATCTGGGCTCTGATGAAATAGAAATTGGAACCCCTGTCAAGGAGCCAGATGGTGATGTTGCTGATACAGGGCTTCTTACCAGCAGCAGGGTGCAGGAGACTGATCAAAGGATTGTGTAGCCTGTTTGTTGATGTTGTGACTTCCTTCCTCAGAGGTGATCAGTCTCGGGGTTCTGTAATGTCAGTTTTTCCTCAAGTGGCTTGTTAATCCAAAAGGCAAAGACACTGTCTTTTCCTTTTATTCTTATGGTTTGTGACCCTGGCTTATTCCACCTCCAGGGCAATGATTCCCTCCATGGCTCTTGGGCAATATGATGTGAAACACACCTTGGATTCCAACAGCGTGGCCCAATCAGGTTGGAGTTAAGTAATCCTTAGGATAGCACCAGTTTGGAAAAGTCCTGCAAAAACTAGCAGTTTTAAAAAACATTCACTGTTGCTAACCTCATGGACTGAAAGTTTGTGATACCCCAAAATATAAAAAATTAAGAAGTGGGACCTGTGACGGGTTGGAACACAGAAACCCCCTTGGGAGCTGCCACCCGATGTGCAAAGACTACCCCTGCTTCTGTTTTCCCTGCCAGCTCAGGACTCCAGCACCCTGTCTTGCTGAGCCAGACACTCCTGTCTGGCTCCAGACACAGACCCAGGGTCTGAATCACTTGTCCCAAAGCTGCAAGTTTACCCAAAAACAGCTCACAGTAGTGCGCTTGTCTTTAGCACTCAGATGCCCAACTCCCAATGGGGTCTAAACCCAGATAAATCCGTTTTACCCTGCATAAAGCTTATGCAAGGCAAACTCATAAATTGTTCGCCCTCTATAACACTGATAGAGAGATATGCACAGTTGTTTGCTCCCCCAGGTATTAATACATACTCTGAGTAAATTACTAAATAAAAAGTGATTTTATTAAATACAGACAGTAGGATTTAAGTGGTTCAAAGTAGTAACAGACAGAACAAAGTAAGTCACCAAGCAAAATAAAATAAAATGCGCAAATCTATGCCTACTCAAACTAAATACAGATAATCTCACCCTCAGAGATGTTTCAGTAAGTTTTTTCTCAGACTGGACACCTTCCAGGCCTGGGCACAACTCTTTCCCCTGGTACAGCTCTTGTTGCAGCTCAGGTGGTAGCTAGGGGATTCTTCATGATGGCTTCTCCCCTTCTCTGTTCTCTTCCCCCCCTTTATATATCTTTTGCATAAGGCGGGAACTCTTTGTCTCTCTGGGTTTCCACCCCCCCTCACTGGAAAAGCACCAGGTTAAAGATGGATTCCAGTTCAGGTGACATGATCACATGTCACTGCAAGACTTCATTACTCACTTGCCAGCACACACATATACAGGAAGACTCACAGGTAAATACAGCCATCTGCAGACAATGGGAGTCATCAAGATTCCAAACCATCATTAATGGTCCACACTTTACACAATTACAATAGGCCCTCAGAGTTACATTTTATATTTCTAGCTTTAGATACAAGAGTGGTACATTTATACAAATCAGATGATCACACTCAGTAGATTATAAGCTTTGTAATGATACCTTACAAGAGACCTTTTGCGTGAGGCATATCCCAGTTACTTACATTCACTTATTACCGTATTTTCTCTAAAACTATCTCAGTTACATTATATTGACTTATTATCAAGTTTTTATAAAACCATATAGACTGCACAACGTCACAGGACCACTTTTGAACTAACATCTTCTAGCAACATACAGAATGTGGGGTCTCGAATTCTCTAAAAATAACTGGTTGCAAAGACCTAGCAACAACACCAGACATTCAACATTCATCCATCAGCAAAGTTAAAAGTAAGTATGACCAGGTGTCATCATTAAGGATGATTTGGTCATGGAAGTCACAGATTCCATGACTTTATCAGTTATCCATGACTTCTTTGGCTTCAGCTTCAGCCCCGGGCATCAGGGATCCAGTTTTGGTTTCAACCCCAACGTGACCTACCCTGATTTTGTACATTTTTTCCATTACTCTTTACTGAATTTTGCTTAATTTTACCATGACAAAATTGTATCCATAGCCATCATTGTCTTTCAAACAAGACAATTTATTAATCCTTATATTTAGGAACAGGGAGGATAGGTCAAACAAATTCTCTTTGGAAATTTCCATCCTGACAGAAAAAGTTACTTTTAAACTTATCAAGATAAAACCCATTTAAAATAAAAATAATGAATGTTCATACCAGGTCTGTATTCTCATATATGCTATTTCTCTCATAGCAGATAGCTTCTTTAGAGCCTTTCATGAGCAGTTCTAGTGAAGAACAGATTGCTGTCTGTAACTGCTTCTTGAAGTTATATTGTCTTGTTTCAGTTATAATTTACCTTTCTATTTTGATGCTGAGCTTGTTAAATTAAAAATAATTAATTTTAGTTTCTGGTTTTAATCTGATGTAGATTTTGCAATTGGCCATATCTGTGTAGTGTCAAAATGTCTTGCTCTCCAGTCCAAGAACAGAGGCTAGTAGTTTTTATGTGAATTAGCTGAACAGTAATGCAGTGAGATAAAAGAAAGTATCATTTGTTGCTGTAATCTATGTTTCTATTCTAGATTAAATTTGCCACAGTAGATGCTGGTCCTTATCAGCCTCTGGCTCTGTTGATTGACATACATTTAATCTGGAGACACAGGTGCCGGCTTCCTCTGGACACCAGGAGTGCTCAACCCCCTGCTCTCCCCCAAGCCCCGCCCACTCCCGACCCCTTCCAACAAGCTCCCACCCCAGCCTCGTGTCTTCCTGCCTCAGTCCCTGCCCCTTCTCTCAAGCCCCCACCCCTGCCTCGCCTCTTCCCGCCCTACCCACACCCTGCCTCTTCCCATCCAGTTCCGCTCCCTCCCCCGAGCGCGCCCCCTCCCCCTTCCTCCTAGCGCCTCCGCATGCCGCAGAACAGCTGATTCACAGAGGGCTCCTGTCCCAGTATATCCCTACACCTGCCATCCCTGAGTGTCCCTGCACTCCGCCCTTTCCTTTGTCCCCATGTGGCCCTGCAGCCCCCCATTACCTGTCCCCATGTGGCCCTGCAGTCCCCCCCATTCAGCCCCTGGCTCAATGCTGTCATCCCACTAGCTCCTGAGCTCACGTCCCTGTCTATCCCCCCACTAGCCCTTTTGAACCCCAGTTTCTGACCTTCCAGCAGCACCATGTGTCCTGTTCTGTCTGCTCCCCTGTCTCCCCCATATCCTGTGCCTCTTACCCTGGCCCTGTGGGCAGGGCACTGTGAGGAATGCAGCCAGCTGCTGGTTGCTACTGCCTGTGAGCTGGCTGCCCTCTGTTCTGGTTCCACAGCAGGCCCTGGTGGGCAAAAAGTGTAACTGCAGTGCCTCTTCAGCAGAATGCATTTTCTGCAGAGAAAAAACAAATCTGTGCAGTACATGAATTCTGCAGGTGTGTAGTGGTACAGAATTTCCCCAGAAGTAAGAACCAGTCCCTTTAGCCATTCTTTCTTATTTTTACACTTATATCACCATACAATTGACAAATGGGTTGATTCTATACCTGTTGTAAATTGTCATAAAACTGAAGTAACATAGCAGAGAATCAGACCTAATATTTGCAAACAGAAAAAAAGCCCCTGTCTCAAAGAGCTTACAATCACATACAGTGCTTAGTACTATGAGTAGTTCCATTGCCTGTCAATGCTTTCATGGCAGTAAACTTTATGATTAGTACTAAGTGCATGCTGGATCAGCATATAAAGGTATAAATTAATACTGAGCAAATTAATAGTGAGCAAACACAGAGTGGTTTGTGGTCATTATAATTGAAATACCTAATGGAAGAGGTGGTTATCAGAATTTTGTTAAGAAAGGAAAGGACCTGTTTCCTTTATATGTGTAATACCACGTAAACCACATGTGCTAATACTACATGAAAATTATACATTTGGTTTACAAATTTTCATTATTACTTACATAAGAACGGCCATACTTATTTCTGAAAATATTTTTTTCCTAAAATTTTATTTTCACAATTCTTTCAGTCTCTCTCCTCTCTACTATAGTTAGTGTTGACATTTAAAAGTTGTAGTTCCTCTTTTATTTTAAGACATTTTTCTCCTACAGCAGACTGAGTGCTAAATTTTAATCTTGTACACATCAGCTGATACTGCATTTCTTCAGTTTTTCAAGATTCAGGAAATCAATCATGTCTAAAATATCTGCCTGTAATTTTAAATACTGTGAGTCTGCCTTTGATTTCACACCACTTTTACACCAGTCTGACCTCCTGACTTCAGTGGAGTAAAGTTACTCTGGATTTGCACTTGAGTGAGAAGATAGCTTCTGTAATCTGACTAAGTTAAAAGTAGGTAGCATGCAGTAATAACTTTACTAAAATACACAACTAAGTAATTTAAGGAAAAACATTAAACACAAAATAAAACACACCATTCTGGATAAATTGTGTCTAGCTCTTTTAGTCTTCAAGCTCTTTACAAATATTAACTATTGAATACTAAGGAAATTTAATAAATATTACTATCCCCATTTTACACAGGAGAAAACTGAGGCAGAGAGGTTGGTGACTTGTCCCAGGCCACTGAGGAAGCCAATATCATAGCCAGAACTAGAACTCAGGAACAGGTTCCTGAACATCTAGTCCTGTGCTCACATTTTTCTTTCTGTGAAGAACAAGGCTCTGACCCCGCACCATTAAAGTCAATGAGAGTTTTGATATTGACTTCAGTGAACACAGAATCAAGTCCTATTTGCACTGTATTTAAGCAAGCCATTTTTTTAACTATCATGTGACTGAAAAGCACCTACAAATTCAATTTTTTCACTGCTCCAGTGAGAGAAAACTCTTTAAACTATTTTTTAAAATAAATAAATACAATTGAGTTAAAAATTTATATACTTAGGACTCAACCTTGCCCTCTAATACTTTGTGAATCACTTTGCTTCTTGTAAAATCAACTACTGCTCAATACCCAGTCAAACTCATTGTTTCAACTGCTATGAAATTAAATTACACCGTTTTCCCCCAAAAGAACAGTTTTACAGTGGCAAGACAGACTTTTCATTTTGTGCCTAGAAATGTTAACACATTGTTTGTTAAAGGAAAATAAATTAATAGTGCTGATGTCAGTGAAAAGTGCAATCTAAAAGTTGGAGCCTGTGTCTAGGAATCAGGACTAATATGTTCTATTTCTCACTTTGTCAGGGACATTTGCTTCACTTTGTTGTGCTTCAATTCCCCCATATGTAAAATGGGCATCATCTACCTTACTGTGGTGTTGTATGACTTTATTAATTAACTAATTTGCATGAAAACATGGGGGAGATTCTTGGATTAAAGATGCAATCAAAATGCAAATTATCTCCATAATCCTGATACTCTGTCATAATGTGTAAAACTTTCCAGTATTGCATCACTATGATTATCCTGCCACTCCCTGCCCACATAATCATGCTGCTGTAGTGCCAGCACAATAGAAATTCACACAGTATCTGAACCATTTTGAACGACTTCCTCTTCATGTCTAAGAATGTTTTTTTTTGTATTTTTTAAAAATGTAATGGATGAGGAGAGACAGGTTACCAGATTATAAATCAATATTAAGGCTCTGATGCAAGCCTCAGGCTTATGGTTCATGATATTATCAGAATGCTGGAAGGATTTTAAGGATTCACAGTACCACCATTACTTTTTTACATAACAACTTGTACAATACTATGTTTCTACCTACACATTCTATACATATTACTGTAAATTTCCACATTTGCAGATTATCAGGTACTTTTATGTTTGTTAATTAATTATTTAAAACTTCCCTCTCCTTCCACACTCTTTTCACCTCCTTCATCCTGTTACCTGATTCTGAGGTTTTGAGCATATTGTCAGGCTCTAACCCTTCAGTCTGTTCCCTTGGCCCATCCCTCACTCTTCTCATCTTCAGGACAAAAAACTTGTCTGCAAAGAACTGTGTAAATTTACAGCACTATATTAATTCTTTATTTCTGTATTTAAAAAGCTTTTTGCATTTTAGAAAACACAAAAATACAAGAATAAAATAAATAACATGGGTAAAGAGATATTACAATTCAGTAACAAACAATCCCTAATGTACCCAAAGGAACAAAAAAAACAGCAGCAAGGATCTGCCTTGTACAGCATTCATAGGATACTTAGGTTAAGGGAAATATTCAGCCATGATTCCAAATGCAGAGTTTCCATCGATCCCAGATGATTCCATCTTAGCATGTTTGAGACAATAACATTTTACAAATACATGTTAAAAATATGGCATGGATCCACTGTTCTCTATTAAATTATATGGAATCCATCCAATACTGAATTATTATTTTAATGGCTTAAGTTAAATATATATCTAAAACTTTTGTGGTATAAATATCTGACTACACAGTTAAAATAAATTAATATCAAAATTTAAAAATGCCTTACATTAGTTTTAACATTTATTTGTAGATGTAAGTAAAAAAAACCTGATCCCCAAATAACCAGGTGGAAAGACTTTGAAAAGAACACGTGGATAAAGATTTGGGTTGCCTTTAACAGGATCATAATAATAATTTGTGCTAAAGCAAATGCTTTCTCCATGGCAACCTCTTTCCTTGTCTTTTTATCCTATTGAAGTCATTTTATGTTTTGTCATGGCAGTCAGGTGCCATAAACATACCTGTGAAGAAAATAAAGTTATGATCTAATCAGAGGAGTAAACAAAAAGAATAAAGGAACTGTGTAAAGGAAAAGTAGAATTTGTATTTTATTATTATTATATACGTAAAGAAGACTAAACGTTGGTGTGTTTAGATTCTTTAAAGTTGTTGTTTCTGTTTTTCACATTAGACATATTGGATCTAATTATTCATTCTGGATGTGCTACACTCAGCACAGGAAGTGGGGGAGGAGAGCAAAGGTGGCTGTACATGATCTTTGCACTTCCCCTATCTCCATGTTCTGGGACTATCCACAGGCCTGCTTAACACTCCTAACATGATATCTGTGCTAATTTATCCTCAGCTGCCCATATAGCCTCTAAAGGCTGTTGCAACAGCCAATAGCTGGAGCTCAATGGCACTCTGGCCACACTTCTGTCCTAAACCACATCCCAGATAAATTCCTTGCAGTAGAGACGGTTAAAACCTTAAGTTAGGGTATTCCCTGTGGAGCATATCCGCTGCCTTTGTGACTTCTCCATCTGCTGAAATGTCTGGAAGGGGCTGTAGGGCAATGGAAAATCAGGTCCATCAGGATTTGACTTCCCTGTTATTGCTGAAGGACCCTCTGGAGGACTGGAGAGCTAAAAGGATGATGTTATTGCAAGAGACTGAAACCAGAGCAATTGATAGGGGAAAGGATTTGTAGCCAGACAGTTTTAAAATTCTTGGGATTTTTGTTTGTATATTTTTTGTTAACACCCTTTTAACTCAACTCTTAACAGATGTTTAAAAGGAGAAAAATGTAATGTGATAACATCTCATGTGTTGACTTTGTGGTGTGATGTTATGTTGTGACATGACAAATCAATGTCACAGCATCATGATGTAATGTCACGAGGTTACTTTTTGTTCGTGAGGTGTAGTTTTGATATGACCACCACCTCACATTGAAGAGCAATGACTAGGGTTGCCAACTCTGACTGATGCTATTCTGGGAGATATTTTTCCCCGCATGATGTAATGTAATTTTCTTAAAATATCCTATTAAAATCTCCCCGATTGTTTTCAATAGTCACTGGGAGATCGATGCTGATTCTGGGAGACTCCAGGCAAATCCTGGAGGGTTGGCAACCCTAGCAATGACCCTCCTGATAAAGGGGTTCCCCTAGGGCCTTCATGACAGGGAGGCATGGTCACTCGTAGTACTAGGTCAGGATATGACACCACGTCACATTACAAGAAGGCACGATGGAAAAGGCTCCCTCGTAATAGAGGTGTGTATGCCAGTGTGTTGGCCACATACTGAGATTAGGGTTGCCAAGCCTCCAGGATTGGCCTGGAATATCCAGGAATTAAAGATTAATGTTTAATTAAAGATTATGTCATGTGATGTGATGTAATGAAATCTCCAGAAATATATCCAACCAAAATTGGCAACCCCAGCTGAGCTATGATGCCCAGACATGGTGACTTTCAGTCTCACGAGAGATGGGAGACGGGCCCATAGCAGGACCCCATGTCGCACTAGGACTGCCCAGATAAGGCCCTCTGGGTCACACTGTTCATGAGGAGGCTGAGGCGAGAGCAGGAGCGAGAGGCTAGTTCTCCCCCTCCCCCGCGTTCCCTGACTAGGTTAGTAGCACAAACATGGCGGCCCCCCCTCGTTTGAGGTAAGGGAAGGGACACCGAGCGTATCCGAAGCCGTTATTTTCGGAGGGGGACGCCCGAGCAGTGCCGAAGATGGCCGAAGCCAAGCCCGCTGTGAATCACGTGTTGCCGAACACTAACGAAGTTGCGGCTGCCCTCGGGAGAGAGAACCCGAGCTTTTCCGAACGGCTCCGAAGCCGCGTTGCAGACCGGGCGGGGGGAGTCGAGCGGTTCCAAAGGCGGGGCAGGCGGTGCCGAGCGCAGCGAGGCCGGATGTGAGCGGATCGGGAGCTTCCTGTTTCCTTGCAGCGCTCGGCTCTCCCAGCTTTGGGTGGTGGCCGCTGCCTCTTCCCCGCTTCCAGGCACTGAGGGCGGAGGCGGCCAGACGCCGGTGCGGACCCGCGCGCCCCTAGCCTCACGGACCTTCCCAACAAGGTAGCAGCAGGCGCCGCAGAGACTCGGCCCCTTAGCAGCCCCGATGCAGGCCATCAAGTGTGTGGTGGTGGGAGACGGGTAAGTCCAGAGCGCTGCTTCTCCGTCCCCGGGTGGGACCTGACCACACCCTCCCCTCACGCTCTCCGGGGTCCCCCCGCGTGGGGTGGCCAGGGCGGGTCTCCCTCTCCGCGTGTCCCCACCCGTGGGGTGGCGGGGGCCCCCTCTCTCCACCCGCTCCCCGGGGGTCCGTCCCCCCCATGGGGTGGCCGGGGCGCGCCTCTCTCCTCTCCTCCGTTCCCAGGGGTCCCCACCCGTGGGGTGGCCGGGGCGGGCCTCTCTTCACCCCCCGCTCCCAGAGGTCCCTCCCGTGGGGTGGCCAGGGCGGGACTCGTTCCTCCCCTCCAAAGGGGGGCCGGGCCGGGCCGGGCCTCTCCGCTCCGCTCCCTGGGGGCCCACCTCTCTTTCTCCCCCCCGCACAAGCTTTCCACACCCAGTCCCAGCCCAATTCCCAGGGCTCCCTGGTGGGAAGGGCTGCGTGTATAGGGTATTCTGAAGTAGGTGGTGGTGTAAATAACTGTGCAAGAAATTGATGGCTCCCCATGCTAGTGCTGGATGACATTGATACAAAGCGCCCGCCCCCTCCTCCCCCCCAGAATTGTGTAAGTGGGGTACTCTGTATGAGTGTTGGCAGTGGCAGGTTATTTCGGGGTTGTGGGTACATGTTGGGAGATGTGTAGAAGCAGAGCCACCAGGGGACGTTATGTATGCCGGGGTGGTGGTCTGTCTATTCATATTGGCAAATGGGGAAGTGAGAGATATGGCATAAGGGGATGGCTTCAGAATTGCTAGGAAATAAGGGTGTTCCCAGGCTCCTATAAGGACTTTGGTGAATGGCGGGTGCCCTAGAGCTCTGTGTTTATGCGGTGAATGGACAGGTATCCCAAAGGTGGATGGTCGGATGGTGACTTGATACATAGTATTTATGCTTACAAAAATTGGGGCCTTCCCTATATGTTAGTGTGCAAGGGTGTGCACTTCATTTTGATGCTGTCAAAGAGATGGCCACTTCCCCAAGTTATTGTAGGGCTATTCTCTTATTCCTGACTGCTTCTAAACCACAATTGGTTTAGCAATGGACACAGCTGTTTTCCCTGCTCCCTAATTAGATTTGTCATGTATAGTTTAAACAGTTCATTCCTACTTTAAAGTTTTATAATAAAGGTACTGTTGAAAGTATAAGTTTTACATTCAGTTACTTTATCTCTAACATCTCTTTAATAGGACTTAATTATAGTAGTAATAAACACTGGCAGTTGTAAAAAGAACAGGAGTACTTGTGGCACCTTAGAGACTAACAAATTTATTAGAGCATAAGCTTTCGTGGACTACAGCCCACTTCTTCGGATTCATTGTTTTGATAGATCTATGCTTTTACAGCCAAAGATTAAAATGTAGATCAGCGTTTCTCAAACTGGGGTCTGCGGCCCCTGCTGATCTAGTCCTCCCTCTATCTCCTGGAGGCTACTGAAGCTAAACCAGGAGATTTTGGGCGCTAAAAGTCCAGTGGCGCAGCAAGGCTAAGCCAGGCTCCCTGCGTACCCTGGCCCCGTGCCACTGCCAGAAGCGGCTGGCACATCTATGCGGCCCCAGGGGAAGCGTGGGTCTCCGCGTAGTCCCCGAGCACCAACTCTGCAGCTCCCATTGGCTGGGAACTGTGGCAGCGGTGCCTGTGTGCAGGGGCAGTGTGCGGAGGCCCCCTGAGTAGGAGCCGCTGTCAGAGAGATGTGCTGGTCGCTTTCGGGAGCTGCCCAAGATAAGTGCTGCCCAGCCGGAGCCCACATCTTTCATCCCCTCCTGCAGCCCAATCTCCTGCTCCAGCCCAGACCCCGCACCCAAACTCCCTCCCAGAGCCCTCTCCCCCTCCCACACCCAAACTCCCTCCCACAGCCAGCACCTCTTACCCCCTCCTACATCCCAGACCCCTGCCCCAGTCTGATGAAAGTGTTTGAAGGTGGTGGAGAGTGAGTGACAGAGGGAGGGGGGATGGAGTAATCAGGAGGCAGGAAGGTGTGGGACCTTAGGGGAAGGGGTGGAGTGGGGGCAGGGCCTGGGGCTGAGCGGAGAGGCTTGGGGGTCCTCCAAAATTTTTGAATCAAAGTGAGGGTCCTCAGGTTGCTGAAGTTTGAGAACTGATTTAGATTATAAAGTCAGAGTAGATTGTGATCTCTGCAGGGCAAGGACTGTATTTTACTATGTTTGTAGCTAGTAAGGTAGGGACCTGGTCCTAACTGGAGCCGGTATGTGCTATTATAATGCAAAAAATTATCAACCTGTCATATATTCATTGTCTGTAAAGAACTGTGTACACCTGTGGTACTTTGAATGCCCTGTTATTATAGTAGAAATAACTTTCTGATATTATTTGTAATGGGATTGAACCCGAGTTTATGCATAGTTCTTCCTTTGTAAAGAACATGTTGGAAGGTGTGTATTGTGTGTTTTAGTGCTGAATGATGTTGAATAGGCTTCACAATGGGAAGGTCTTCCCAGCATCTTGGAAGCATTTTTTTTCTTACTAGATGTCAGAGCTCACGGAGCATCACAGGCCAGCTGGAGAACAAGACTTGTTTTATGCAGTTTTTTTTTTCATAGAAACAAAAATCCCAGTGTAGTCTAAGCATAATTGGACATCACAGCAACCCAGTGTAGATAGACTGAGAAGCGTAAGTACAGCTAGAAGAAATCACCATCCGCCCTGTGTCATTTAATGTGGTTTTCATCATGTTACTTGGGAATGATTAGTTTTCATTAACGTTTAGACTATTTAAAATAACTTTTAACAAATGTTGAATTTCAAAATTCATGTGAGATACCTGGCTTGCTCTTATTGCTTGTGCTACACAAGAATGGAGTCTTGACATATTTGACAAGACTCTTATAGTGCTGTAATTCATTGGCACTGGTAGGAATAACAGATCATTCTTTCACTTAGCTTAAGTTAATATAATAGAGTAAATTAACTTTGATTTTTAAATCAACATCTTAATTCTTTGTCTAAAATATTTTATTAAAGTGAATATTTTGTCTGCGTTAAATGTTCTGAAAGAATGAAATCTACCTGGGTTCAAAAAAGAATAAGATAAATTCATGAAGGATTGGTCTGTCAATAGCTGTTAGCCAAGATGGTCAGGGATGCAACCCATGCTCGGAGCTACCCTTAACCTCTGACTGCAAGAAAACAGGAGCGTATCACTCCAGAATTGCTCTGTTCTGTACTTTCTCTCTGAAGCTCTGGTCCTGGCCACTGTTGGAGACAGGATACTGAACTAGATGGACCATTGGTCTTACCAAGTATGGCAGCTCTTGTATTCTTAGCAATTTTTTTCCTATTAACTTTTAAAATCTGATGAATAAAGAGCAAACAAGTATAATCATTTATATACAAACTCTTCATAATGTGTTAATAATTTACAAGCTAATCGTAACAATACTTACATTGTGATTGTGTACAATATGAATGGTTAATAAATAGGTCAATTGTTCATATTACACATTTTACAAACGGTTTTCATTTATAAAAATCTGACTAGCTTAACATAGCAAATTGTATTTAAACAAATTTTGCCAGACCTAGTGTTGCTGATAATAAATTTAAATGCTATTTTCCATGTTTTGAAAAACACTTTATAATGTTGAATAGAAGGAAACCATGTTGTGTATAGTGGCTCATTCAACAAAAAGTATACAACGTATTAGAGAAACAACAACAATATGGTCCTATATAAGTATAATCTCACTGCAACCATTTTCAGAATTATTTTTCTTTTAACTTTCTTGAAAACTAAAATGATTTAATTTGCTTAAATTTTGTATATGCTTTTGAGAGATGGGCTGACACATTCAATTTGTTTGCCTTTCTTAATGCATGTACTTCAGAAACTTTGCTGTCTCAATGGGATCTTGATCTGTGTGTTCCCATTTTGATAGCTCTTTAAGTCCATGGTTGCATTTTTCCATATTTAATTACCTAATTCTGTGTTTTGATATTTAACTTGCTGCTTTTTTTTAAAGAACCAGCTTATCAGGTGATCTAGAAGAAATATCTAAAAATGATTTAAAAATATATATGGAAGCCTTATAGTTTAATAATATTAAACTATATAACTGAGATCCTGATTTGCTTACATATACATATTAATTTGTGTATTCTTTGCCAAATTCTGCTAGAAAAAACAAACCAGAATATATAAATGTACATGTGTCATTGCTTCTACTAAATTTCAACATTTATGGAAAGAAGAACAGGAGTACTGGTGGCACCTTAGAGACTAACAAATTTATTAGAGCATAAGCTTTCGTGGACTACAGCCCACTTCTTCGGATGCATATAGAATGGAACATATATTGAGGAGATATATATACACACATACAGAGAGCATAAACAGGTGGGAGTTGTCTTACCAACTCTGAGAGGCCAAAAACTTTTGAAGTGATAATCAAGCTAGCCCAGTACAGACAGTTAAGAAGTGTGAGAATACTTACAAGGGGAGATAGATTCAATGTTTATCACTTCAAAAGTTTTTTTTCTCTTAATTAATTGGCCTCTCAGAGTTGGTAAGACAACTCCCACCTGTTTATGCTCTCTGTATGTGTGTATATATATCTCCTCAATATATGTTCCATTCTATATGCATCCGAAGAAGTGGGCTGTAGTCCACGAAAGCTTATGCTCTAATAAATTTGTTAGTCTCTAAGGTGCCACCAGTACTCCTGTTCTTCTTTTTGCGGATACAGACTAACACGGCTGCTACTCTGAAACATTTATGGACTGTTTGTCTTTTGCATACCATATGTGTACCTGGTTATATGTGCCTTAGACTTCATGCCTGAACCGATATTTATTGGTCACACAGTTGGTTAGAAAAGCACACCAGTTTCTACGTACATGATGTTTTTGCTCTCATATTTTTGGCCTTGTATCTATCTTTAATATGAAGATTGTTTCGGAGTGATAGATGGCAACTGTTGCTTTCCGAATTATTTTATTATGCAGAGAAATAAGATTGTATAATGTGCAACACTTTTCTGCTACTTACTTCAATATTGATTATTTATAAGGAATTCTTATTGAAGATGAGAATTTGGTACAAAAGCAGTGACACAAGTTATTTTTAGCAGAGTATTTTGCTTTCATTCAGGCTTGTTTAGATGCTTCAGTTAGGAAAGCAACTGGTTATTGTTATGGAATCCTGAGCGGTTTCATCTAATGAGAGGGGACAGTTCTGCAGTGGAAGGAAACTGATTACTAGGCACCACAGAAACAGCCAGACCTCTCCTTGTATTGTAAGGGTTTTTGTCATCCTTAATATATACTTACAACTGAAGCAGTGAATCAGTGGCTTTCCTTTAGTGAATGCAGTTGAAATTGCTTTCCTTAACACAAAGATTTTCATTGACTGGAAGTCGATATTTAGTATAAATCAAAGCTGTGATATGTTTGATAGTTAATGGTTAGCTTTTCTATTATAAATTGTCTTCTGAGATTTTTTAACTTAGCTGTAAAAATTCTCCCAGAAGGAAAGCTGAGTTTCATCTTGCAAATTACTAACCCTTAAATTTAGTAAAATATCAGGTAGGTTAGGCCACAAACGTATAGTTCTTGTTATATACTTAAAAATGTTTTTCCTACTGAAGTGTTTAGGGCACTATACGTAAGAATAAACAATACTGTATTACTCTAAGACCCAAGATTTTAAAAAACTAGTAGAAACTTAACTGTAAAAAAAGTTCAGTTTTTTGCTCGGATTTAAATCAATATGGAGGCATTGTTCTAGTGCATAAAAGCCAATTGTAGCTTCATTGTCCAAGCTCAATGAAGTACAGAAAGTAAACAAAATAAATAGTGAGACGTAAACCTTTCAGTTGATCTAAGATATCAATAGAACAAAGCAAATTTAAAAAAATATTAACTTGGCAATATCCCTTTAAAACAAAGACAATTGGCTTGTTTTAGTTCAGTGCAAATATTCTAAGTTGTTTCCGGTAGTGAAGCATTCCTGTAGTATGATGCTTCTTTAATTTTCATTCTGCTGAATACTTCAACCTTTCCCATCCATAGCAGTCTGTCTGTCAACTTTGGGGCCACTAGAGAGGCTGTTGGGGGCTGGAATTTGGGGAGCTGCTGTTACAACACTCTTTTGAATTTAAAAATTACAACTTGGTAGAATTCTGGTTTATCTAGAATAGTGCCTTTTGGGAAAGAAACTTAGGATTTAGTTCTCAGAACTGGTAGAATAAGATATTTGATTATTTCAAATAAAAGCTCCCATCAGAGTCTCTAGGCCAGGGGTCAGCAACCTTTCAGAAGTGGTGTGCTGAATCTTAATTTATTCACTCTAATTTAAGGTTTCACGTGCCAGGAATACATTTTAACGTTTTTAGAAGGTATCTTTCTATAAGTCTTGTTACAGCCTGATGTTATTAACTTCTGTTGATAGGATTGGAAGGCCATAGTTGCTAGAAATTTTGTTGACCATTTTCAGATTAGTCATTTTCCCCCAATTAGTCATTCTATTAATACATCTCAATCTAAGGTTTCTGTGTATAAGGGATTGCCACTCACTATATGATTACAGCTCTTCCCAAGAAGAGTTGCCTTCATTCAGACTCCAAGCACTTTGCAAATGAAATGTGTTAACATAATATTGAAACAGGAGATGAGGAATAAATGTAATGTAGGTTAGCACAGCAAAGGTAGGCATTAAAGATTTATTTCTGAGTTGGTAACCATACACATCTGATTCATAGGGCACAGAGCCAAGAGGCTAGAGAGGCAGGAAACATAGAATGGAACAAGTCTGAAACACAGGGCTGTTGAACTTGTTTTTTCTTGTTGATTTAATGACTTAGCCTGATTGTTGTATGGCTTTATAGCACCAGGCAGTTCTTTTAATTCTTTTAAGCTTGGAATGAAATCTTTCACCACCACCTTCCTGGGATGCTCTGAATAACCCACAGCAGACTCACCATTCCCACTGCACAGTGAGTTGGAAAGGAAGACGTGAGGGCGGAAAATTGCTCTTCATTCACTGTTGCAAATAATGAATGGAATAGTCTTAGTTTTCAATACCTATCAAACCAGTCATCTTAAATTTTATATTCAAATTGTTTATACTTATTGATGTCTTATGGGACCTATTGAGAATGGGGCATCAGGTGAAACATGCTCTGTAATCTTAAGACAGTATTGCCGCTGAATCCTAAGGAAGCCTCCCATAGAATATGGGACGTTGGTGCTCCAGAACTTCTACGGTTTAAAGCCTTGATGACTTCTTTATAATCTGGACCTATTCTATTCCTATTCTGTGGCACTCTGAAAGGCCTGGGTCCATACATATCCTTTACAATTTCCTTTTTGGAAGTGTTAATATACTGGACTCAGACTCTTACAGGTATAGAAGTCTAAGAATAATCAATTGGTTTAATGATATTAAAACAATACAATATGCTCCTGTTTTCAGAGAATGCTGGTTTACTCCAAAACACCTTGAAATTCCCCATTTGTGTACAAAGACTTATAATATTTAGAATTTAAGTGATGTTCATCTTAAAATCACTTTGCAAACATTATTCCTCACAACCACCCAGTGAGGTAAGTAATTATCTCTACTTCACAGGTTGGGAAAACTGCAAAAGGGTCTGTGATTTGCTCCAGGGCACTGTATTACAGTTGGGATTAGAATTTGGGAGTCTCTGGCTCTTAGTCCTGAGCTCGACTGACTAGACTTTACCCCTCTTTCCTTTTATTTACATACACCTCATTGTTTCTCTGTTATATGCTGTGAATGCTAAACTTTTAGGACTGCCATGAAGGATGCAACTTGACTGCCTCTGTTTTCATAATGATAAACTGGAGCTGTTTCTGCTTCATTTCAATATGCCACTGAAGTGAATCCTTGAAGTAAGCATTTACTGGCTGCCCAGGGATAATCCATCCCTGGTCCACTCTCATTAACTTCCAGATCCTGATGCAAATCCCAGCTTCCCACATGTGTTCCTGATTGACAAATTGCTAGGCCACTTTTTTGCCTACATCTTAAAGACATCTACTACAGTAAAATATGCAAAACTGAGGCTTACCAAATACAGAATTTAATGCCATAAATTAGAGGTGAATTTGAGCACAAAACACAGTGCAAATTTCAAGAGGAAATTGCAGCTAATATAACAGGCAGTTGAAATTTAGACTTTCCTTACTGCTTCAAAATTAGTGGGAACAATTGATTTATATCATCAAATTATAAGAGTTTATATCAGAGTAATGAGAGAAAACTTTATTAGGTGGGACAAAAAGCTACAGCAGATTGAGCATTATGCTGTGCGTCAACCTGCCACTGAGGGCTAGTCTACACTGGCAACGCTAAAGTGCTGCCGCGGCAGTCCTTTAACATGGCTTGTGTGGTCACGGCAGAGCGCTGGGAGAGAGGTCTCCCAGGACTCTAAAAAACCCACATCCACGAGGGGCACAGCTGCCAGCGCTGGGGGTGCTGTCTACACTGACGCTTTACAACACTGAAACTTGCTGGGCTCACTGGGGTGTGTTTTCACACCCCTGAGCAAGAACGTTGCACTGCTGTAAATTGCCAGTGTAGACAAGCCCTGAGTCAGAAACAGTTAAAAATTACATATGGACCTGTGGGATAAATTCCCGGACAGGCACTAGTATGGGCAGATCACAACGGTCTCGCTGAAGATTCTAGTTTTCTGTCATTAAGAACAATTGAATGGCTTGTCAAGCAAACAAAGTATTGATGAATTGATTAAGGAAGTGTTTTGGAGGAACCTGTTGCAGGCAGAGTTGCGGTGTACACAGTAACTTCTATCTCTGACAGAGCACAGGGTCCACCTAACCTGCTTTCATTTTTGAATCACTAGAGATGATTAGTAGCAATAGTAGGTGTTGACAATTGCAAAGATTATAAAAATATTCAAACAAGGTCTTTTTACCCTTGGAAGGGAAAGAGGAAATCCACATTAAAGTAACTAGATGCTTTCACAAACCAGACAAAATATGTAGTCATGACGGTGATAGTAAATATGATAAAACTGCCACGGGTGTTAACTCAGAATGTTTTAGAGCCAGAAAGCCTATGTATATTAAGGCCCCTGACTAAAATCCTTTTGTAATCCTTGCAGTAATATCTTTCCTCATGCAGAAACTAAGGACATTTTTAGCAGTAGTATTGATTAGTTGCTAGGATTTCTTTGTGTAACAACTAAGTACTAAGGTAAGACTTTACAGCAGATAACCTGACTTTAATGAGTTTCTTACCAATATGAGATGCACAAAGTATAAGAGTTGCATGAGTCATAGTGTAGTGGAAGTACAGTAAGGATTAAAATGCTGCTGATGAATACATTTTGGACAATCAGTATTTGGTGATAAAACATTGCCTGAAAATACTTTGCCTTTTGAATAGAAGTTCATCTGTTCAAGTGAGGAGTAAGCATCAGGAAGAACATAATCCCCTGATATTATCTTCTCTGCAACAACTAATTGTGAAGTGATCCTCTGGAAAATGTTATAATATCAAAGGATTATAATCTTCAAATGAGGAACAAGTATCTGGACCAGATGAACTCTTAAGCATTAGAAACCTAATTTTTATGAAATTTCTCTCTCTCTCTCTCTCTCAAAAAAAAAAGTTATATAGTCAAACCTTAATTATCCCAAACCTTGTTAATTGAACCTGTTACCAAAGATCAGCTACCTGCCTTAATATTTGAGTTTAGTTAATGCTGGGGAGAAGGGAGCTTTCAAAGAAACCCAGAGCATAGGTTTTCTCCCCAGTTATCTGAAGGAGTTTGGGTTTTTTTGTGGGAGAATCGTTGTGTAACCTGGATTCAATGTTAGGATAGAATTAGCCCTAAATGAGTTTTCCATGATATGTCTGTGGGTTTCTAAGGAAGTGATACTGCATACAGCAAGGGTCGGCATCCTTTCAGAAGCGGTGTGCCGAATCTTCATTTATTCACTCTAATTTAAGGTTTTGCGTGCCAGTAATACATTTCTATGTTTTTAGAAGGTCTCTTTCTATAAGTCTATAATATATAAATAAACTATTGTTGTATGTAAAGTAAATAAAGTTTTTAAAATGTTTAAGAAACTTCATTTAAAATTAAATTAAAATGCAGAGCTCCCCAGACCGGTGGACAGGACCCAGGCAGTGTGAGTGCCACTGAAAATCAGCTTGCGTGCTGCCTTCGGCACGTGTGCCATAGGTTGCCTACCCCTGGCATACAGGATCTCATTCTGCCATTTTAGCAAATGTTGGTGAGGACTGCTACTCCTGTTTCCCCAACCCCTATAATGTGGCATTTTGATAAGAAATTGGCCATCGTTTCTTAAAAGTTAACTGGTGTTAGGAAAATAAAGTTGAGTCTTATAAAAGGAATAACTAGTCAACTTTGAGTTGTATGAAGGGTGAGGGGAGATATTCCTTTCAGTTTTATGAATTTCAAGAACTTTGTGCTAATGATAGCTATCGCAGTACTGTTCAGGGAGTGAAATTGGTCAAATGATAGAGCTTGGTTTTCTGTCTAAGACATATGCCTCTTTTTGTAGCTAAAATCCAAACAAAGTCTGGTTACTTTTTATTGCCCCTTCATATTTTAGGAGCTCTTACATTATTTGGTTCTGTCTGCCACTGAGCTTAAGTTTATCTTCTGACTGATGTTTTTACTATTGGAAAGTCACAGAACATTGAGCACTGACTATTCAAGTTTGAGCTTAATCTTGCTTCGAATGGCAAAATGAAATGGTTTCTGTTGAAGGGCTGTTTATTCTCCCTTGCATGTAAGAGAGAGCACTTAACCATGAATACCCTTTCTCTTTTACAGTGCTGTAGGTAAAACATGCCTACTCATCAGTTACACAACCAATGCATTTCCCGGAGAATACATACCCACTGTGTAAGTATATCAATAAAACCCTATGAACTAATTTCTGTCAAACTCTGTATACTAGCCACCGTTAGTGGTGGTGGTTTTTAATTGTGTAAATCAGTTGAAAACATCACCTTTTAGTTTTCTCTTAATAAAAGCTTAACTCAGCATCTAATTATTTAAAAGTACTTTTGGCTTCTTGGGCT
Organism: Chrysemys picta bellii; assembly: GCF_011386835.1. Taxonomy (NCBI): domain Eukaryota; kingdom Metazoa; phylum Chordata; order Testudines; family Emydidae; genus Chrysemys; species Chrysemys picta. Next base: position 72,802,284 of record NC_088800.1, on the reverse strand, counting down.
AACTTTTATATTTGTTGTCTGTCATATGTGGTGGTATCCATGTAGTATTTATTATACATTTTTGATCAGCTCACTTCCACTCTGCTCACTAATCAATTTATACTGGGACTGTATATGATGGCGGAGATAGATGGAGTAGAGTTTGACTTTTTCCATCTGTAATCTTTGTGACTAGGACTTTACAGAATATCTCAGCTTTTGTAGTTTACTGTAAAAGATAAATGTATTGGCTTGCTATTATTCACTAGAAACACTTCAACTAATCTTTTTTTTTTTTAATTCTGTAGCTTTGACAACTACTCTGCTAATGTAATGGTTGATGGAAAACCAGTCAACCTGGGTTTGTGGGATACAGCTGGACAAGAGGACTATGACAGATTACGTCCATTATCCTATCCACAAACAGTAAGACTTATACTATGAGATATTTGAAGCATGCGTATAGCCTAAATAGCCCTATAAATGTCTGATTGCTTCTTTCTTGAATCATACTAAGATTTTTAACACTTCTTCATATTAAGATATCAAATTTAATGGTAAAATTGAACTCTGGCAAGTTTCATCTGAATGCTGCAGCTATAATACTTGGGTCTTCTATCTGTCTGCAATTGAAGAGATGTTGAAACCTTCACACACACTTTTTTCATACACTGAGGCATGCTGGCTTTATATGCAGTTGGAGACCCACTAGAATATTTAATTGAAAAATAAATTTTGATGAATTGAGTAATCTCAATAGCAAGTCTGTTGATTGATTAAGTTCGCATCCCACCAAAAGCAAGATCTGGTTTTCGGGCATGCTGTTTGGCTCCAGTCTGACACTTCTTGCTAAGCACTTGATGTCATTCAGCTTCTCATTTGATTTGGAAGATGGTATTAAATGTGAAAGAGCCACACTCTTTTCTTGGGGTTGACATGGGGTATGTTAGAGCTCTTAAGTTATTTCAGGTCAAGAGTATTTATGATACACTTGTAATTTTGATTATAACATCAGGAGAAATGTATTTGTGGTTTCATTCCTTGCAACTAGTTAAATCCTGAATCTACATAGACTGTGCCTTGTTCCTCCTGTATATGGAAGATGAAGTAGTCTGCTCTGTTCTCTCAAGTGTAGTTGCCACCACAGCTCAGCTAATCTCTTTAGATACTAGTTTCCTGAAGCTATTTTTTGCCAAACTCAATGGTCTTGTTTTGAGCTAGACTTTATCGGATGGAACTGTCCTTCAGCTAGAAGAAAGTGGTAAACTTGCAGTTACTGCAGCTTTTTCATAGTAATTACTAGCTATTATAAATGGTCTGAAACTATATTTCATGTTCTCTAATATTAAAATGCAAAACTACTTCATTTCTTATATAATTTCATTTCTCTGCTGAATAAGATGGATTTCACTCAGTGAACGCTAACTTAAAGTTTTGTAGTATATTCGTTTTCATTCATATGCTATGGTCACCAATCCTCACAATAAGGTTTTCTTCTCAACCATGAGATCAGAGACTGACACTAACCTGTCAACTATAGATGGTCCCTACAAAACTTCCAGTTATCTATGCACTTTCTTGTATGCAGGAGCAGTAGTGGGATATTTAAAACAAGTGAAACTTCCAGGCATGTTTAGGAGACTCTCAGCACCTTAACAACATCTTTTTTCTTTTAACATGGTGGTTCTCAACCAGGGGTACGCGTACCCCTCCAGGGTGTACATCAACTCATCTAGTTATTTGCCTAGTTTTACAACAGGCTACATAAAAAGCACTAGCAAAGTTAGTACAAACTAAAATTTCATACAAATAATCACTAATTTATACTGCTAACTGAAATGTAAGTACAATATTTATATTCCAATTAACTTATTTTAGAACTATGGTAAAAATGAAAAAGTAAGCAATTTTTCATTAATTTGTATTTTTGTCTGATTTTGTAAAAAAGTAGTTTTTAAGTGAGGTGAAACTTGGGGTACACAAGACAAATCAGACTCCTGAAAGGGGTACTGTAGTCTGGAAAGGTTGAGAACTCCTGCTGTAAAAGACATCACAGCATGGAGAATGGCTCGTTGGGAACCCACCAAATCGTGAGAAAAGGTAGAACTTTAAAGTGCATTGAACGGTCATGTTCCAAACCTATGTACAGGGGGACAAAATGGTTGTTTGTTCAACCTGCTGGGTACTATTTAAACTTCTAGGGCTAGTACTCAATCAACAGATCAGTTATAGTAAATAAAAGAAATGGGAGTTGATAAAGACTGGGTGTTAGAAGTTGATGTAGAAGTAACTTCCTTCTCACATGGCGCTGCAATGTTCTGACGCTTTCACACTTTAAACTTCACTGCTTTAATGTATTCTGTTCTCACTGTACGGAAAATCTTTGAGGATTGGTAAACGTGACACATGAATGAGAGGAAAAATTCTTACCTAATTTTTTTACTGTGTGACTCTTGCCCACTCCAATGTGGCTTAACTTTTATTTTTTTTTAAAGAGATGAGCATGCTTAGCAGTGTTTGCTGTTCCAATCATCTTTATCAATATGGGTAGCTAAATCTACAGCTTTGGAAGAAGTAGTTCTAGTGGGTTTTTCTAGATGTCTGGTGACTTCCAAGGGAGATCCTCTTTTGAGAAGAAAAGCTGTATTGTGAGGATTGGTGAGAATAGTAATGCAGAGAAGAAATGGTCAGGTAATAGCAAACTTTACGTTAAAGTTACTCCTAAACTTAATTTGTCTCATACTGTTATTAGGTTGGAGGAACCAATGATAACAATTTAACTTCCAGTCTGAAAGATCAACCTATTGCCGTATGTAAAGCTTTCAATAAACTTAAGTTCCAAGTTCTGTTGCCTTGTTTTTCCTCACAATAATACAGTGATAAATTGGCCCCTATTTTACTGAACAATAGCTGTTCCCTTGTACTTAAAGTTTAACTCTTGGGACACTATTATTGCTTTATAGGTCTGAGCACCCACTACTATCATACCTCTTTAAATCAATGCTTTTCTTAAGAGTAAAGTTTTTCTTGCATAACAAGCAGATAAAATGTGTTTTCCTCCTGTGTTTTGGATAAGATTTTTAATACAGAAGGGTAACCTGAAAGTTGCAAACAACCCATAGAACTTCCTGTACACTCAAACATTTGATTACCTGGAATTGTAAAGGGGAGAAGTGAACCTGCACAACATGCAGAACTAGGGATTGCCATAAACTTGCAGAATTGGAAAACTGAAGTAGTGGCCATAGTATCATATTATGTGATATTGCCCATCTTTCTTCTTCTGGTGTCATGGTTGGGGAAACTTGCTGGGATGATGCATGAAGGACTGGGTTGCAAGTGCTTAGCAGTGCAGATGTCAGAAGCAAACCTAACAGACAGCCTTGAAATGCAGTACAATCAACTAACATTCTGAAATGCCTCTGATTCCTTAATAAACTTGTGTTTTTTATTTGTATTTACTCCAATATGAAAAGTGGGTCAAGGGACGCTGGAGCTTTGTGTAATACTTTATTCAGGTGTAAGATTTATGTAGGAAGATTGCAGTGATCTTCAGATGACCAGATTTAGAAATTAATCTTCTAGTTAACCAAATTTAAACACTTTCCTAAAATAATGTAGAAGCGATCAGGATATGAAGCTTATCAGTCTTTGACATTTATATTTTGTTGCATTTGCACATTAACCTTATTATTTCCCATCTCTTCTATCTTTTCCTCGATGATTTTGTTTTTCACCCAATCTCTTCCTTGCAATAAAATTCACCCCCCCCCCCCAACTGAAAGGCAAGGGGATGACTTTTTTAAAGGCCTTTCTTCTCTGATCCAATCACCAAGGAATGGAGTGGCTAGTAAGATTAATTTGCATGCCAATTTTTTTTACATGCCTGATCCTAGCTAGGAGGGAAATGCTAAAGTGTTTCACATTAACATTCTATATAATAGATTGAGAACTCTCACAGGATTCATTTAATCTGTGCACAACAGTAATGATCTGGAAATTATTTACTGGATGCAAGAAAATGTCTGCTTAGATGGTTTAAGAATATTTTACATAGAAGTAGTCATTTAATGCTGACCAGCTGATGTGATTTCTCAGAGCCATACTCCACGTTGCACCCATTCCCTCAGACCAGAAAATCTCCCCTGAACTGGTATGATTTGCTTTCAGACGTAATGGAGCAGTAACACTTTCTACTTAAGCACACAACCAGCACATTAGTGCAGGATGTTATTTAAATCTTAAATCACTTGGCCTTTCATTGTGTCTAAGGTGAAAAAGAGACAAGAGACTGCAATTCTAGTGACTCTTCTCTTACTGTTACCCATAAAATTCTACTTCTTCCATCAAAATGTCATGGGCTCCTCCAAAGTTCTACTATTTTTTCAGTGTTTGAATAGCTTAGCAAGAGTAGATGTGCTGGGAGTAAGATTCTGAAATGCTAACATGCTGCTAGCACAACTATTCTAGCAGTTACTGACTAGATGCCTCCAGTAGCTGAATAGAAACCGATCTTATATTAAAGAAGATACCGTTTGTTCTCCAGGGGTTACTGTATTAGCCTAACTCAACATTTGTTTTGTAGGATGTCTTCTTAATTTGCTTTTCCCTTGTGAGTCCTGCATCCTTTGAAAATGTCCGTGCTAAGGTAAGTATAGGCTAGTGTCCCCTTCTTTCCTTGGAGAGACTAATCACTGTACTGTTTCTTAGGGCACAGCCTGTATTCTTTGCTTTACAGTAGGAATTAAAGGAAAAACTAGGTTCACATGTTTTATGAAATTCTTGTGAAGACATCAGTAATGTTGGGGTTTAGCAGGTGTCATTTAAATTACATGACTGAACAATGTTTGCAGTGTTGTAGCCACGTAGGTCCCAGGATATTAGAGAGATGAGGTGGGTGAGGTAATATCTTTTATTGGACCAACTTCTGTGGGTGAAGGAGACAAGATTTTGAACTGCACAGAGCTCTTCTTCAGGTCTCTGCAAATTATGCAGCTCAAAAGCTTGTCTCCTTCACCCACAGAAGTTGGTCCAATAAAAGATATTACCTCACCCACCTTCTCTTTCTGTGATTGAACAATGCTACTTTACCTGTAAAGGAAAAATCCAGAATTTTGCTGCTTTCAGCCATGTCAGTTGATTCATCTTAAAAGTTCTTTTTAGCAGTGCAGTGCACCTGCTACATTTCAAACTAGAATCTTTTTCCTTGATGTGTGATGGTAAGGAAAAAAGTAATTGACAAAACTGATAGGAAAATAAAATGTAAGGCAGTGGTTAAATGGAATACACAATCTTATAAACCTATTTTAAGGTGTCAGGTGGTACGGGGAGCTCTAAAAGGCACATTTGAGAGCAAAGAATTTGGGAAAGTACATAGGCAAAAGGGGCAAATTTTGGTGATGGTGGAAGACTTGATCTAGGCTCTGGGCTTTGCCTGCTGAGTAACCAGAAAATCAGCTGGCATTCAGAAGCTTATTTTATTCCTGTCATGTTTCCATTGGTAAAGAGAGATTATCCATTCTGCATGATGGAGAGCTGTCGCAGATGGTCTGTATTATCGTGAAAGTATTCTCTTCTCCTTGTTTTGCAAAGCCACATCAGGATTTTTCAGCCTGTAGAAGTCAACTGTCCTGGATAAGAAAGGAGTTAAGTCTCTCTCTGATGTTAAATGCTGGATGCCATACTTGCTGGCCCAGGTTCACAAAGCCAAAATTTAGCTGTTGTGGGGGGGATCCCCTTTTGGATCCTATCTTTGTTATGCTTAATGTTCAGTGGATCTTGAACAAGGGGATGTATTTCATTTTAGGCACACATTGATTTTACAATTTACAGTTTATTGAAAGATATGGGAGAGTATTTCTTCCACCCACCCACCCCTCTGTCTTGTTAATGTCCAGTATACCTATTCTGGGGTATCTGTGCCTGTAATTACACTCCTGAGCCCAGATGGACTTTAACTGAAAATTTTCTGCTAACTGTTGAATTGCCAAGTACATACTTGCATCCTTTTTTTGCAGTGGTATCCAGAGGTGCGACACCATTGCCCTAACACTCCCATCATTCTAGTGGGTACCAAACTTGATCTTAGAGATGATAAAGACACTATTGAAAAGCTGAAGGAGAAGAAATTGACTCCAATCACCTATCCACAGGGCCTTGCCATGGCAAAAGAGATTGGTATGATTTTTACTGAATTACATTGACTCTACCTGAAATTCATTGTATAGGAGACACTGCTTTTAACTGACACCCTTGTTTCTGTTTTTGGCAATCTTTGGCACAATGTAGAGAATTGTTTTGTAACTTCAAACCTTCTGGCTTTCTGCAGGTGCAGTGAAATACCTAGAATGCTCAGCACTTACACAGCGAGGCCTCAAGACAGTGTTCGATGAAGCTATTCGAGCAGTTCTCTGCCCTCCTCCTGTAAAGAAGAGGAAGAGAAAATGTCTGCTGCTGTAAATGTTACCCTGCCCCACCCCCACTCCGAACCTTGTGTGCTTTGCTCAGAACCAGGGAGCATTTCACATTCAATGCCAAGTTTTCTGTTATAAATTAGTTCTCTTCCATAAAATTTTTGAATCAATCAACAATTTCATGGTTTCATTTGTTTAAAGTATGAAAACTGCTTTTCAAATCCTACTAAAAGTGAAATCCTAAAAAATAACAAACCTATGTAAAGCCTTATTTTTAAAGTCCTATTCTTGCTCAGATTAATCAAGTGTTGCCAAACTATCCGCTGAATTAAGTTGCGTTGTTGTGCTATGAACACTAAGCACTAAACTATTTTTAAGACTGTTGTCTTTATGAAAACTCTAATGTCTGTAGGAAATGCAAAACACTCTAGTTTTTCACAAATATGTAACAGTACGGTATCCTTAGGAAAATGTTGCAGTCTAATGTAAATGTTTTCTCAACCTGTGGTTGTTGCATAGCATTGTATATCAAACCTAAACGATTAAGATAATTGACAATATGACTGACCTTAGAGTCCCAGTAAAAAATGGTTGATCACTGGTAAGGGCTCAGTTACAATCTAGTTCTTGCTGCTGTGATTAAAAATAAATATTCTTACTGAAGTATATGTACTCCTCTTGACAGCATTGTATTGTGATGGGTAAGTGAAACACATCTGGTTTGATCAAGTGATATTGCCAGACAGTATTTTGACACTGTACAGACCAATTTACACTACATTGTCAACTGAGTGGTTAAGCTGAATAGATTTTTTTGTCACAGGTAAAATCAGTAACAGTAAAATTGACTTGTCACAAATATGCAGTAGGTGAAAAAGAGGTTGGTGTTTATAGGTAGGTTTTTGAATTTATTTTCAAGTAGGGCATTCATTTAACACAACTTTGAACTGGTCATTCCCACAGATGTTATATTTAGTAAATGCTTTTCTTGTAGAATTTCTTCTTATTGAGCAATATAACTTGTATTTTAAAACCTTTCTGATATATTAGCATTTTGTGGTTTTTTTGTAGATTAGAAAACTTAAGCATATCCTTATTTTCCTGTTACTTCTGATCCAGTAAATTACGTGCTTTCTGAGGCGTTTTCTTTAGTCTTCTAGTCATTAGGTGTAAAAATCATGTGAAACAGTTTACAAGTTTTAGTAATGTTTATACTTTAGACCTCCTTAAGCTATGAACCTTCTCAAACATTACTTTGCCAGGTACCCCAACACTAACATGACTAATGCTGACAATTGTCCTTTATCTCACCTACCTGTGCATCACGTTGATTTATCTGGTAATGGTAACTTGGGTCTGTGAGGTTCTGTAACTTAGTGCTAACAATGTTCTGTACATCCTAAACTGGCAAGAATACAATGTTGAACTACACCCTTTCAACCACTAGAACAAATTTAAAAATCAAGTTGCAAAATTGTGAAGTTTTTACATTGATCTTTTGCTAATGCAGTTAGTATGTTTTGCATGTATGACTTAATAAATTCTTGAATCACATCATTGGTAGTGCTTGATTTTTTTTGTCAAAATGTTCTTAAATCTTTATTGCAGAAGTGTGTGTGCTTGCTATTTATAGCAGAATGGTAGTAGTTTGGAACTGTCTGTCTTTCAGTAATATGTAAGTACATGCTCTTCAGAACAAATGAATTCCAGGTTGCTAGATGTCATAGGGTTAGAGATTAAAAAAACTAGTTCTTGGGTCACTAACCCGAGAATAATGCTGAGAGAAGTTTGCTGGCCCTGACAGTTTTTCTTGCTCTTTGTAGGATGCCATGCTTTGGCCCTTCAAATAAAATTGCATTCTTCTTACTACCTTGCCTTGATCCCTGTTTCAGTTGTGATAGAAAGCTAACCAGCTACTACTGTCTCTAGCTCCCAGTGGTGGCAATTTAATGCTTCAATGATTTGAAAACTGGGACTTGTAGTATAGGACAACCATCTTATCCCCTAGACCATGCTTTCAAATTCCTTTGTGGAGAGGGCTGGAGTATAACTCTAGGACTACCTCCTCCCTTCCTTAAAATAGTATATCTCACTGCTAATGGGAGGCCTAATCAAGAATGGCCGTTGTCATTCTTTGTTTAGTCAGTCAGCATCACTTACTGGGAGGACATCCACCTCTGTTTGTGCCCAATGCTATTGCCCGTTTCCTTTCTTTGCTCTTCATTTCCCTTGTTGCAGCAACTTTATTCTCCCTCTATTCCTGTCTGATAAAATTAAGTATATAAAGTAGGAGTGATCAGCAGTTACAATTGATGGCATGAACATTATAGACAACACACCAGTAAGACTAATGGGGAGGGCTTTCAAGAAGCAGCCAACAGTGCATCATGCTTTCCTTGCATTAATGAAAAGTTTATATTTTGTAGAATCTGATATTTCTGTGGTTCACTTAGAACACTTACTCTGGCCCTGTCAAGGCTGTATCCCCACTTTGAACTTTAGAGTACAATGTGGGGGCCTGCATGAAGACTTCTAAGCTTAACTACCAGCTTAGCTCTGGTCCGCTGCCACCATCTCAAGCTAATTCCCTTCCCTGGGGAGCCTTGAGAAACCTTTCACCAATTCCCTGGTGAATACAGATCCAAAGCCCTTGGATCTAAAAAACAAGGAAAAATCAATCCGGTTCTTAAAAAGAAGGCTTTTAATTAAAGAAAAAGGTAAAAATCATCTCTGTAAAATTAGTATGGAAAATAACTTTACAGGGTAATCAAACTTAAAGAGCTCAGAGGACTCCCCTCTAGTCTAGGTTCAAAGTACAGCAAACAAAGATAAACACTCTAGTAAAAGGTACATTTACAAGTTGAGAAAACAAAGTAAAACTAAGATGCCTTGCCTGGCTATTTACTTACAAGTTTGAAATAGGAGAGACTTGTTTAGAAAGATGTGGAGAACTTGGATTGATGTCTGGTCCCTCTCAGTCCCAAGAGCGAACGAACCCCCAAACAAAAGCCTTCCCCCCCCCCCCCCAAAGATTTGAAAGTATCTTGTCCCCTTATTGGTCCTTTGGGTCAGATGCCAGCCAGGTTACCTGAGCTTCTTAACCCTTTACAGGGAAAAGGATTTTGGAGTCTCTGGCCAGGAGGGATTTTATAGTACTGTACACAGGACAGCTGTTACCCCCTTCCCTTTATAGTTATGACAGGCCCATATTTAACATCTGCCCTATGTGTACTAAAGTAAAGCATGTGACAGCCCACTAACCAAGAGTGACTAGGTTACACCTCAATCTATTTCTCCCAGTGCACAGAAACTTGGGTCTCTTGCATCCCAGATGAAGTGGCTAATCTGCTCTGGGTCTTAATCTTGCCTGTTAGAGCTCTTTTACTTAGTGTATATGACTATAGCAGTGGTTCTTAAACTTTTGAACAGGTGACCCCTTTCACATAGCAAGCCTCGAAGTACAACCCCCACCCCCAATAAATTAAAAACAGTTTCTTATATATTTTACCCTGTTATAAATGCTGAAAGCAAAGCAGGGTTTGGAGTGGAGGCTGACAGCTCATGACACCCCTGAGGTGTTCTGACCTCCAGTTTGAGAGCCCCTGGAAGATAGCATGATGATTGTGGAAGACATGAATTCAAGACCCTGCTTCTCCCACATTGGCTAAGGCAGTAGGTGGTGGTGTCAGAAGCTACCGGTGTGGTGTTCTGCTCTTGTTCAATGATAAGTCATCTGTGTGTGTGTGTTCCTTCTGTGTGCTGCCCCAGTTCTGCACAGATAGCTGACAGCAGACCCTGAGAGAACCCCCAAAGACCACTCTAGTAAGGTATGAAGGAACGTAAGCCATGTTTATTAAACGAAACACAGTAATAGTTTCTTGTAGACTCTACAAGACATACTATGAATTTATGCCCCCAGCAATGGACCAGCTCAGTCAGTGGCAGGACTTTCCACTGCCCCCTAGGCCAGACAAAGATGTGCACTCCAGGACCTACTTTTATACAGTTACAGGACAGATTACTCATCACTACTGATGTATTGCAGTACAGTCCCTTGACTCATTGGGGGCTGTCTCCCCCCTTTGATCATGTTGGTTCAAACAAATCTATCCCTTATGTTGTCCTTTTGACCCTGTCTTTAATATGCACCTGCCTGTTCCTTGTTAGCTCTGTGGAGTGTGCTGATGCTATCTTGGCACAAGTCCCTCTTATTAGCACTAATGCATGGATGCACCTGCTTCTAGCAGCCCTCTTCTTGCCAACTTCTGTGAGTGGGGCCTGCCTCTGGCTCACAGCCCAGCTTTTGCTTAGCAATGCCTGGAAATACTTTGGTTCAGGCTTCAGGCCCTTGCTACAAGAGTTTGTTTCAGGGCCTCATCTTACTACAGGTGTCATCTCCCTGATCTTTATAAAACCTCAAACAGTTGTGGATTTGTCCCAGTGCCCAACAGGAAAACTTCTAGCCTTGCTGCTCAGAAAGACCGCTACTGTGATGTGCACAGGGACAGTTAATAGGAACTCTTACAAGCAGGGATTAAACTTCACACTAGAGGGGAAAAATCAAAGGAAGCATCTTGCCTTTGTTTTGGTACTACTGTACTAAAATCTGATGGCGATATTTAAGACAGGTCTAAAGGACAAGTTAGCGTGCCCTCCACTGGGAGTGCAGTGATACTTCAAACAGCAATAGGTCAAAGTGCTCTAGACATGATGTGAGGGGTTTGTCTTGGCGGTGTAAATCACTACACTAAGTACTTAAAGTGTTGCTGTAGCACAAAATCCACAACCTGCATTGCTTTTTAATATACAAATCAAATTTCCTGTCCTGTGTTACACATACACTTGCATGCTTCCACTGAGACACATTGAGATTTTATTTTGTTCCTGCTTGAAGGGGCACAGGAGGACTACCAAAACAAACTTGCACTACCCCACTACACAAATTCTGACTTTAAAAAAAAAAAAAAAAAGTAAAGGTACAATAAGGGACTGTCTCTGACAAGCAACATATGCTTTTTACAAAAGGATCACTTGCTCAGTACAAAACAACCAAGTTTAATCAGACATTCACCATACAATCAATTTAAATAGTGGAGTTGCAATGTATGGAAGGTAAGAGTCAGAGGGTCATTAGTCTCAGGCTGGATCTAGTGTAGAAAGGGTACAATGCTTCTCTGTCATTCCCTTAAGAATTTCTTTGGGGATTTATTCCTACATTCTAGAGTTTAAAATGAGTCCTTTAGGGTTAAAAACAAACATACAAAAATATTGCACATGTATCCAAGCAGCATTTTGAAAAACAAGAGATCCAATATTAGAAAATTGTCATGAAATAAATGAGATACCATGGAGGTATTTTCAGAAGGTAACTAGTGCAATCAAGACTGGCTGTTTAAAAACAAAATAGAAAACTATTTTTTTTAAACCTCTCTGCACTAGATTTGCAACTGCACCATCATTTACTACCCAATTTCCTTTAATGAAACTTCCTAGTGGCAGTGTTCATTTCTAATAATTATTAATACTGTGCTTTTACATAAGCACCTTTCACCCAAGAATCTCAATGCTTTGCAAAGATGGGTAATACCCTAATTTTACATCTGTAAAACTGAGACACAATGGAAGTTAAGTGACATGCTCAAGATAACATAGCAAGTCTGTGGCAGAGCTAGAATTAGAATTTAGGTGTCATGGTTCCTCTTGTCTAGCTCAATTATCTCCCTATGAATTGTGTTCGCAGTTTATCCAAATCCTTCGAGCTGTAAAATGAAAGATACAGTAATTTACATGTAACTGGCTAAGACTCATCTTACTGTCCCATTTCCAGAAAGGTTAGATTTGCTTCTGTCAAAATCTTGAATACATTCATTTTAACTATCTTATTACAGTTAGCCAGTAACGTTTACTTTTGCAGAACCTCTGCAGAGTAAAATGCATTTTGCATTATGACCGTCACCAAGACAACCCCTCTACAGTTTCTATTTTAGGCATGTTAAAAAAAAACAAAAAAACCCAAAACCCACACCACCACTTAAGTCTGAGGTTAAAGGCTCCTGAATACTTGAAGCCTAAAGAAAAAAAAAAATAGGGCTGTTCTCTTAGAGTTATAGTCATACTGTGTTGGTGTGAAAGTCTCCTTCTATTTGACAGGTAATACAAGATGCTTTTTCCTCAGTCAAGTTGTTCAGGGCTTTGAGCACAACATCTGGCATGTGATCCGTTATCATCTTGGGACTTATTAAAATATTGCTAAAGGCTGTTTCTTTTGACCATCTTGCAGTATATTTAACATCAGAAGAACACCACCTAAAAAGAAATATTTCAGTAAAGCCTTTTAGACATTTAGAATATCACATGAATTTTGATCTGTGTCCACTATACAGTGCAAATCCACATGTTGGCCTTAGAAAGCATATTGGTCATATATTTAAAACCTTTGCAGATTATTAAAGGATATAAACAAATCTTTACTCAGCTACTACTAAATATTTTATATAATTAGAAGAAAAAGTGAGCTTTTCAAAAAACCCTCCGTTTTGGCCTACTGTGCTCCAATTTATATCAATGGTAAAACAACGTCAGTGAGATCAGAAGTAAGCTAATTTGAGAACTAATCCTATTCCCACATTCTTCTTACCCTGAGTTACAGATCCTGTTCTATTGTAACATTTGTGCAGATGGAGTCTGTCGGTTTATTTACATAAACAAATGGAATTTCTCAACTAATGATGAACACATTAGTTAGTGACATCAATGAGCAGCTAATAATTTTTTCCATATTTCCATCAATATAAAACTAAACCAATATTTGCCATTTTCTACATCTGAAACTTCTAAAGGAACCCTTTTTTCCTAGTCTTTAAAATGGTTATTTATTTTTTATTAGCAATATTTCAAAATCACATTTGGGGCTAGATGGACTGGACAAAATAGTGGTGTGTTATTTACTGACTACCATTATGTTGAGGGTGCTTTTATTACATATCCAATATTAGATTAAATATTATAATACAGCTAATTACTGTGTGTCAGGCTGAACTGAGGAGGAAGGCTGGGGAGTTTATTAGCCCAGGCTATTGATATTAATTATCCACCCACTCAATTGAGACCATCCTCAGGTTATTGCCAAACAGTACTGATTTTTAAAGCTACAAATATTAAAAAACGAATGTGAAAGAAGAAACCAGAAAGCTAAAAGAAAGAGGGCTGGCAAACGGCTGAAAGGAAAGTGTTTTAAAAGAATTTGGCCTGTCCACCCTTCTTCATTTTCCTCCTCCCTTCTCTTCTGGTCAACAAGGAGGCTCTTTCTCCTCTAAATCATCCATCTTTTTGTGTCTGTTTCAAAATGGAACTAGGAGGGGTGGACAGAGGCAGGAGCCTTGCTGGCCCATAGAGTGGGAAGTGAGGAAGCAGGGAAGAGATTTGCCTTTTTTTAAAACTCTTAAAAATACTTCCTTTTTTGGTAGTTTCATAACCCCCATTTTCTTTGCTATTTGAGCATCTGTCTCCTTCCTGCTTCAACTCAAAGGGAGGGAGAAGCTGAGGCAGCAAGGTTCTTGCTGGACCAGTTTGAGAATTCCAAGTACAGGAGCCAGAAGCAGAGAGATTTGCATGCTCAGGCTACAGTTATTAAGGCAAATATGTAATAGAAATGGTAGTACTACATCATTAACACAAGTGCACCATGGCTGGGACAAGCCCATTTCAGTATAATGGATGGTATTACACCAACTTTGACAATAACTAGGTGCTCACTCCACAAACAATGGTAATGTCACGGTAGTGTGTAACAAAGCAATTAGCATCACCATTACAGCACCTAAATACTTTGTGATGCCTTATATAGTGCTGTACAGTAGGTGGCCTAGGCCAAACACATAACAAGTACCTGTCCTGGCTAGTTTACTGTTTAAAGGTGTAAGTGAGTAGAACAGATTCAACACAGAATGGATTTTGGTCATTACAGTTGCAATGTCACAAGACAGTATTCAGTAGAGGAGACAAAGAATGAGGAGGTTGTTCCCAGTTTTGGGGGTAAGCGTGAAATGAAGCACTGACTCAGAAGTAGGTTAAAGAATCAGGGAACACCAGAGAAGATTGGATACAATATATAAAGAGCATGAATAGATGTAGGAGAAGATGAGAGCAGAGAGACCAGAGCTCTTGCCTCTGCTTCTAAGGTGAAGAAGAGAAGCTTCAATTTAATAATTCAGTGAAGCATAATGCTGATCATTTACCTTCTTGAGCTGGTTTCTTCTACAATATGGATGATTTTTCCTGGGAGATAAAGATGAGGATACTGAGGTGGAGCATTTAAAGGAGATTCATCCTCAATGGCATTGTAAGAAGGTGACCGATGCATCATTAAACTCTCTTCAGCTAGAAGAGGCTGGGTTAGGGCATCTTGACTTCTACCATCTAACTCAGTTGGGAAGTTATCTGGATCTCCTCCAAACACTTCATACCAACACCCATACAACAGGATCTGGTACTGAGTTCAGAGAGAAAGAAGCAGAATATGAAATTTTGATGTTTATTTCCAAAGTAGTATTTAATTTTAAAAACACACACAAAATGCAAGATCTCTATACCCAAGTTTCTCCAAATTAAGTAGAGACACTTTTTTGTGGACTGAGCTGATATCAATTAATTAAGAAGGGTCAATTCAGAGGGAAACATCTGCAACTCTGACAATTAATTCCTCCCCCAGTTCTCCTATCCAGCTTGAATCCCCACATTCACAATCTCTAGCTGCCTATCAGCTTCTTTAAGTTTAACTCTCCACAGAAGGCCTCCATAGGGTCGCTAATCTTGGAAGTACACACAAATCTTGTGGAAAAACCCGCGGAGGATCTAGGGTTTAACTCTAGGCATCGATGGAGGGCAGTTTTTAACCCACTCCTTCTCACACCACAAGGAAGTCATCTTCCTGACAATTTATTGTTCCAGTCCTCCAGGAGGACCACCCTAAAGCCTCATCCAGCATGCGATCCTTCTCCAATGACTACCGCTCTGAGAATGCAAGCATAGCTTCTTTTGGAACTTCACCTGTGTTTCCTCAATGAGCAGTAAGGGCTGATGGTACAGCCAGACAAAGCCTTCCCTGGTGATGGGGAGAAGGAGTCCCTTCTACAAAATTCCCACCCCCTTTTGGTCCCAGAAGACAGGACCAAACTTAGCCTACTGAGCCATACTGGAGTCCTCGGTCATTGATCTATCAATCCCTCCTTAATCAGCTGCAGGGATCATTGCTGAGCAACACCAGGGGCACATTGTCCCACTACAGACACTTTGCACAGCCTCTGCATACTTCTAGTTCCTTCTAGCCAACATAGCAACAAATTGGGATGGTAAATAAACAATGCTGCCCTGCAGGAGATCCACCACTAGGTCTCCCAAAACACATGTGAACTTGACTGCAGCCTATAGCGTTTAACCTCACTAATACCAAAACCAAAAACTAGGCAATAAAAATTTGAGATTTTTGCCTTAAAAAAAGGCACTGAAAATAAAGATGTTTTCAACAAATCCCCTATTTTTGTAAGTAATAACGATTTACTAAAACTATTAAAAAATCTTATTGGATTTGTCACCATTTATGCTATTTGGTTTATATTTTGCATTTCCCTTGAGCAGCAAACTAGTCTGAATTATATACCCTATTTCAGCTCTCAGGTCTTATGCACAACCACAAGAGTTTCCAAAACAGCAGGGAAAGGTTTAAATAAGATGACACCATATACCTATGTTTCTATTTCTATTCAATTTGTGCTTTGGAACCCCCTCGTTAACAGAAAACAAGCCATCACCACACTAAAAGTTGTATCAAAACTACTTGACAATTCCCTTCGCTTTTATTGTTCATGGTGTGTTTTGTTACCTTCGGCCTGTTACAATTAGCAACTATTCTCACTAGCCTTCTCTTCAGGTCTTCCATGTTGGGCATACTTAACCTGTTTAACATACAAAACAAAGTGAAAAAAGCTTCTTAGGCCAACTGCTGGAGAATAACCATCTCTGAATAAAATGTAATGGTCCATTTCAAGTCACATCCTTACCTTGCAACAAGGTCCTTTCCAACAATGACTGACACAATGAAGCATTTAGAGTAGTCTGCAAGTGATTTGCTAAAAATAAATAAATAAATAAATAAATATATTTTAGTTTTGCTATGACCTATGTTATTTGTATAATATAATAATGTGTTGCAATAAAAACATTCAGTTATTTTACTGCACTTTTTTCTGGAACTAGCCTTTTAAGACTAATTCAAGAGCAGGTTATACTGAACCCCCTTACACATGCTAAATAATAGGGATGGACTAGATGACTTCTCATGGTCCCTTACAATCCTAAATTTCTATGATTCTATGTACAGGCCAAGATTAGTTAAGGATTTTGATTTGAAGCATTTACTTTCAGTATTAACAGTGTATTCGTTAACAGAATTAATAGAGTATTTAATTCTTTAATGGCTACACAGGAACAATGTCAGATGGGACAATTACAACTTTGCTGGAAAACTTTATTTTATAAATAAGCTATGAACAAGTTTCAGTCATCATCTACAAAGGCAAACCCCACAGTCAGAACAAGATAAGCCTGTTCAAATTTCTTTAATATTAAGGCTGTCGATTAATTGCAGTTAACTCATGCGATTAACTCAAAAATATTAATCATGGTTAATTACAGTTTTAATCACACTGTTAAACAATAGAATACCAATTGAAATTTATTAAATATTGTGGATGTTAGAGAGAGAGAGAGAAAGTACGTACGTATTTGGTGTTGTAATTGAAATCAAAGTCTATATTATTCTTGATTATCTTTTACAGTGTAAATATTTGTAAACAAAAGAAATAGTATTTTTCAATTCTCCGCATACAAGTACTGTAGTGCAATCTCTGTGTTGTGAAAGTGCAACTTACAAATGTAGATTTTTTATGTTACATAGCTGCACTCAAAAACAAAACAATGTAAAACTTCAGAGCCTACAAGTCCATTCAGTTTTACATTTACAGGAGATAATGCTGCCCTCTTCTCATTTACAGTGTCAATAGAAAGTGAGAACAGGCATTTGCATGGCACTTTTGTAGCCAGCATTGCAAGGTATTTACGTGCCAGATATGCTAAACATTTGTATGCCCCTTCATGCTTCAGCCACCATTCCAGAGGACACACATCCATGCTGATGACACTCATTTAAACAAAAGCAAAAAAACAAAAAAAAACAAAACAAACAAACAAAAAAAAAGAGTTAATGAAATGTGTGACTGAACTCTCTGGGGGAGAATTATATGTCCCCTGCTCTGTTTTACCTGCATTCTGCCATATATTTCATGTTATAGCAGTCTCAGATGATAACCCAGCACATGTTGTTCATTTTAAGAACACTTTCACCGCAGATTTGACAAAAAGGCAAAGAAGGTACCAATGTGAGATTTGTAAAGATAGCTATAGCATCAATCCAAGGTTTAAGAATCT
Source organism: Chrysemys picta bellii (assembly GCF_011386835.1). Classification (NCBI taxonomy): domain Eukaryota; kingdom Metazoa; phylum Chordata; order Testudines; family Emydidae; genus Chrysemys; species Chrysemys picta. Next base: position 72,784,408 of record NC_088800.1, on the reverse strand, counting down.
GAAGTGCCTTCCAAAATCTGAGAGGAACGAGGCATGGAGCATGCTTTCAAATGTCTTAAAAGAGCAACACTCAGATGAAGAAACTACAGAACCCAAACCACCAAAAAAGAAAATCAACCTTCTGCTGGTGGCATCTCACTCAGATAATGAAAATGAACACGTGTCGGTCCGCACTGCTTTGGATGGTTATCGAGCAGATCCCGTCATCAGCATGGACACATCCTCTGGAATGGTAGTTGAAGCATGAAGGGACATATGAATCTTTAGCATATCTGGCACATAAATATCTTGCGATGCCAGCTACAACAGTGCCATGAGAACGCCTGTCCTCATTTTCAGGTGACATTGTAAACAAGAAGTGGGCAGCATTATCTCCTGTAAATATAAACAAACTTGTTGGTCTGAGCAAATGGCTGAACAAGAAGTAAGACTGAGTGGACTTGCAGGCTCTAAAGTTTTACACTGTTTTGTTTTTGAATGCAGTTATGTAACCAAAAAAAAAAATCTACTTTTGTAAGTTGCACTTTCATGATAAGGAGATTGCACTACAGTACTTGTATAAGGTGAACTGAAAAATACTATTTCTTTTGTTTTTTTACAGTGCTAGTACTTGTAATCAAAAATAAATATAAAGTGAGCACTATACTTTGTATTCTGTGTTGTAATTGAAATCAATATATTTGAAAAATGTAGAAAACATCCAAAAATATTTAAATAAATGGAATTCTATTATTGTTTAATTGCGCAATTTAATTTTTTTAAATTGCGTGATTGTGATTTTTTTAAATTGCTTGACAGCCCTATTTAATATATTAAACTTAAAACCACTACAGCTTCTTCTGTCAAAATACGAGCCAAATCCATCTCTGAAACAACTCCATTCAGTCATACCTGGGATGAATTTGTGTAAGTATCTTAATGATTTCTGTATCTTGCACTTAAAACCAAGTGTTGTATTTACCTTAACAATCCTCCTGGAGGAGAAAAGGCATAACATCTTAATGTTGGGAAGGAGTTTCTGAGCATGATGGCCAATATGGAAGCTGTTCCACCACCTAAACTGTGACCAACTATAACTAGTTTATATTCCTAAAGACAAAAACAGAAGAGTTATATGGTGAGGTTAAAAGAGAGACAGCTTGCTCCACTTTGGTTTCCAATGTAACTGAAGTGTTTTGTCAAACACTGCTGGCAAAATTGAATAATTTGCAAGTCAGGACTTACAGGAGCAATGGTGAAAGCCTGGTTTAAAATGCCATCATTTATTAGCCTTCTGTAGATGTAATTTGCTGCTTGAGTTATCCCCTAGAAGACAGTATTCTAAGTTAAGAGAAAAAAGTAGTGTCTAGTTGGAAATGCAATACACATATCCCTTTAAATGCAGTGTTCAAAGTACTGACTGCAAAAATGTGTGATAACCTAGTTAACAGTTTCAATGCTCTACTGAAGCCCAAGAGTGGCACCTGAATGAGTGTACTGCACATTTACATTTTTTCTTTTTTTTTTTTTTTTAATTTAAAGGGACACGGGAGGCAAGCAAAACACCAGGACTACAACATAAAAACTCTGCCTCCTGCATTGCAGAGAAGAACACTGCCAACAAGCCACCCAGACAGCTGGTCTACTCTGTCTCACAAAAAAAACCAGCTAATTCCATTTAACTGAAGAAATTTAGGGTTGTTAATTTGATTTTTTTTTCATTGAATAAATCACTTCAAATGGTTAAAGATGACACATGCCTTATGTACAAAACCATTTTCCAGAACGTCTTCGAGCGTCAGGTCTTCACACTCTGCTGACAGATCAGTGAGGAGATCCTGCAAGTAAATAACAAGACAGACCTCTTTTGCTACAGACATCTATTATGGGAATTTTCACAGCCCTTGACACTGTCTTTACGACAGTAATATCCTCAAGCAAACTTTGAGTCTGCAAGTAATTGCACATAGAAAAGAGAAGTATGAATGTCTCTTACTTACACATATCTAGAAACCCATCACAAAGTGCCCTTTACAGCTACTGTATATACAAACAATATTCTGATTCAAGCTACTATGCAAAAGCTGGAAAGTACACTGTACATACACCTCACATCATATTGACACAAAATTACCTTTGCCTTTCTCTCACTTGCCCCTTAAAATGGCATATAGGCTCTCAGGCATCCAAGAACAGACAGGCTTACCACTTAAGAAGATTATCTACTTCCCCTATCTCATTGCTGACTCAACTGTTGGGTTATTTTAAAATTAATTGTGTCACTGTAGCACTACGTATTTCGTCTAGCCACTACAGAGAAGTGTACTGTCTCCTCCAAACCATTGGGACATACCCATCTCCAGAGCCAGTGTTACACAACAGAGATGATACCTCAAAAGACAAGGTTCCTCTCACTGCAACCACAATAGCCTCCTTTTTGTGATCCAAAGCAACAAAAAATGGGATCTCGAAAATCTGAAGGATAAAAAATTAGATGTGTTTAATGAAGATACCAAATTTATTGTAGTTTCCTGGAAAGAAATGAACATGACATCATGAAATTCTATTTAGGCATATAAACTTTTCTTACTGAACTCAGGATTTTTAAAATCTATTGAAAGTTATCATTAGGATTGCTCTTATTCTTGTACAAAGTTACGCGAGAGCTTTTGTTATGTTTTGTGAAGTCTGTCAGTACTTAAAAAAATGTCAATGTTTGTGTCACTGTTATCTAAACAAGCATCCGTGTATTAGGGTTGGGGTTTTTTTTAAATGCTTTTAAAAACATTTTGGGTTAGTTGGGGCTTCCATTTTATAACAGGGGAGGGCAAGGAGAGGAAAGCATCCTCTTCCTGGTTTCTAACTGAACTCAAGAAATTACTGAGAATTCTCTTGCTGAATGTTTGTCCAGATTGTTTACCTTGTTATGAAAGCTGATATGAATGAAATCTCTGTACTGTAGCCCTGTTATTTTTAGGATGGATCCAAAGTGAAAGTTAAGATGATCACCACCAATTATATCAGAATCTGTTGGGCTGTTTCTGCAACTAAGGAAACATGGGAAAGAAAAGTGAACTTGCCAGTTCCAGCTAGTTACATTTCCTTTCAGAAAAAGAACTCAATTACATTCACAGCAGGGTTTCTATTGGGAGCACACTGGGTGTTTATACTATAAAGACTGGCTAATACACCATTGCTATAAATCTTTTCGCAGAGTAAACAAGGAAATTCCTAAGAAGATAATTTTTTTTTTTAAACTACATCCAGATAGAAATCATACACTTGAGGAAAAATTTCAAGTACAAAAACAATTCTAAGGAATGAGTTAATTTGACCCCAGCCACAATTTCAGCTATAAAATTATAAATTCATTCAATTTCTCCCAAGTCTTTATTACTGTATGTTGTGACATCTCAGGAGGATAAATTAACTTTATGGAAATTAAAGCTGGATGGAATATTCACTCCTAATGTCACAAATAATGGAGGCGACTATTTAAACAGAGAGATACTATATAAGATTACGCTTGCCTTCTTAGTATTAACTGACAAAGTTTGCAGTGTTATTGTAGCTGTGATGATCACAGAATATTGGAGACAAGGTGGGTTAGATAATAACTTTTACTTGGTCAACTTCAAAGCTGCCAAAGTTTGACATTGATGCACTTAGTATAATTTCCCAATCTATTTCTTTTTCTTAATTTTGACACACTTGTGTTACATTATGTTAAATATAATATTAACATACAAAGCTAGTTTATGGTGAGATTTACTTATGTCTCAGTGCAGATAGCCGCCTGTGCAGAGACCCATTAACTTGGGGGAAGACTGTCTATACAGAGAGAATTTCAGGATCAGGGTCTTTAACAACTGACTCATTCCTTATATAGAAGCAAATGGTTCCACTGTAAGACAAAGAGGTCTAGGAGGGGAATCTTGCCTGATTCCCCTAAATAGAGAAAACAATCAATGTACTTCCATTTATACACACTCTTGTCTAAGCAAAAGCATACAAGGCCTCAATCCATCTTTTTCAGTTTGGTTTGATTCCAACAGCCCATGACCCCATTTTGAGGAATGTCCATTCAACTCAATCAAATGCCTTTTCAGATACTAACATTGATCTGGCTGAATGAAGACCAGTAACTCTTTACACTGTTTGCAATCTTGTTTCTTTGTTTTCTTGTGACCATTGGGTCACACTCTTTGTAGCTTGCACAGGCTGAGCTCACTGCAAGCACCAGGTGCTCCTTGCATCCTTCCACTCCATCCCACAAGGCCCTGTGTGCTACCCTCCTGTCCCTCTTTATTTCAGGTACTCCCTGAAATTTCCCCATATTCCCCGCATGCCAGCAGCTTTGTGTGCACCTCCATTCCTGTCATACCCTCCATACTAGGAGCTCTGTGTGCACCCTTTTCCCTCCATGCACCCCATCTTCCCAGTGCTGGAGCTGTGTGCCCCCCTCTACCCACACCAGGATACCCCAATCTCTGCCTCACTAGGTTCTGTCTCCCCCCTATTCTCCATGCTAGTGGTCTTGGGTGCTCCCCACTCCACTCATACAAGGTCCCTCTATTTTCACTCCACACCAGGGGCTCTGTGTGCCCTTCCCCCATTCTGTCTCCCAGGCCAGGGGCTGTGTGCACACTCCCATTCTCCCATGCCCCAATTCCCCCAAACCAGTATTTTTTGGGGAGATAAGTCATTCAAGGTGCAAACATGTTAAACTTTATTAGGACAGGCAGAAATGAGACAGAGGTAGTTTTCTGCTGGAAGGCATTAATGGGTGCCATTAACCAACTGTTTGATTTTATAGACAAATACAGAGGGGCTTAAAGCTGTTGCTCTATGTGTCTCCCATTCCCCCTTTCAGTTGTCCAATTCTATCCAAAATCAATAGGATTCTGGTCACTAATGCCCACGAACATTCTCTGAACATTTGTAATTAATCAGGTGCAGTGTTCAAAATCTTCTTGTGTTAATAGCCAAACACAGAAATGCCATCAAGTTCAGTGTATGGCTTTGTAAGTTTGGCCAAAGAAAACAGCTTGCCTACCCTTCCAAAATCTGAAGTAGTATTTTGAAGGCTGGTTTCCTTTTACTCAATTTGCGAAAGACAACTCTAGCAATCAAGCTCATGTATACTTATTAATAGATAGAAATTGACGGAATAAGAGAACTTCTATTTAAGTGATTTGTACTGATATGAAAAAACAAATAATTAAAAAAGAAACTATGCACTTTTAAAATCTTATACCAACCTACCAGTCACCACTAAGCTTACAGAGTGCAGTAAATGGGTTAGTGTAGATGTAGTAAGGCCATCCATAAGCAGCTGCAGCAAACTGCATGTAGTGAGCAGCATTTTCTAATTCAATATCCAAATCATCAGTCTGGAGGGGGAAAGAAACAAACAAAAAACAAACATGTAAGGCAAGCCCAGGATAAAGAAGGCAGATGCACACCATGCCATTGTAACACTAAGGGCCTAGATCTCCCCACAGACCCAAATAGTCATGGCAATGATGTTTATTCTTTTACCTTTTCACTGTAAGCCCCAGGTAAGTAAAACAGAACAACTGAGAGGAAAGAGTTCACACTTAGGCATATTCAATTTTGTTATTTAGAAAAAGTTTAGGGTTTATTTGTTAATAATAAAGTCTTGAAAATGGAGTCTTGAAAAATTCTAATTATTATTTAAAGTAATTGTTCAGTAACAGTACCAAGTTTATATGTTTCTATACTTTATTATGCACTGATAAACATGGAACTGAAAATTAAATGTTCATTCTAAGGGGTGTAGGTGGAGGGAAAGCTACAGATTATGTAACAGATAATTCTCACAAGAGCTTTTTTTCCTTTGCACAGAACCTACCACCAGCTGAATTCAAAAGGAACTATCTAGTAAGTGGCGTGCACTTAAACTGTTTCAACTGAAGTGGAATAATCTACTTCGGTTAAAACGGTGCATTAGGTGAGAAATTAAAGATTACAAAAGGTACAAAATAATTTACAAGAGATTTTTCCCATTTTAAGCCATTTAAGAGACGGGTGGAAGATCCCAAAATGAAGTGTCACTCCTGATCAGCAAGCATTAAACAATAACTGTTTCTGTTTCTCATCCTGTCTGGATGTTGGTTACTTAGTTATAATTTGAAAGACAAGTACAGTATAATGACACTCCCTGGGTTACGCAAACCTGACTTTAGCAAATCTGCACTTATGGAAAAAGTTCCGTAAGCTTTTTTTTTTTTTTGGGCACATAATGGTCGGGTATACGTTCCCGACTTGCGCAAGGCATTCCAGAATGGAACGCTTGCGTAAGTCGGGGAGCATCTGTACTGCAAGACCAACATTTTCAGCTTTATGCTCATAGAACTGGAACGTCATCTTATTTGTTTCTGTGCATATTTTTCTTGGTGATCCAAAAAAACCTATAATTTTCACACATATACCTACTTCCCATTTCAAAATTTCATATTTATCAATATAAATGAAAACATAATTGTGGGGTGGAATTTTTGGAAGTGCCTAAGGAACACAACTCCCATTGTTTTTCAATGGGACTTATTTTCCTAAATCACTTGGATGCTTTTGAAAATCCCACCCTTATAGCCCAGTTTTGGTGGGAGGTTTTTAGTTTATAATCATTTTCTAGTCATTTTTACTTTCAGGTTCTCCATGTATTAGTACAATTCAGCAATGTTTTGATTGCAAACTTCATAAGAGGATTTTTATTGGATTACAAAATTTCCTATTTGAACTTAAAATACTGGAAACTATGAGCCTTAGATTTTGTCAAAACTAATTTTTACAAAACTTGCATTTTAGTTCAGTTTGACAAGACTCTGTCCCTTAAACAGGCTGTATGACAAAGCTGTTTTTTGGTAGCATATCTTACCACATGGGATAGGTGGGAATGACACAGGACTTCTTCAGGCTCTTTTGGGCAGTTTTCCACTTTATCTTGCTCTTGATGGAGCAGAGTGAAGCCTGCTGCTATGTCACTAGGCACCAGATCAGTGTCCTGCCAAAGAAAATGGAAAACATTCTTTAAAAATAAACCCACATCATCACAGGCAATCCACTGAAAAATGTAAAGTGATTTTCTTTTGCAGTTCTATAGTAAATACATTTACATCAGAAAGCAAGGGTGTGCTTGTGAAACATTCACATCCCCATCCAACGCACTCAATGTTGCATCTTTAAAAACTTTCTGCAAATAAAAGCCACATACATAAATTCCAATGTAAAAAAGAAAGTTAAAAGCATCTTCTTTAAAAGGCCTATGGAGCCCTAAAGCAAAACATGATCTGAACATGACTAATAATTGTCACAAGCAACTTAGGGGGAAAAAAAAACGCTTACCTCCCTCTACAGCTACTATGTAACTTTGAAGGAGTGCTCATGCTGTTATTTGTGATATGTGACTAGCAAATACTCCTGCTCTGAACCTATGGCAAGGCACATAGCATTTGCTTACAGATCTTTAACAGTACTGTAGATACAACCCTGTCATTTAGAGCTCGATCCTGCAAAGTGATGAGCACTACAGTCACAAATGAAGTTGATAAGAAGTGAGGACACTCAGACCCTCACAGGATTGGGTTCTTAGGGTGCCATGAAGATTATTCCATCTGTAAAGAAACCACATTAGAAGGCCAGGGAGTATGGTAATTGAGCTTTTCATCACAAGATTTTTTGTTCAAATTGACTCTAGGTCAACAGTGATCATTGGAAGACTCTTAGCAACTTATGTGAAATGAGACTGGCAAAATAAACATGCTATATCATGAGTAATAATTAGAAATATTGGCAGAAGGATTCCCCTTCTATTAGCCATGAGAACTGGGATTTTGAAGTTTGACGGCAATGGGAAGACTCAGCAAAATCAGGACGTGGGCACTTCCTTTTCTACCATGCATAAGTGAAGGGGGGTTTACAGAGGAAAGGTCCAGGTACAGAGGTGGGGAGGTTTTAATTCAGCTGCACAGGATGACTATTCCCCTTATCAAGGCTCCCTCTAACATCCTACAACCCACTGACTTGGAGGCAATTATAGAGCAGCATGCACAGACACCATTTTAATGAGTAAGAACCTCTCCCACCAACCTTGAGTATGAAAAGAGATCCTAAGGTCACTGCTGAACTCTACTCTCTCACACAGCTGTATAGCATGATGGCAGTTAAGTCCCAGCTCAATCAATACTACGCAGACCTTAACTTGTGATGAGCTTTCTACAGAGTAGCTTTCTTGTATGGGCCAGTTTGGTATAGTTCAGGATGGGAGAACTGCCTTAACACACTGTTAATGCTGACATTACCTCTTCATAAGCTCAATAAATTAATGTAGCTAAATTGTAAAAAGCAACAGAGGGTCCTGTGGCACCTTTAAGACTAACAGAAGTATTGGGAGCATAAGCTTTCGTGGGTAAGAACCTCACTTTTTCAGATGGCAAGTTTCTTCATGAAGTTGATAGATTTCCATTCCATATGGCTAAATGCAGTGCCTTGCATGGTGTCAAGTATCAGAGGGGTAGCCGTGTTAGTCTGAATCTGTAAAAAGCTTTTTTTTGCTTTTTACAGATTCAGACTAACACGGCTACCCCTCTGATACCTGTAGCTAAATTGTTTGCTGTTTGTACCATTCCCTACTATGGTCAAGGGGAAAAATGGTAAACTCTGGATCCTCACATACCGAGGTTAAGAAAAATCAACCTCATTCCCCTGACTAGGGAATTGCCCAAACTGAAGAGAAAAATAACTTCACTAGCCGAATTACAGCCAATAGCTTTACTGGGAAATCTAAATTCCCAATATAGACAAGATCCTAAACTCAATTAATACCACCAGGCATTCTTAGAGGATCATGAGAAAACTCCAGTGGAGTTGGTTTTTTTTTTTTTTTTTTTAGTGAAGACAGTGAATATGTTTGTACAAGGAAAAAAGTAATGGTACCAATTTATTTTTTAAATGCAAGCAAGCATGATATTACCGGAAAGCAAGTTTGTGACCAAAATATTGGTGAAAAAGTGGAGGCAAATTCACTGTTGTGAAGCTATTGCTTATCTGGCTCCTATGTCTGTGAAGTGCCAAGTGTGTTAAAATAAAGTAGTTTGAAAACAATGGTTACTTGAGCATGTGACTTTTCCAAGTTTGAAGTTTGTAATTTGTTAGTTTGTGCAATTTTGCCAATCTCTTCCCCCAAGAGGGCAAAGGAACCCATGTTAAAAGGAGGACAGCGTGGTGTAAGTTTTCTGTTTCAGAATAGAGCTGATAGGTATCAAAAGCCTGATTCTCAAGTAAATGGCACTGCTGAACTCTCACTGACCTAAAGGCAAGAGCCACATGTGAAAATGCTGCAGTATTGAGGATCCAGTGTTTAGTCAAATGGCATGATAAGAACAAATAAACAAATCTTTCCATCTTACTGAGAAGTAGGTGCGGAAAAGCTCTGCAATACTTGTAAAAGCCACTCGGTGATCATCATCTTGCATAATACAACAACACAGTAACCTGATTCTCCTCTCCCAGACTCTGGTTGCGGTCTTCTTGACATTATAAAACAATTGGCCTGATTGACTGCTTTCCAAGTTGCGATTTATATCATCAGCCAGGTACAGTGTCTTTTTCCCCCCAAGTGGATCAAAGACAATTACAACTGCAACGATGGTAAAGAGGATGATAACCCAGCTGCAAAACAGAAGGGTGTGGGAGGAAAGGCTTGGTGAACCATGTACTCCTAAAGTACTGTATACAAGAGCATGCAGCTATAGCTCTTGTCAGCTATACTTCTTGTCATAGAAAAGAAAATACAGTTTATTGTGGCATACCACCAGCACACTCACTTACTGGTACCGATGATGGCTTTGTAATAGGGACACCAATACACTAGGAACAGGATTGAGACTGCCAACTCATTTCACATAACACACTAAACCTCTACTGCAATCACCACTGATGGATGACTGTTTTGAAATAGCTACCTTAAGTTGGGGAAGGCTCCATATGCCATTACCGGTCTCTTAAGGCATCTATTCCTGCTCCTCTGTTTCTCTTCTCCCACCCTCTTCACATCTGTCTGATCGTCCATCTTTGTTTGTCTTTTTGACCCCTTCTCAACTTTACTCTTCATAGCTTTCACTTCATCCCCAGCTTTGTAAGGGAGGATGCCACAACATCTCTCAGGTAATTAGAAAAGCACAATGAAAACAATGAGTTTATTCTAGTCTTTATATATTCACTCACTATAAAAATCCTTGTTTAAGGAACTCCAGTAATTTAAAACAAATATCCAAGTTTTGAGTGGTCAGAAAAAATCTTCACTGGATATTTAAAATATAAATGCATAATATAAGCTTAGCTTAGTTTTCTGTTAGCATCTTTACCTTGCAATAACTGTCCAAAATACGACATTTACCACAGTCCTTTCACAACGTACATCAGTGTCCGACACCCATATAGCGCCCACAACTGCCCAGACCAATTCTGGGATATAAAGACCTAGCCGAGTATAAATCAATTTAGGAAGAGATTTCCTTGGCCCAGGGTTAGAAATTGTTCCTGAAATTACAGATGGAATTTAAGTAAAAAGTCACTTATGTACATAAAATATCCACACACAAAAATCAGTGTTTTTATGCTATGGTGCCCACTGTGAAATTTAATCAAGTATATAAAAACCCAACAAACAGATTTTTAAAGTGAAGTTTCGAAGAAGTGAAACTGTAGACCATAAAATGTCTTAGAACTGAATGGTGAACATCTTTAGCATTTTTAATGGTTTAAAACTGGAAATATTGAAATCATTTCTGCTTTCTCAGAGGAATTTTTGTATCTGTTGTTGGACACATCTCATTTCCCAGAAGATACATTTCAGCCTCAGCCTGTTCACATAGGACCTGATTCGACTCTCTAGGCCAGTGGTTTCCAAACTTTTTATGCGCAAGATCACTTTTTGAATTTAAGGGCAACCCAGGATCTACCTTGCCCCTTCCCCGAGGCTCCACCCTTTCCCCAAAGCCCCGCCCCACTCTCTCAATTGCTCGCTCTCCCCCACCCTCCCTCACTTTCACCAGCCTGGGGTAGGGGGTTGGGGTTTTGGAGGGGATTCCTTACATTTCTGGCAAGCATTTTTTGCTTCTACATATTATAGTGGCATAGAACAAGTATTTCTATTTGGAGTTGCATCTTTAAAGATTTACAGGTTTGTCCAGTCAACTTAATAGAGATCAATCTCAGAGTTTAAATCACTGATCTTTATTCATGGACTTTTCTCAAAGTCACTTTAGCTACAACAAAAACCCAATCACCATACAGCTTATTTTCTCAATAGGTCTGGGCTTACTAATAAGGCAGTTAAATACAAGAACACAAGATGATACAAATTCTGTTCAGATGTCTGTGACTGCAATACTCCATCTTTTTGGGCAAAAGAGCAGTCAAACATTATTCTCCAAGTCCACCCCAAAAATCTCTTTGGAGTTAGCTAATTGTTCTAACCCAGTCCCCTTCCTTGGGAGGGAATCATGTTGTCTGTGATGCATCCACCCTGCATAAGGATGGGACCCAAAATGCACACATTCGTGTCACAGTTTGGGGTACCACCACCAATCTACCATCCAGCCTTGTCTCACTACTTTAAAACTATGAAGAGAGTTTGAGTTTTTTGTTTTTTTTTAAATGAAATTGTGTTCTAGCAGAAGGATCTCATCAAAATAGAAAAGTGGCATCTGTCTGATAAAGAGAACCAAAGCTACCCAGGTCTGAAATACTAGAAACCTTATTGTATTTTCTGTGAGTTACAAGTAGTTCATAGAAGGGCGGGGATGAGCTCAATTTATAAATACTTTTTATACTGTGAGATTATCAACTACAGAGATGTTACTGACAAAACTTGTCACCCAACAAACTAAAAATGGCAATTTACACTCTAATGCGGCAGATATTGTCAAGCAGACGATAGCTTAATTAATTGAACATTTCAGTGCCTCAGATGGTGATGCATGTTACTCAGCCTAACAAACTTCTGTCCACCCACTTGATCCAGGCACGTAATTTAACTAACAATGGATTATTTCACTGTTACTGTTTGAAAGTGCTTGAATTGTTTCTATTGGGGGGAGGAGGGGAAATAATGTAAAAGTATCAATTGACTCCAGATATACGAGAGACTTATTAGATTATCTAGTCCATCTTCCAGTTTCCTTATTGCACATTTTCTAGAGTTTTCTTCACTTTAGTTTTAGAGACATTAAGTAACAGGGTTTCCACCATTTCCCTTCAGAGATATTGTTTTTAATTGGGGAATTCTCTGTTAAATTTCCCAGAGATCCAATCTCTGTTTTCCCTTTCTTAATTTATCTGGTGATTCCTAGTTATATGCCCTTAAATTATGCTGAATAATCCTTCTCCCTCCTTGATGTTTATATACATGTATTTATATATAGTTATATCCCCAATCGTCCCCAAACTTGTAGTTTGGGCAAGGTACCTACATTGATTTTTAATCTTTCATCAGATCAGTCCCTCCAGATGCCTAAATATTTTAGCTGTTTTTCTATGATCACTCTAGGATGGTCCAATGGTTGGGGCACTAGCCTAGGACTTGTGGAGCAGGGACTTGGACTTGGGTCTCCCAACAGACTTTCTGTGTGACCTCAGGCAAGTCACAGCCTCTCTGTAAAACGGAGATCATACTTTACTGGAGTGTTGTGAGGATAAATACACTAGAGATTGTGAAGTGCTCAAATACTACCCTAATGAAGGCATACAAGTACCTAAGACCGGTATTAGGAGGGTCTATCTTTCTGGTAATAAGGCTCCCAGAACAGAACACAATATACAAAGGGACCATTACAGGTACCTCTCTGTCCCATGATAAGGTGTCTGTGCATATGCTCCCATATCATATTAGTTTGCCTCTCTTCCTCAAGCTGAAACTCTTCCTGTTTACATAATTATTGTATTAATAAGACACTGAATAATTTGTGTGGACCACCTTTCTATATACTTTTCCTTAACAGCCTACTGTATCTGATACACTTTTGATGTGTGGTGCTGACTGTGACTATATAAGGCTATGTTTATAAGTACCATTACGGAGCAGATGGATTCTGCATAGCTGCTCCTGGAAGTCTGTCAGAGGTGTTAAAAACAGTGCATCTTTTCAGATTATTTATTAGTGAACTAGTAAATTGCTGGAGGTGGAAGTAGCAGCATTGCTGAATCTGATTTGGTTGAGAGAGGATATTTTGGAGTTCCCCTATTTTATAGTTATCTACAGGGTGTAGTAAACTGTTACCTCTATTTGATTATTTAAGGTTAGCAGAGTTTAATTTATTTGTATTAGGTAGTATTAATACGGAGAAGTGGTTACTATAAATCTTATTACTGTCAGGGCACACAGAATGTTTGTAAATCTGTTCTATTTTAATGGCAAATATAAATAAAATATATAAATCCTACTACTATAAATATCAGGTATTGCAGACTAAGTATTTACCTTGCATACTGATATACACAATAGCAGATACAGTGCATATTATGACAGCCAGGAGAACGAGGAGGACAAGCAGGTAGCTGTGCAATAATCCCCCTCCAGTACAGTTAAATTTCCCTTTGTGAATGGAGTACAAAATAAGAATTCCAATCCACCTGCAGAAAAACAGTACCATAAGTTGTCACAGCTAGGAAGAAACATACTTCACCACAAAGCTAATTCAGTCATAAAAAATTATCCATCTTCATTTAAAAATAATTCATAAAAAGGGCGTGTTCCCACAATGAAACTCACAGAATGTAAAGACCCCAGTAGAGTATATTGCAGTAACCACAACAGAGACTACAAGTTCAACAATATCCTCCTTTTTTTATAGCACCTTTCATTCAGATGGATCCCAGAGCACTTCAATGATGGATGAAGTTTATCAGTTTAAGTGATGCAACCACATCTTGAAGTAGTAGCAAATGATTACTGTGTAGTATGGTCTTAATTTAGTACAGCATGCAAAAGTTACATTACATGTCTCATTCTCAATATGAAAACCCAGGTTATCAATACATGATAGGAAAAAACCCTCAATTTCTCTCTCACTTCTATGTAATAAAATGCCAAATGAACCAGACAGTCTCACATCGCATCTAAACAAATATTCCTAACAGCATACCAACTCAGCAGCTTCCCAGGCATGTGATAAAAATCAACAAGATAATCTACAGATACATAATAGCAATTTCCTAAGGAGCCCAAGGACTACTCCAATTAGCATGAAAGTTAACATACATTTAAAATAAAACAATTAAAATAACCCTAACATTTGCATAATCCTTTATAGAGGACTAGAAATCACTTCTCAATAGTTAATCAGCCGCTGATCAATTTTGCCTTCAGCCTGCTGTCACCAGGAGGGAATGGCTGCAGGCAGAACACTTGAGTCTGTCTGTATCTAGCGGTTGTCTCTTGTCTTATACACTGTAAGCTCTTTGGGGCAGGGAACATCTTTTTGTTCTGTTCATACAACACCTAGCACAATGGCATACTGGGTTCTAATAATAGGGCACTGCAGATGTACAGTGCACCTTCCATGGCAGACCAGATCTCCCAGCTGCATGGTTCTCCTCCCCTTGGAGGGTGGTGGGAAGAGAGGATAGGATGGCTCTTACCAGATCATTCTGATGAAAAGTTCAAAGGCTCCCGGAAAAACAAAGTCATCACTAGCGATAGCCCAGCGTCTCCCAAATATCACCATTCCAGGCATCTTGGGGACCCTACCAGTGCTGTGCCTGCTCCTCCTGCAGGAAGCAAATGTACTGATGACCCACACATCTCCTTACCCTCACTAAAGCCAGGAGCCTGCCTCCTACCACAACTAGCCACCATAACTCAGATTACTTCTCTCTGACCACAAGCTACGCATCTGCCCCCTTTCCCTGCCCCCCTTTCCGATCCCTGCTCCTGAAGGGCCGTCCCCAGGCCTGCCGCAGCCGGGCTGCCCCCCACCCAGCCCAACCCCCCCGAAACACTTCACTGCCCAGCCCCAGCCGGGCTGCCCGCCTTCCGTCCCCGCACTTCCCTGCCACACCCCCAGCCTCCCAAGAAGCGACCCCGCACCAGCGAGACGCTCCCTGCTCTCTTCGGACAGAACGTCACACCAGTCCAAAGAGGATTTCGTAAAAACAACACAACGCCATGACGCAACCACGCAGCGTAAGCCCTTAGAATCGCGCAGTGCACACATTCACCCTTTCCCACCGGCGCATGAGTAGAGCTCGCGCGCTAGACGCTTTCCCATCCCGTTTCAGGATGGGACGCATGCGCAGGGCTTCTACGATCCCCGCCCTTCGAGCAGTCAGGCGCATGCGCAAAGGACGCGCGGCTCGGAGTCCTCTTTGCTCCCTCTCGCCCACGCCTGCCTAGCCCCGAGGCGCATGCGCAGAGCTCTCCCGTGCTGACAGGCACTCCCCTGGAAGTGGAGACGCTGAGAGACAGCAGGCTGGGCACCGGGCACTTGGCTGTCCCCCATGATGCTGCCCCCTGGCAGATGTGGCAGCTGGCCCTGTTCTGCCCCTTATGGCACTGTGACAACGATATGATATCACCTCACAGCACCATGCCATCACCCTACATGCCACTACAATGTGGGGTCCTGTGGGTCCCTCCCACACTGACAAGATACAGCAGGGTTCCAAGAATCTCCTTATTCTGATCTGTATCTTCTGGTTCACCAAAAAAAGTTGTGAGCTCTCAACTGAAAGACAGCGAGAACACTGGTCATCAATATAATTGTGAAATGTATGTATGTGTACTATGTAAGGAGTTATTAATCTGTACTAGAATATTATGGTTTTAAGCATACAAGTTAAAAGCAGGTCAGCAAAAGGTGACATGTCTTAGGCTCTTCTTCCAGATAGGAGGTAAGAAATGTGTATTTCTGTCAGGCTGTAAATGAAGCATTGTAAGCTAACACAATGGATGCCTATTTACAAACAAAGTCAAATGGCAATGAACTGATGTGAACTCAACAAGAAAGGAGCACACAGAAAAAGAAAAAAAGTGATGGGTGTTATCCTGTCTCTAAGTAAAGACAATGAACTTTGGGATTATTTCTAAAAGGCAAAGATAACATCCTGGCATTCTCCACCTCCATTCATGAAAGCAGGGTCTCAGCCAAGCTAGGCTGAAAACGCTAAAGAGGACTTTGGGTGACAAACATCTTTAGACAGGTGGTTAACTTGTTAGTTAAGTTTAATCTCTGGAGAGCATGTTACAATTTTGTTTTCTGTGTAACCATTTGTTTCCAATATCCTTATCCATTATCTCCCCCATCTCTTGTCTTTGATAAATTTATTCTTGTTTTCACTATGCATAATACCACAGCACTGAGATATATTCAAAGTGCTGGTCATGAGTTGAATCTTACAAGCGGGGGGGGGGGGGGTATCCTGTTCCTCTAGGACGAGTGGGCCTGGTAATTCTGCAAGTGTCCCGTGGATAATGGGCTGGACACTGCAGGGAATGCTCCAAGTATCTGGGGGTTGGTGTGTGCCTGTCACTACCTGTACAGAGAGACTGAGGTCTGAGAAGGCTTGGAAAGCAGTGCTGATGCTGCTACAGGCTGTTGGTTTCAGGGACCTGCTCCAAAGCAAGTAGAGCCAAAACTCTGTCACACTACATGCAAGTAGTGGCAAGGTGCCGCACAATCTTGGTTCTTGGGTACCCTTGGAAAGCGACATCGCTGCGTCAGACCCTGAGTTCCACTGTGAAAAATGACAGGGCTTGGACCCAAGTCAATCTGGATGCAGCTCAAGCCATAGACCTGAGTCAGAAGGTCTGCATAGTGTAGTCTGGACACATTAGCATGGCTCTGCTGGTCCAGCAGTTGTAAACCAGGTTTACAATGGAGCATGGGCTCCGAAACACCGAGTCCACAAGCCTGGGTCCCACAGACCTAGGTTTACAGTGCGGTATATACATACATTAGGATACCACATGATAAGGTTTTTTTTTTTTTTTTTTTAATAAGATAGGAAATTACACACACACAAATGATGTTAAAAGAACATTAAGACTGCACATAAAAGTCAAGCACTCAAAAGTTAGGAAATGCCAGAATTAAGTGTGCCTGTGCAACTTTAATTCAGCCCCCTTGTGGATATGGATTTATGATAGTCATAATTACATAATCACATAGTATTTTCCCACAAGACCCCTGCCTCATTCAGTTCAAAGAATGGAGCTACTCTGGGAATGAATTAGGGTCATATAGTGAAGAAACCTGTCTGTAGGACCCCTACTTCATTTGTTGCAAAGTTGGAAGTGTGTAATGAATGAGGCAGGGGATTGATTGCAAGTGAAAGAGACCTTAATAATGTCCTTTTAATGTAATTTTTGTGTGTTCAGTAATATTCCATGTTCACCTCGCCCAAAGCTGGATATGTATAGAAAAAACAGAATTCCTGTACAGACCTCAGGACAGAGTCTTTCTACTTACAGAAGTGGCCATCTCAGAAAGGGAGATGCCCACATGTGAAATTTATGTTCAATTTATGGGCTACAACTAGGATCAAAACCAGTCTTAACTTCAATGAGAAAAAAACAAACCTTTCCCCAAAGGTGTGGGTCAGAGACAGCAGGTTTTCAATAGGTATGGAAGACAGGGGAGATGGAAACATTAGGGAACAAATGGGGAACTGGAACAATATTAAAGGTGGAGAGAAATACACAAAATACGGGCAGAAATAAAAGAAAAGGATGTGGGAAAAGCAAGTCACAAAACTGTTGGATGGGTGTGAGAATATAGAAATGCCTCTAGTAGTTGGACTGGTAGCTGAAAAACAATCTCATATACATTTGAAGTTAGGTGGATTACGGGTGAGGGAAATAAAGGGACCCATACCAGACAAATACAATTTAACTAAATGCAGGTCAATAGTAATTAATAATATGAAATCTATCCAGGTACTTATTTGGCACTCATTACTGTAGTATCTGAACACCTCACAATCATACTGGATTTTATCCTAACACCGCCCCTGTGAGGGAGAAAGTATTATCACCATTTGACAGATGCAGAGCTAAGGCACAGAGTACATTAAGTCACTTATCCAAGTTCATACACAAAGTATAAGGCAAGAACTGAACCCAGCTCTCCTGAATCCCAATACAGTATTCAAAACAGTAGACCATTCATACCCCCTTTGTGTTTGATCCACTCATCTTCTCTGTCACATTTCTAAATCCAATCTAGTGCAGCCACAGATTTATTCCCACTTTTAAGATTATTTTCTAAAACATTCATACTAACAGATGTTTCTGTATTTAAAGATAATACATCTATTTTCCCCACAAACACCAGTACATCAACAATGAAATTAATTTAAACAACCGTCTGTTACTACAACTGTTCATCCAGACACAGGATGATACAAAGCCGTAATTTAAGAACAAAGATACAATTTACACCATTTCATAAAATGTTTATTGAGGATGGTAACACAGGATAAATCATGCAACAGCTCAGTAAAAAAGGGAATCATTTAAAGAATATAAAGAATGGTAATTGGTGCTGCTGATTTTCAAACAAGTTTATAAAAATCATACTAATTGTCCAAAAGTGATACATCAAAAACCACTTGAAGCTGAACATGGACATTACTTGTAAAGTATTCATTAAAAAACTGAAGACGTTTAAAATGATCACCTACAGATTACTGCAATTGACAACTATCATGGGTTATTCATCCTTATAGCTGCAACAATATTACTACTAATGAAAGTAGGGCTCTACATCCAAAACAGTTTAACCATCTTTTCCTGAATAAAGAACACAATAGAAATGTTTACCACTAAACCACACAGCCAAGCACCTTAACCTCTCTAACCTGCATTGCCACCAAATACTTTATCACTTGGATTGCCTTCCTAGACAACAGATCAAAGACACAGAGGGCACGCACCCTGGTGGCCACAAGAATGGACTCCCTAACATTCTTTAACAGCCTGTTTTTAAAAGGGAAGGAACCAAAGAGAGAAAACTAACAAAACATGACTGCCAGCCTTAATGGCACTGGCATGTTTTCATAGGAAACTCCCTATCAGCACATGGCATAGCATACTGGTCACAAGAACTTCACATCAAATATCAGTGGGTTCAGATTTAAGTTGACAGATATAATTCACCTTTTGGAAAAAAAATAAATATAGTGGAATGAAAATTGAAATGAAGGGGAAGAATAATGATTACCATCCATCAGGAAGCACACATGTGTGTGCACTGAAATAAATCAGTTATTTGAAAGAATCCTTGAAAATTTAAAAAAAAAAAGTGTTTGTACTTATTTCTGGTCATAAACAACCTCACAAAACCTCACTTTTGGAACTATTCAAATTGAAACTACACACTGAATTTATTAATACAGTATAAGTTTCTTTATGTAAAAAATCTTTATACATAGTAATAAAAAAGATAGAGGCAAGATGCATCAAACAGAAATCCGCTGGTTGTTTTTCCTCTGTTCTTACAGAGCCACTGATGACTATCTGTGCTAAAAAGAGAGTTGTATTTCTGACTTTCTGTCTCAAGCATCTTCGCCTTTGCTTGTGGTAAGGATTGTTCTGTCCAAGCATCCGGAAGGACAGATGCTGGTGATGATTTTTGGCACTTACGCTGGCAAACTGAGCTTCTTTCCTTTTAGTACTAGGAAAAAAAAGAGAAAAGTTACTAAATAAATAGATGTATCCATGGCCAAATTGTTGAAGTATGTGAAGGAATACAATTTATCAGACAGAATCACTTTTTTGTAAGAAATGCTCTATAATCAGGTCCTCCTAACTCTCATCTCCCTGCCATTAAATTCTGTGGGAGAGTACAGTAACTCCTCACTTAACATTGTAGTTATGTTCCTGAAAAATGACTTTAAGCAAATCCAATTTCCCAATAAGAATTAATGTAAATGAGGGGGTTAGGTTCCAGGGAAATTTTTTTCACCAGACAAATATTTACTGGTACACAGTGATGATGATTGTGAAGCTTGGTTGAGGTGGAGGAGTCAGAGGGTGGGATATTTCCAGGGAATGCCTTACTGCTAAATGATGAACTAGCAATTGGCTGAGCACTCAAGGGTTAACTCTCACACTCTACTGTACAAGGCAACAGGAAAGGAGGGAGGGCAGAGACCGAGACACAGTGAGAGAGAGAGAGAGGTGTGTGTGTGTGTGTGTGTGTGTGTGTGTGTGTGTGAGAGAGATGCGCAGTTCCCCTTTAAGTATGAAGAGTGGGTCAGAAGTACACTGCCTTGTTAATTAGATCAGCAAGCTGAGACCGGACTGCAGCTGTAACTGCCTGGAAGCTCCCTCTGTCGTGTGTCCCCCTTGCTCTATGGAAGATGGGGTAAGTGGGGTGTAGGAGCAGGGGGGATGGGGACACCCTGACATTTGTCTCCCTCTTCCTCCCCCCCACAGCAAGCAGGAGTCTTGGGGAGCAGCTCCAAGGTAGAGGGCAGGAGCAGCACATGGCAGTGGGGGAAGGATAGTTGCAATTGCTAGCCTGCTGGGCAGCTGCTGCACAGGGAACTTAGGGGAGCGGGGAGCTGATAGGGAGCTGTTGGTCCACCCTGGTTCCAACCATGCACCAGCTAGCTCCACCAGGCTGCTCTTCCTGCAAGCAGTGGACACAGCAGGCGGCTACCAAACCACATTAGAAGGGAGCATTGCACAACTTTAAACGAGCATGTTCCCAATGGGACGATTTTAAGTGAGGAGTTACTGTATATGGAAAGAAGAGCCTGTTCCACTCTGTCCCCTGTGTACACATGGAAATTCTTAAATTCTAGCATCATGAATTTTGCCAGGTCAGGGTATGATAACATCAATGAACCAGTAGTGGTGATCTACCATAGTGGGCCTAACCAAAGTAATAAGATTCACAATTATGCAACTTTGGGGTGATAAGATGGGGGGAAATATGAGGAGGGGCAGAACAGCTAACAGATTCTACAGGGCTGAGATCAACATAAAATACACTCAAATCTTATTTGTCCAGGAGGTGTTCTCCATCTTGAAAGACGCTCCTTCGGACTCGTACTACCAGTTTAAACAGTGTGGAAGAGCTGTGCTGATTTTACAGGGTTCAGGAAGCAGGGATGACATGACTGTTCCCCCAAAAAGGTGCAATGTGAATACACTGAATTACATTAGTTTTAACTATGTCACAGAGACTCATCAGAACCATGGTTCCACCTGTAGTGGAGACAGGCCCTCAAAAGGCCCAGAACTACCAAAAAAAATGTACTGTAATAATTTACATATAATATTAACAAGTTGGTGACCTCAGTACAGACAATCAGTTAGAAAAAAGTCAATTTAACCATGCCTGACACTACGGGGTATTATAATACAACCTGATGCTGCCAGTTACTGTACTACTTACCTTTTGTAACATACAAATAGAAGAAGTCGCAGTAAAGAATGGTCTGGACCACACCAGCAACAACAGCTATGAGATCAAAGAATCCTTCAAAATAGTAGCGCCAAATCCAATTGATTAGGTACAAGGCACGGTACAGACCCAAGAAGAAAAGATAGTGAGTGGTGATGGTCTCAGCTTCCCCAGTTTTACTAATCATAAAAAGCTGAGGGAGGATAGCAACTGATTCAAGGTAGATAGAGAAGGTCCACAAGATCTGAAAGAAAAAAAGGCAAATACATTCAATACCACTAATTTCCCTCCATGCCTATGAGTAAGGAAGATGTTAGGGGGTAAAAATTGAGGTCAAACCAAACAATTTTATGAACAAATACAGTAATTTGACAAGTCCTCCTTGTCACAAATCCAGACAAAACCTTCTCCAATCAGGACAAGCAGGAAAACTGCATAGACTTGTTCCTGAGATGAATCACAGTCAAAGTGACTGTAGACAAGAGAATCTCTGAATCAACTATCTAATGAGCCTGCAGCAGTGGTTTGCGGATGAAGTCAATGCTTCCTAGTATGTGCCTTTGAGTTAAAGATTTGCAGCACCCTGAAATCCATTTAAGAGACTTGATTCTGTGAGATGCTGAGTGTCTCCAAATTGCTGAGGCCACTTTTCATCTCTCTGGATCAGAATTTAAACAAAGAATCTTAGGCTAGTAAATTGCAGGGCTTTGGAGCTGTGCTCCAGCTCCTGGCAAAAACCTGCAGCTCCACTGCTCCACGCTCCAGCTCCGCTCCAAAGCGGATGAGTAAGTTCCTCCTATTTTCTTTCACACGCACCCCCAATTAGAGCATGATCCTGCACAAACTGAACCCAGTAGCAAAACTTTCATAGACTTCACTTGTTGCAGGGTCAGGCTCTAATTGTGAAAAAAGTAAAAAAAAGTAGAGAAAAAACCTTCAGTTGACTAGAAGAGAATTCTTATCCATTTACCTTATTAACTGAGGGAAAAAAACTTATCAACCTACAATTGTTGTGTACTCTCCAAATAAAAAGCAGGCAAGAAGGTAAAATTCCATTTTATGCCTAAATGGAAAGAGCGTCCAGCCTCAAGTTTTGCAACATCCATGGAAATCAAAATAATCGAGCATTTTAACACTGGCTGAAAGCTCATGAGTCAACAAAAAAAAAAAAAAAAAAAAAAAAGATTTAAAAACAAAATGTTGCAATGAAGGACATCAAGACAATATTAAGACACTTTCCTTAATGAAATCTGACAATCCTATGGCCTAGAAAAATTCAGTTTCACTCCAATTAAAATATATACAGGAAGGTATATTTTATACTATAGGGAAGCATTTATTTTCTGTGCTGATAAACGATAAATAAATTTACTGTATTTCTAGTGTGGCTACAATTTCTGTAAATACTCTAGAAGTTTGTAATACAGTATAATGATTCAGAATTTTTGTAATTCTTTTTGGTTTCACCAGATGGCACCAAAATCTCACTGGCTGCCAGTCTGGTAAGCTTGAAAAATGCCAGAAAACATAAGACAAATGATATTGCTGGATTAATATCACAGCCATGAGTGCGAGGTGAACAATATATGCTTCTGTTTGATAAAACAATGAAGTGACCATCCATTGGAGCACTAAATTCAGTCTTTCAAGTGCCATAACCTGTATTCTTTACACAGACTACATTCTGACTGAAGTTCAGCGAGTTTAAAGGTATGTGAGGGGTGCAGGACCACCACATCTGTCATTGGATGTATTTTACAAATGGGCTTTTAGAAGTGTCTTTAATGTCCAATACACCCTCAAAATATTTGTTCATACTGAAACATTTCTAACTGTTGAAAGCATATTTTAAATAAAATTACATCATCTTTACATTATTACAGAAAACCAACAAACTTAAAATACCAGAAATAACCTCAACCAACCTCTAGAGGGGAGAAGTCATGATTGACAAGAAACGAGAGTCCACCAACAGGAACCACCAGAAACTCCACTCGGAATGTATCATGGTTTCCATCGTAGGTAGCCTTAAATTTCATGTAGATCAGGTATACAGTGGCATATGAGCAAGCAACGTAGATAAGCTAATAAGAAAAAAAAACAGAACACAAATATGATTGTACACCTCCTAACAAAAAAAAAATACATGACTGTTTACAAAAAACCCAAGTTACTGTTTGTCTATATGACACTGCAAAAGAATACAAGGAGTAAATGGTGTTTTACTCCTCTTCATAGAGTACTAATTCAAAAGCCAATAACTCTTGGTTCTACATTTTTAATCTAAATAATTATACAAGTTATAACCTGATGGCTTCTGTCATACAGGATGCGAGGCAGTTTCCAATATAACCCTCTATTTTCACATTTCACCTTTAGTTCTACATTTTTCCATACCTTACTTCTGGCTAACAGTGACTAAAGGAAGTTTCAACAAAACTCTTTCAGAAGTTTGAATGGAGAGGACTGGGAGGAAAAATACATTTTCCCTCTTGTAGAAAAATTGTGAAGGGGATACTAAAAAGTGCCAAACATTTAAACTTAAAATTGTACATATGCATAATCCATTACTAGTATGTGCTTTGGGACTTCTGAAAAACATGAAGTTATGAATGGTTGAAAATTACAGTGCAACATGCACATGGATATTAGAAAATTTATGCAGTGATCAGAAACACAGACCTGATCCTCATGCATGCTCTGTCATGTAGCAACAGCATCATGCTTACTCAACAGAGCCGATCTAACACTTTAAAAGCCACACAGCCTGGAGAAAGAGCACATGTCTAGAAGCCCTGAACTGTTGATTTATATTTCTTTTTTCCTTTTCTATCACTGACTAGCCATAATACTGTACACAGTGTGCTTTGTTCCACTGCTTTGTCAGACTCTATGCAGAAAATAATGTTTAAAAAAGGCAAAAATTAAAAGATAAATATATTCAAATATGCCCAAAGTAACGAAACATGACCCCATCAATGTCCAGAATACATACATCAAAGTGAACATGAAAGTTGAAGAAATATAATCTAGTGGCAGTTAGAGTGTTGGACTGGGACAAAAGATTCCGGGAGTGTGTTCCTGGCTCTGCTGTTAATTTCTTGAGCAACCTTGGGCAAGTCAGATTACCTGTTTTTACACACAGTATATGGTTTATCTTACAATGTTGTGATAACTGATGTTCATAAAGCTCTAAATGCCATAATGAAAAGTCCATCTTATTACACAGTTTTTAACAAATTACTAATTTTCTATAGTTGCAGCTTTATTTGATTTAGATATCATATTTCCTCATATTAAGAGCTTATAGAAGGTTTCTTTGGTGGGAAAGAGTATTTGTATGGAGTGCAAATTTCCATATATGTTGTCTGAAGCTCCTTTGTCCTTTAAGTTACCAATGCAGTAGACCATCACCTACCAGAAGAGGCTTTTGTTAAAGGAATTGTGTGTGCAAAACAATGACTAGCCTTTCTCACTTATGCAGAATACTGTACCTTCATAGATGTGTTATACAATGAAATGAATGCAGAGAAGAGATCCAGATAACGGGTAGTGAAGACCAGAGCAAAGAGAAGCTGGCTTTTCCCAGAAATACCTAAAGCAATAAATGAAATAATTATTATATATAACAAAGGACAATGTTTGCTGCTAAAGGTGTAGAAGTAAATGGTGAAAGTGCAGGATTGGATTTCCCTGCACAATGAGGATAGAGACTGATTTCTCAGAACTAAGAGAAGCACCAACAGTGTCATGAGTTTGTGCAGGTTAGTGATATCAAACTAAGGTGCACTGACATCACTAAACTATGCAGTGGAAAAGGTGCCAGCATGATACAAGATTTAGTTAAAGTTATTAGAAGCCATACAGTTTGCAGATCATACTTTTGGAGGTTACGCCATCTGTTTAGTATCACCACTAGTGGTTTCTATATAGCAGAGCTCAGTTATATTAGTGAGAATTAGCTTTGTATTGTAACCCATGTTGTCACATGCCCCTATACATTAGCTACATACTGGACAGCTCCAAAGATGCAAGGATACTGCATGTAAACAAGAGATACTGCATATTCCAGGGATAAGAGGAGCACACAAACACCAGTTGCTTAGTGACTTGAAAGGAATTAAAGCTATTTTAACAGTGAATGTGGCAAACTACTCTTACAGTTCAATTGCTCCACATGATTAGGCAAATAAATTGTATATAGAATAGTCAGAAAGTGTGCTTATTAGTTGCTATAAAAGTTAAAACCTGTCACTGCAAATCTTTACTCCTCTTTATTAAGGTCCATGGAATTAATTTCCTAGTAATGGCTTTTAGGATCAGGTCCTTAAAAAATACAGAGAAAGTTCAACCATGATGCTCTCCATGCAGAGAGGGAAATGCTTTGAGTAAAATTTCCCACAAATAAAACAATGCTTTGCACTTAAATGAACTGTATTTATACAAAAAGTCCATATTACTTGAATAGCTTAATTGTAATATTTTCTTAATTAGGTATTTTATTACAACTTTCATATGTAATAAACATTTATTTGGGAAGCTTAATACATTCTCTCTAGTATCAACCAACTGCCAATAATCTAAATCTTAGCATAATAAAGTAAAACCTGTAAAAGCTTAAAATCTTCAGTTATGCAAATAGACAAACACTATATAGTTTTTGTTTATATCTTTTCTAAGTTGGAATTTTGCAATCTCACTTTCCAAAAAATGAAATTTATGGTTTAAGCCCCCACTCACCATTAGTCACAGCTGAATGGAGTTCTCAAGCTGTGAAAATGGGCATTTAGAATATTTTGAATATAAAAGTAAATCCATTTATTTGGCCCCTGAAGTCCAGACCTTCAATTATACATGGCATCAGGCCAGGTACAGAACATACTGTAGACTTGAATCAGCCTACTGTGAAAAGTCAAGATTTGCAACAAACAAAACAACCAACCAACCCAAAATAACCCCCTCCAAACCGTTGTAGATTTAAAAAAAAAAAAAATCTTTCTAAAATGGCATTTTTTTGGAGAAAATATGGACTTGTCTTTCCCATACAAGTTGGCTACAGCCTCTAGTAAGGTTCAGTGATGAATGTGAAGTCAGAGCAGCTGGTCCCATGGAAGGTATTGATTTCAGGACCTACCAGATGGAAAAAGGTCAATTTTATATTTAAAAATGTGCATAATGCCCCTCTTACCCTGCTCATTTAGGGTATACATCATGTAGTTTGACAGCCCTTGCAATTGCAGATTATCTTTAACACTTGGGAAGGGATATTGCAGAAGAACAAATCAATTTCATGAGTTAATTTGGAGAGCAAACAATCTAACTTGAAATGGATTACAGAAAACAATCTGTACATGACAGTTTTACTCCTGGGGAAATTCTGTGCCAAAAAATTAAAAATTCTGCAAAATTCTGCATATTTATTTGTCAAAATAACACAATATAATCATGCCAGTTTCAATTATTTTGGCAATTTATTTCAAAATACCTGACAGCAAGTATGTTTGTAACAATGTAGACAGGGGAAAAAAAGATTCAGGAATTTTTTTTTTTTTTTTGACAAATAGATTCCTTACTAGGCATATTAATACAGAACTCTAAGTAATTCATTTAAACTACAATATAGAAACGTACTTTCCACATCTCTCAGAAGCAGTGCAAAGGCCTGGGGAAGTCGGGGTACTGGAGGAATTGAGGGAGAGGGAAAGAGCCTGGGAGGGAAGCAGGAGGGTTGTTGAATGTGGGTGGGAGAAGTATGCAACCGTTTTTTGGGGGGGCGGGGTTGCGGGGAGGGGGAATTGTTAGGGAGTTGGGGAGCATCCCCCATGCAGACCCTGGTTGACCTCTAGCCCCTCCCATTTAGTCATGCACATCTGCCCCTGTCCCCATGTGTCCCAGCACCCTGTACCCCCATTCCCTTCTGACCCTGAAGCCATCTACCCCCTGCACCCCCACAGCCTCCCTCCCTGTCCCCATGTGACCCTGCAGCCCTCCTCCCATTTAGCCCCTTGCTCTATACTGTCACCCCATTAGCTCCTTAGCCCATGCCAATCTATCCCACACCACTAACCCTTCTGAACCCCAGACTATGACCTCTCAGCAACCCCATGTGCCACACTTTGTCCATCCCCTGCCTCCTCACCTGTCCCCACGGTGAGGAACGCAGCCTCTTCCCCCTCCCTCTCTGCTGGCTGCCCTCTCTTCTGGAGCCACAGCAGCCCCTGGTAGGTGAAAGTGTAACTGCAGCGCCTCTCCAGCAGAATCTATATTCTGCAGAGGAAAAAAAAATCTGCAGAGGACATGAATTCTGTGCGTGCGCAGTGGCGTAGAATTCCCCCAGGAGTATAGTTCATGGAAGCACATTATTTAGCATCTTATATTGACTTCCATGTCATAAAAAGGAAATTTATAATGATATTAAATAAAGTCAGCAGAAACATCCTGTATGGAGTTCAACACAAAGAGATTCCTAGTAATTATTTCTGAGTTGCTGTTTGGTGTGATAAATATTGTTCTGAAACCCTAATTCAAAAGCTTAAATAAGCAGTTTGGCTATCCAAAATCTGGATTGTTTTTCTGCCGAAGCTCTAATGAACAGTACTACCTGAGTTAATTTGCTCTCCCCTTGAATTCCTTCCTCTAACTTAATCTAACACATTACCAGAACAATTTAAGGCAGGGGTTCTCAAATACTGATAGTGTTATTCACTTCTCATATACAGAAATTGTCTTGTGGTCTCCCCTTCCCTATCACAAACCACCTCCTCCTTGAGGCCTCAATCCCCATTTCCTCTCCTTCTCTTAGGAATCAGTGGCTCAGAATAGAGGTACACAGGCTGTCTCCCCTTCATTTCCAGCTGCTTTTTCAGGCCTTCAAGCTCTTCTTGGAACACAGACCTTGGACATACACAGAAGCAGACGGAAAAGAGGAATCAGCACTATGACTTGCCAGCTCTCTGTGGTCCATAAACTACAGTTTGGGAATCACTCATTTGGGAGCTTTTTGGTTAACTATTTCTAATTTTCTCCTTACTTTGGGGTCACACAGTTAAACCATCTGTCGGTTTGCTCACACCCTTCCTTAACGTCTGAAAAAATCATAGGGTGCATGCATATTTGGTGTTAAGTTACAAACTGCTCAAATAAACAAGCTTTGTAAGTGATAGCATAAAGCCCTCAAGATGACAGTTGGGTGTTCATCAGTGACTGTTGAAGTGTTATCTGTTACCATTATAATGGGTGATGTGCTTCTGGAATGGCCTTACAAACAAATTTGAGTAAGCTGATGTTTCAGAATTCTTAGACTATAACAAACACCGATATGACAAACTCCACAGGAAAAATCATAAAATCATAGAAATGTAGGGCTGGAAGGAACCTTGAGAAGTCATCATGTCCAACCCCCTGTGCTGAGGCAGGATTAAATAAACTTAAACCATGCCTCACAGGTGTTTGTCTACCGTGTTCTTAAAAATCTCCAACAATGGGGATTCCACAACTTCCCCTGGAAGCCTTTTCCAGGTCCTAACTACCCTTATAGTTAGAAAGTTTTTCCTAATAGCTAACCTACATCTCCTTTGCTGCAGATTAAGCTCATTATTTCTTGTCCTACCTTCAGTGGACATGGAGAACAATTGATCACCATCTTCTTTATAACAGCCCTTAACATATTAAAAGACTATTATCAGGTCCCCCCTCAGTCTTCTTTTCTCAAGACTAAACATGCCTAGGTTTTTTTTAACCTTTCCTCACAGGTCACATTTTCTGAACAATTTGTCATTTTTGGTGCTCTCCTCTGGACTCTCTCCAATTTGTCCACATCTTTCCTAAAGTGTGGTGCCCAGAACTGGCCACAGTACTCCAGCTGAAGCCTCACCACTGCTGAGTAGAGCAGGACAATTACCTCCCATTTCTTATACAGGACAGTCCTGTTAATACACCCGAGAATGATACTGTACTTTTTTTTGCAATTGTATCACATTAGTGATTCATATTAAGTTTATAATCCATTATGAGCTCCAGATCCTTGTCAACAGTACTACCACGTAGCTAGTTGTTCCTCATTTTGTAGTTATTTATTTTTTCTTTCTAGGAGAAGTACTTTGCACTTGTCTTTATTCAATCTCATCTTGTTGAATTTGACCAGTTCAACAATTTGTCAGGGTCATTTTGAATTCTAATCCTGTCCTTCAAAAAGCTTGCAATCCCTCTCATCTTGGAGTCACCTGCAAATTCTATAAGCACACTCACCACTCCAATATCCGAGTCATTAATGAAAATACTGACTAGTACCAGACCCAAGAATGATTCCTGCAGGACACCACGAGGTACACGCTCCGTGTTTGACAGCAAACCACTTAAAACTACTTTTTCAGTACAGTCTTTCTACCAGTTGTGCACTCACCTTATAGTAATTTAATTTAGACAGCATCTCCCTAGTTTGCTTATAAGCATGTCATGTGGGACGGTGTCAAAAACCTTACTAAAATCAAGATATAGCACATCTACTGCTTCCCCCACTAGGCCAGTAACCCTGTCAAAGAAGGAAATTTTGCTTTGGTTTGGCATGACTTGTTCTTGACAAATCCATGCTGGCTATGCCTTATAGCCCTATTAATCTCTAGGTGGGTAAAAACTGATTGTTTAATAATTTGTTCCATCATCTTCGAAGTATCAAAGTCAGGCTGATTGGTCTATAATTCCCTGTGTGCTCTATTTCCCCCTTTTTAAAGATAGGTACTATGTTTGCCCTTCTCCAGGCCTCTGGGACCTTACCAGTCCTCCAAGAGTTCTTAAAGATAACAGCTAACAATTCCAAGATTGCTTCAGCTCATTCCTTAAGTATAGGGTGACCTGATGTCCCATTTTAAAAGGACAGTCCCATATTTAAGCCCTCCTGCAGGTGTCCTGACTTTTTCTTAAAAACGGGCAAATTGTCCTGTATTTTATGCCCCACCCCCCCACCCCCCCATCAGTATTGGCGGGTCCGGCTGCTGACTGGATCCCTGCTCACCAGCCACCTGCCCACCAGCAGTGAGTGAGGGGGTCCAGTGGCTGACAATGGGGGTAGGTGTGCAAGGCTGGTGGCAGGGTGAAGATGCAGCTTGTGGGGCCAGCCGCTCCCTCTGCTGGTCCATCAGCACAACCCCCACTGTGTGCTGGCTCTCAGCCAGCAGGGCCGGGCCCGGCCCTCTGGCCCATTTCCGGTCGGCAAGGGCTGTGTGTATGGGCAGGCGCCGGGCAGGCGCTAGGCAGCAGCCAGTTATGTGTTTCCTCTGCTGCTCACCCATCAGCCCTTTATGTGCTCCCCCTCTTTCTATCCTCTCCCTGATTTTCCCCTTCATCCCACCCCCCAGTCCCGTGGCTCCCCCATATCTCCCCCGGTGGGACGCATCTCGCTTCCAGCACTGTGCGGAGAACCAGCCCCTGGTCAGAGCACTCAGCTCACCAATAGTCTGGCCAGCAGGCTCCTTCCTTTCCCTACCGCCTCTGGCTGGGCTGGCACCTCAGGAAAGCCCAAGACTCTCTGGCCTGGGGCACTGGCCAGGAGGAACCAAGCCCTGCATGTGCCAAAGCCCTGTGCAGCGCTGGCATGGGGAAGCCTCTCTACCACTCAGCTAAGCTCTGGTGTGGTGGTGGAAGGAGGAAGTGATTTCCAGCCTGTTTGCATCCCAACCCTGCAAGCTCCACAGCAGCCCTCTGGGAAGGGGCTTAGCACCCTCTTCACCCACCCCCCTCGGGTCCTGCAACTAGGGAGTGCAGGGCTGCTCCGCCCCCTAGGCACCCTTCCCTGGCGATCCAACTCTCTGACCAGGTTAGCTGAAGCCCCTGTAGTCAGGTTCCCTGGGTCCTGGTGCACAATGCATCCTTAAGGCTTAACCCCTTCCTGCCCACACTGTAGCTGGGGGACAGGAGGCGGCTGGGTTATGTTGGTGGCCAGCAACAGCCTGAAGGTGTTAGCTGCCTTTCGACACTGTGCAGGCAGGAAGGGACAAGCTGCTTCCAGCCACAGGGATGAGATGAGCTCTGCAAAGACATGGGCCAGGTCATCCTTTCCCCCAGTCCCCTTCTCCTGCGGCTGGAGGCAGCTCCTCTCCCTTCCCTCCCGCACAGTGCCGAAAGGCTACTGCTGGCTACATTCTGGTGTGAACCCTGACAGAAATGGGGGTGGGGGTGGGGTGAGGGGGGACATGTGACCCTGCATGCCCCCCCACTCCATGTGTTGCTTTGGGAAGATGCAGTGCCCGGTACCAGGAGAGGTGGGTCCATCCTGGGGGCCCAGCCAGGCATGGAAGGCAGAGAGCACCAGGCAGGGAGGTTTGGGTCGGTCAGTCGCACGCACACACACACCCCGTGTGAGAGAGGTGTACAAGAGTGTGTGTGTCACCTCTCCTAATGTGAATCTTAAAGTCTTAAAGATAAGAAGGTAAATAAAAAGAATCCAACTAAGCAGTATTTCTTTTTAACAGGCTCAGTCAACTTGATGTTAATTTAAACATTTGTACTGCATCGTTCTGATTGATTGCCGTTGAACTTGCTTGAATAGGAGTAATTTTACTAGGTGCCCCGTATTCAGCATAGGGAAATATGGTCACCCTACTTAAGTATTCTAGGATGAATTTAATCAGCCCCTGCCTTTAACATACCTAAACTTTCTTGACCTTGGTCTTTCCCTATTTTGGTTTGTATTCCTTCCACTTTGTTGTTTAATATTAACTGTGTTGAGTATCTGGCCAGTAAACAGAGGACCTACACTTTCCTTCATCTTTCTTTTGCTCATAATGTATTTACAGAACTTATTACCTTTTATGTTCCTTACTAGGTGTAACTCATTTTGTATCTTAGATTTTCTCATTTTGGCTGTACATCCTTTTGCTTTTCTTTTGTACTCATCCTTGCAATTTGTCCATGTTTCAACTTTTTGTAGGATTCCTTTCGATTTTCAGGTCATTAAAGAGCTCCTGATGGAGCCATATTGGCCTCTTCCTATCTTTCCTTCACATTGGGATAGTTTGCAATTGAGCCTTCAATACTGTCTCCTTGCAAAACTGCCAGCTCTCTTGAACTCCTTTTTCCCTTAGATTTTCTCCCCACATGACCTTACTTACCAGTTCTCTGAGTTTGTTAAAATCTGCTTTTTTGAAGTCCATTGTCCTTATTCTAGTGTTCTCACTCCTTCCTTTCCTTAGAATCATCAAATCTATCATTACATGATCACTTGCACCCAAATGAACCGCAGAAAGGATGAGCGTCTGAAGAAAAGCCCGCAGTGAATTTATTCTCACTCGTTGTTGTTAGGGCTCAGAGGCTAGAGCCCTGAGAGAAAAGAAAAGAAGGATTTGAACTCCTTCCCCCTAGTTCTACCTGACTTTTCTTTAAGAAAATAAACCCTGGTAAATTTATCTCCATCTCATAAAGAGGAATAGATAAGAGCATAAAGCAGATTTTTCCTACTAAAAGACCTAAGGAAAAGTTAATTAATTTCCTTTTAGAAGGGCATTCTGAGAGTGGAAGGAGTCTGGGGCCCTATATAACACAAGCTATTCCACTTCTTGGTGCTAGAAAAGCAGCCCCCAGGAGAGATGTTACAATTCTATAACTTACTGGAGACAGAGGTAAAGGTTTGTTTGTTTCCAAAAACCTACTAACTCTGGAGAAAATGACTTTGGGGAACGGATAGCATTTTGATCATTAAGCACCTTTGGGGGAGGGGAGAAGGGACTAAATTCTATTTTATATTGTATGTTTGCTGATATAATAAGTACCTCAGTATTCCAGAAAGATCACATGAGAAGTCTTGTGAAGCAGGGAATTGAACCAGGATCTTCTGAATCTCAGGTTAGCACTTTAACCACTCAAGCAATAGAAAATATAACCTTTCATCTTAGTCACTGGTTTCAATATAGCCCTTCTTCAATATCTCATATGCCAGGGTTGGAAGTCTTTTTAAACTCCCAAACCACAAGCCTTTCTTTGCATTTGTTTCTTGACATGGGGCCCAGTACTCCAAAACTCTTATTTGTATGACTCACATCAAGAAGGATTTTT
Source organism: Chrysemys picta bellii (assembly GCF_011386835.1). Classification (NCBI taxonomy): domain Eukaryota; kingdom Metazoa; phylum Chordata; order Testudines; family Emydidae; genus Chrysemys; species Chrysemys picta. The sequence goes on along the minus strand of NC_088800.1, from coordinate 72,750,947 downwards.
AGAATTGGGCTCTTTGACTGTAAACTCTATTGGCAAGGATTATGTTTTAAATAACATTAATCTGTAGGGCCCCTTATAAATAGTTCTGAACTGCTATTGTATCTACATCCTAAATTCACTGCTAGATAGTCTAATAAAGTTTGTTAGAAAACCAAGTTACTTATATATTGTAACTCAAAATTGGTAACTTTAAAAAACAGTTTCCCCAAACTACCAAATTAATAGTGACTGTAGCTGACACAAGATATCAGTCTTTCCATATTCTTCACCTTTCCACATCTAGCTTACCTGCACAGAGTATTAGACATTTCAATGTGGTAAGTGTGGCTTAATTGCTTCACAACATACTACCTCTATATACCATCCATTTTATCTCCCCATCCTCAGGCCCCTTGGGGCTCTTAATTTACAATAACTCTCTATTTGTACTTTGTTAACCCACCACCTTAGCCATTCCTGCTTCACTATAAAATTAGTATGTAGGCAATGCTTCATGCCAACAAGTGACAGCAAGGACTAGTTACAGGAATACTTGCTCTCACTGATGCCCAAAAGAAGCTCCAGTTGAAGGCCAGGCTGTAGGAGAATTGGTATTACAGATAGCTGCTGGGTGGGCAGATTATTTAACACACATATATGGAGCACCTAGATTGAATTACTGGAGCAGCAGTAGTTCTAGTGTTCTGGAACAATGTACAATGGTAGAAAACTGCTTCCAAAGCTATTTCCAGATAGCTCTACTGTTCACTGAATGAAATAGTAGAAGCCCAATCACTTTTCTCTATGGATACAGATTCCATTGTGATAATTTAGTCTGCCCTCCTGTATAATTGTCCCCAAAAGGATTCCTAAAGCATATTTTTAGAAAAACATCCAATCTTGATTAAAAAAACTTTAAGTGATGGGGAATCCATCATGAGCCTGAGCAATTTTTTTTAAACCACCATCCAGGGGATCCCTCCACACACTGGGGTTTCCCCTACTTAAACACACACCAGTCCAGGGAAGCTCCACTCTGTAGCAGAGAGTTAAGACTATGACTAGACAAAGCACTAATAAATGTACAATAGGAAGCAAGCCTTCCCCCGATGCAGTGACAGTGAATTTACACAGCTAAATTACAGACCCATGAGAATAGTGGTTCTGAAAAGCTGACACCGTACAGCCAGAATTCAACATCATCCCTCTTCCTAGCAGCCCAATCCACCACACCTTCAACTAGCTGCCACGTCAGACTAGGCCAGGGATCCCAATTGAGAGCCTATTCTCAAGCCCGGATTCAGTCATTCGCTTCCAATTTTCTATTGCAGTTGGCAATATAAGTGAGAAACCGCTCAAACCCCCCGAATCTAATAGGATGGCAACGTAACGCCTTTTGAAAAAGGCATTAAGAGTGCAAATTAGTGTGATTAGATATAGAATAGGAAGACAGCAAGAGAAACTTCAGGATTTGCAAACTGCAATGTCAGCGACTCCAAACATCTGCACCAAAGCCTGCCCGTTGCAAATTAGATCTGTGTTTAAAGAAGGAAAGTATACAGAGAGAGGAAAATTTAGGCTGGAAACTGCCAGAGAATGAGCACAGCTCACTTAAAATTAAGAAATTAATCTTATTTCTGCAACTCTGATGGAGTTGTGCAAAGTGACGCTTGCCTGCCTTCCAGGAGACTCGTTCCTTCCCTCCTCCAAACCATCTCCCCATTCATTCGCTTTGCACCGGGCAGTTACATAAGGAATGAGCTGCACAACTGTAGGATGGAGGAAAGTACTAGTGCTTTCTGCAGCGCGTCAGGGACTGAAGCATGAATAACTGCAACTGCTTAAAGCCACTAAATCTGTAACGTGATCAGAGCTGTCAGACGAGGAGGCAATGGAAGCGCATCGGCCTTTATTTAGAGCTACCCCAGCCCCGGGGTGTTTTTCGGGGGCGAAAGGGCAAGGCTGAGTCTCCCTGATTCACATCTACCCAAGCCTCCCACATTTGGGAAGGGGAAGTCTTCATGTTGTCTACACGCGGGACAGCTCTTCAGAGAAAACTCCCCCCTTCTCCCTGCTGGTAGGGATTTTGTGAGTACCCCATGAAGACCTGACAGTTCTCTCCCTCCAGCAGTTGGAGCAGCCAAATATGCCCCCACAAAGAAATCCCTCTCTCCCATCCCCAGCAAAGACATCGCTCCCCACCTCAATGCCCCGGGGGGCGGAAGGGAGGAACCCCCCTCGCCGCCCCATACCCTGGCAACTGAGGCAACTCCTGGGGTGGGGTGCCCCACACCTGGAGGGGAGGGCAGAGGCCTCTGTGGAAAAGCGGGTTTCCCCACAGAAGGGGCTGAGATGAGACCGCGAGATCGATCCACTCTCTCCCCCCCACACACCCGGGTCGGTCTAGTTCCCTCCGTCCCCCTCCCCGCATCGGAGGATAAGGCCCCGCTCCCCCGCGTCGGGTCGGGTCGGTCCGGTCCTCCCAGGGAACATCAGGCTCCGCTCCCTCGGGTGGATCAGTCCCCGCTCCCGCGGGTCGGCTCTGGTCAGTCCGGTCCGCCCAGGAAGTATCAGGCCCCGCTCCCCCAAGTCCGCGCGGTCCCCCCGGGCACGCACCGGCGCAGGAGCGGGTCTTCCAGATCTTGAGCAGCAGGATGATGATGGCCGCCAGATGGGACAGGTCCCCGGTGAGGCGGAAGATGTTCATGGCGGAGGCAGGGGAGCCCGGAGCCGGGGACCGAAGATGGCGAGAGCTCAACGGGCACCGAGCGACGTGGCCCGGAGACGTGGCCAGACAGCCAGCGCACCCAATGCACCCTGGGAAACCGGAGCGGGAGGCCCCGCCCCCACCGCAAGGGACACGCCCCCTCCTCTTCCCTCCCCCCGCCTCGGGGCTGAGCGCGCTCGCACGCCCCTGAGTCCCCAGGCCCGTTTGGCACGCGCGGGAGGGGCGCGGCGCGAGGCGTGAGCAGCAGATACGGCCCCCCTCGGCTGCGTGTTAGTGTGGCCCCTCCAGACAAGTCACTTACTGCTCGGCCAGAGCTGCTGCTGGGCTTACGGAGCCGGGTGCACGAGTTAACCCACTCCCCCCACCCCCTCATCCAGCAGCTTAATCTGCACTCTGGGCATGACTAGCTCGGGGCTGTGCTTCAGCGCCCCGGGGTGCAGGTAAGGGGGGCAAGAGGTTTGCAGAAGACTGTCCCTTCCTGTCCCCATCCCCAGGGGTGCCAGACAGGACATACTGGTCTTGGGCCAGGGACTGTGTCGTCCACTGTGTTTCAGAAAGTGCCTGCCCCTCTTGGGGCACTCCTGCACTCATTTCTCGCTTAGTGTATGGGTCACATCACTGGACTAGCTGACTTGCTCGGAGCAGGTTTCCTTTGACTTGGGCCTGGCTAGCTTCATGCTGATTTTTGGAGTCCGGAGTCTTGCAAGTCAATTTAATTGCAAGTGCAGCATTTGTCATAGTCACTAGCACTCCCTGCAGCGGGCTAAGGGTATTGCCATCGTATAAGGCTGTAATCTTGTTTGTAGACAAGCTATGTATGATTGCTTGATCTATTAGCCACTTACATTGGGAACTCTGTGGCAGAGAAGACATTCCAAAGCAGAGAGGTCACAACTAATCTTGGACCAATGGTTAGGGCACTAGCCTAGGACGTGGGAGGCTGTTCAGTTCCCTGCTCCACCACAGACTTCTGTGTGACCTTGGGCCAGTCATAGAATATCAGGGTTGGAAGGGACCTCAGGAGGTCATCTAGTCCAACCCCCTGCTCAAAGCAGCACCAATCCCTAACTAAATCATTCCAGCCAGGGCTTTGTCAAGCCTGACCTTAAAACCTCTAAGAAAGGAGATTCCACCACCTCCCTAGGTAACCCATTCCAGTGCTTCACCACCCTCCTAGTGAAAAAGCTTTTCCTAATATCCAACCTAAACCTCCCCCACTGCAACTTGAGACCATTACTCCTTGTTCTGTCATCTGGTTCCACTGAGAACAGTCTAGATCCATCCTCTTTGGAACCCCCTTTAGGTAGTTGAAAGCAGCTATCGAATCCCCCCTCATTCTTCTTTTCTACAGACTAAACAATCCCAGTTCCCTCAGCCTCTCCTCATAAGTCATGTGCTCCAGCCCCCTAGTCATTTTTGTTGCCCTCTGCTGGACTTTTTCCAATTTTTCCACATCCTTCTTGTAGTGTGGGGCCCAAAACTGAACACAGTACTCCAGATGAGGCCTCACCAATGTCGAATAGAGGGGAATGATCATGTCCCTCGATCTGCTGGCAATGCCCCAACTTATACAGCCCAAAATGCCATTAGCCTTCTTGGCAACAAGGGCACACTGTCAACTCATATCCAGCTTCTCGTCCACTGTGACCCCTAGGTCCTTTTCTGCAGAACTGCTGCCTAGCCATTCGGTCTCTAGTCTGTAGCAGTGCATGGGATTCTTCCGTCCTAAGTGCAGGACTCTGCACTTGTCCTAGTTGAACCTCATCAGATTTCTTTTGGCCCAATCTTCTAATTTGTCTAGGTCCCTCTATGCTATCCCTACCCTCCAGTGTATCTACCACTCCTCCAAGTTTAGTGTCATCTGCAAACTTCCTGAGGGTGCAGTCCACGCCATCCTCCAGATCATTAATGAAGATATTGAACAAAACTGGCACCAGGACTGACCCTTGGGGCACTCTGCTTGATACCGGCTGCCAACTAGACACGGAGCCATTGATCACTACCTGTTGAGCCCGACAATCTAGCCAGCTTTCTATCCACCTTATAGTCCATTCATCCAGCCCATACTTCTTTAACTTGCTGGCCACTTGTGCCTCTCTGGACATGTCTACACTGTTCTCGCCCCAGAAAAAAACATGTTCTTAACTCAGTTAGCTAACCCACATCAGCTAACTTGGGTTAAAATAGCAACCTCAGGCTCCCCATACGTTGAACTCAAGCTGCTAACCTGAGGTAAAAGCCAAGTTGCTGTGTCATCACTGCTATTTTAACCTGAGTTAGCTGGTGTGTGTTAACTATCTGGAGTGAGGAACACCCCTTCCTTTGCAGTGTAGACATTCCCTACAAGTGTCTTAGTTCCCACTCTGTAAAATGGAGATAATAGCACTTCCCTATCTCACCTTTTATTGTTGTGATAAAAAACATTGAAGTTTGTGAAGCATTTTGAGATCTACTGATGAAAAGTGTTATTAAGGTTTAGGTATTATGCTTACTTGAAGCAATATTAGGCCTGTCTCCTACAGGCTAGACCAGGGGTCAGCAACCTATGGCACGCGTGCCAGACACGGCATGCAAGCCGATTTTGAGTGGCACACTCCCTGCTGCGGTCCCGGTCCCCAACCCCACTCAGCCCCCCCGCCCACCGCTCTCCACTGCGGGGGCAGGAGGCAGAAGCTTGGTCCTGTGGCAGCCAAGCTTCCCTCAGCCCCCGCTTCTTCCCCCAGCATGCTGCTTTCCTGCCCCTCCCACTCCCTCTCTGGCCGCCGATCAGCTGATGGCCCTTGCGAGGGGGAGGGGGAGGGGGAGGAGTGGCAGCCTGCTCGCTGCTCCATAGAGGAGGCAGAGAAGAGGTAGCGATGGGGCCTTGGGGAAGGGGGTGGAACAGGGCATATCCCTTCCAGCCCCCTGCCATGAGCCCCACACACCCAGCCTTCTGCCCTGACCCCTGAACTCCCCCCCATACCCAGCCTTCTGCCCTACACCCCCCACACACCCCGGCCCTCTGCCCTGACCCCTGAACCCCCCCACACACACCTCCAGCCCTCTGCCCTGACCCCTGAACCCCCTCCCCACCCCAGGTCTGGGGTCCCGGCTGCTGGCCCCTTGCCAGCCAGTGTCCCGGACGCAGGCCCCGCTCAGCCCGCTGCCGGCCTAGGTGAACAGAACCCCAGGCTGGCAGTGGGCTGAGCAGGCTGACGGCGTAAGATCAGCATTTTAATTTAATTTTAAATGAAGCTTCTTAAATATTTTGAAAACCTTGTTTACTTACATACAACAATAGTTTAGTTATGTAATATAGACTTATAGAGAGAAACCTTCTAAAAAACGTTATAATGTATTACTGGCACACGAAACCTTAAATTAAAGTGAATAAATGAAGACTCGGCACACCACTTCTGAAAGGTTGCCTACCCCTGGGCTAGACATTCAGCATGACAATAGAGGTGGACAAATAATTCACAGCAGATAACAATTATCTTTGCTTTTTGTTTACAAACTGCCCAGGAGCAGACTGACTCTCGCACAATTTTTTGCATAATTTGTGTGAATATTTCTGGGGCTGTAGTTCATTCACTAACAGCCTGTGAGTACTTAAAATTCAAGCTGTGACTGGTAACGTGTTATGTTGCCCATCTGCATTTGGATGACTCTAGCCCCGGAATTGGGTTTTTGATGTGAATACTTGCTATTCCAACCCTAAATCTTACTTCCTCAGAATGGTAGAGACTAAACTTAAACAGAAGGGAGGCAGAGCAGTAGGATCAGAAATCAAAGAATAAAAGGTCCCTCAAAATGATTTGCCTGGTTTCAGAGGAAAACACATGGTGGATAATCTTGCCCTTGTAGAAACTGGTGAATAATCATCTAGGGCAGTGGTTCTCAATCAGGAGTCTGGGACCCCAGGAGGGCTGCAAGCAGATTTCAGAGGGTCTGCCAAGCATGACCGATGTTAGACTCGCTAGGACCCAAGGCAGAAAGCCAAAGCCCCACCACATAGGACTGCAGTCCAGGGCCCCGAACCCTGCCACTCAAGGTCAAAGCTGAAACTTGAGCAATTTAGCTTCACAGAGCCCCCTGTGGTGTGGGGCCCTGGGCAGTTGCCCTGCTTGCTACCCCCTAATGCCAGCCCTGGCTTTTGTATGCGGAAAACCAGTTATGGCACAGCTGGTCCCTGGAGTTTTTATAGTATGGGGGGAGGGGGCGGGCTCAAAAAGTAAAAGGTTGAGAACCCCTGATATAGGGTCTCATGAAATCATAACTGGAGGTGGAAAAGACCTTTTAGGGCACCTAACACCATCCCCTGCCAATGCATCCCCTGCACTAATAACACTTTCATCTTCAAAGTGCTTTACAAACTTTTAATTAAGCATCAGCAAACTAATCTAACAATATTGAATACCACAGTCATGGGTGCTTTATAAATAAGCTTAGATTGAAGTAGGCTTCCTAGTGCTTTGTCATACACCTGTTTTACACTGATGTAAGAGAGTCAGGGCCAGTAAGTACAATTTTCTTTCTTTCTTAGAAGAATACTTAGTTGAGCAACCAGATTTTGTTGATCCCTGGAGAAGTTGCTTGATCCAGGATTAATTGTATGGTATCTGGCATTCTAGGCATGGATAATTATCTGTTCAAATGCTTCTAAAGCTATGAGTAAAATAAAAGTACTTAAATAAACAACTGGAACTGGAGGCACAACTGGAATTGATAATAAATGTATCAAGGGCACAGAACTAACATCCTTCCTGTATCAAATATTCTCAGTTCATGCAGTATGTATGGAGAGCTTGTTTCTAACCCACTTTCTTTTGACATCTGAAGAAGTGTGTTTTGTACCCACGAAAGCTTATGCCCAAATAAATCTTTTAGTCTTTAAAGTGCCACTGGACTCCTAGTTGTTTTTACAGGAGAGTTTTTCTGTTGTTTTTGTTTGTTTGTTTTGTTTTGTTTCAGGGGTATTAGGGTTTATCAGGTAAAACCTAAAATGAGAAGCTGTATTTAGTTCTTCTGTTCTACACCTTCTCCTCTGGCAATTAAAAAAAAAAATTAAAAACCCCAAAGAGACTTCAGAATATAAGTGAGACGCAGTTAAAACAAAGGTCTTAAGGCTAGCTAATACCCGCTAAAATCTGGAAGGTAAATGTGGCATGCCACCATTGCTAGCCAACCAAGAAATCTGACAATCACAGCTTCTACATTTAGTACACCACTGCACAATCATTCTGATTGTAAGCACTGCACACCAGGACTGAATCATGAGAAGGAGGAAATCCTCATTAACCGGGATTAGAAAAGCAGACTGAAACTGAAGTACAGCTGATGGTCAAAAAAAGGGGGTCAAGCATATAGACAGATGTATGTTGCCTGTTTGCTAAAGTAAGGAAATAGATTTGTTCTGACAACTGCAATGACTAATCTGCTTCCTGGTACAATTAAAGGACCAGGTGTTAATTTTGATAAAGCCTTATATGGTGCAAGCCAGCTGTTGTCCCTGATTTCCAGTAAGGCAGTTGGGGTCAACTGAGGTACTTGAGATAAGACCCTTGATTTAACTGTGTAGGAGCTGAGTAGAGATACTAAAGTCATTCATGACAGACAGGACACTTGGCATAATAAAACAGAGCACTTGGAGGGTACAGAAGATTTACCTTGTTCTTGGGAAAGTTTGCTGGCTATCTCTATACTGTATTTCAGTGGAGGCTGTATATACTGATCCACAAGAGAGCCTTTTTTTCTGAAGAAAGCTTAAAGACGTTCTTGGGCTTGAATGGGTTTGGTTAGAAGCTCCACTTGTGTTGGGAATTTGGGTTGCTTAATTTGAAGGCTTGTCTTTTCAATCGTGTTTCACTGAGATAGACGCCCTTGGTCACAACTGTTACAGTCTGACATATCAGGTTTTCCAAAAATGAAGAGATGATTTGATTCACACGAGCAGAAATAACGGACCTCTGCTCCTGGATGCCACTTCCTGTCTCTCTAAGATGCTTTGAGAAACAGAACAGCAGCAGAACTTGACAGGACACTTGACATAAGTTCTCTGTCTAGGGGATATCCTGGTAAATGGCTTGTTTCCCTATTTATATACTGCAAAATGAGGATAATTCTATCAAGTCACATTTTTATACAACTCTCTAGATGTATTAAATCAGCACCTCTGGAAGGGGTTCTCCCTGCTGACTTTTATCCTGGGTGGAGATTCAAAACGTGTGTGTTTGGGGGTGGGGGGGAGACATACAGCAATAATTGGCACAGAAAGTAGGCTGTAAAAGAAGCTTCAACTCTCTTTTTTCCTGAAGAAATATCACAGGAATTTAATAAGGTCTTATCCTAAGAGAATAGGGCTGTAGGCTAAATGGCTGCATCAGTTGAAAACGAACTAGGTGGGAATGATCCTGAGGAAGGTGCAGCCTCCATGCAATGAGCCAGATCTGTCAGGATGCAGTACATAACTGCAACTGAAGTCTTAAGTCAGACTATACCACAACTTACATAGGAACATAAGACTTCCTGCTTTTTAAAATAAAGGGAGATGCCCTTAATAACAAAAATGTTGCATTAGATGCTCAGACTTAGATGGGGTAGGTTAGCTATGAAGTGTCTGTGATGGGTTGGATCATAGAAACCCGCTTGGGAGCTGCCACCTGATGTGCCAAGACTACTTCTGCCCCTGCTTTCCCTGGCAGCTCGGGACCCCAGCACCCTGTCTTGCTGAGCCAGACATGCCCGTCTGCTCCAATAAAGACCCAGGGTCTGAATTACTTGCCCCGAAGCTGCAGACTTAACTGAAAGCAGCTTACAGAAGTGTTCTTGTCTTTAACACTCAGATGCGCAACTCCCAATGGGGTCTAAACCCAAATAAATCCGTTTTACCCTGTATTAGCTTATACACGGTAAACTCATTAATTGTTCGCCCTATATAACACTGATAGAGAGGTATGCACAGCTGTTTGCCCCACCCCCAGATATTAATACATACTCTGGGTTAATTAATAAGTAAAAAGTGATTTTATTAAATACAGAAAGTAGGATTTAAGTGGTTCCAAGTAGTAACAGACAGAACAAAATGAATTACTAAGTAAAATAAAATAAAACACGCAAATCTATGTCTAATACAGTAAGAAACTGAATACAGATAAGGTCCTCACCAGTTTCAGAATGCTTCCTTTTACAGACTAATCTCCTTTTAGTCTGGGTCCAGCAATCACTCACTCCTCTTGCAGTCACTGTCCTTTGTTCCAGTTTCTTTCAGGTATCTTTGGGGGTGGAGAGGCTCTCTCTTTAGCCAGCTGAAGACAAAATGGAGGGGTTTCCCACGGGCTTAAATAGACTTTCTCTTGTGAGTGGAGACCCACTACTCTCTCCTATGCAAAGTCCAGCTCCAAGATGGAGTTCTGGAGTCACCTGGGAAAGTCACATATCCGTGCATGACTCACAGTTTTTTACAGGCAGAAGCCATTGCCCACATGGTATCTTGAATGTCTCCATGACGACTTCTTATGTGGATTGGAGCATTCCAAGATGCATTGTTCCTTAAGTACTTCTTGATTGGGCACTTAACTTTGCAAATTCCTTTCTCCAGGAACTGACCAAATGCTCTACTAAGGTTATTTAGAAATCAAGCCAGTACACGGCCAATATTCATAACTTTGAGTACAAAAATGATACATGCATACAAATAGGATTAATAGATTCAGTAGATCATAACCTTTGGATAGATATGTTACATGGCATATGTAGCACAGAACATATTCCAATTATGTCATATATATTCATAAGCATATTTCCATAAAGCCTTATGGGATACATCGTCACAGTGTCAAGTTAAGGTATTGGAGTTATTCTGGATAGTTCTCTGAAAACATCCACTCAATGTGAAGGGGCGGTCAAAAAAGCTAACAGTGATAGAAACATGGGAGGGAGGGAGAGCTCAGAGGTTTGAGCATTGGCCTGCTAAACCCAGGGTTGTGAGTTCAGTCCTTGAGGGGGCCATTTAGGGATCTGGGGCAAAAATCTGTTTGGGGATTAGTCCTGCTTTGAGCAGGGGGTTGGACTAGATGACCTCCTGAGGTCCCTTCCAACCCTGATATTCTATGCTTCTATTAGGAAAGGGATAGACAAGACAGAAAATATCATAACTCCTCTATATAAATTCATGGTATGGCCACATCTGGAATACTGCGTGAAGATCTGGTCGCCGGCGCCATATCGCAAAAAAGATATTAGAATTGAGAAGGGCAACAAAATATATTAAGGTTATGGAATAGCTTACATATGAGGAGAGATTAAACAGACTGGGACTTTTCAGTTTGGAAGAGAGACAATTAATAGGAGATATAATAGAGGTCTATAAAATCATAATGGTGTGGAGAAAATGAATAAGGAAGCGTTATTTACTCCTTCACATAACATAAGAATCAGGGATCACCCAGTGAAATTAATAGGCAGCAGGTTTAAAACAAACAAAAGGAAGCACTTCTTCATACAACGCACAATCAACCTGTGGAACTCATTGCCATGGGATGTTGTGAAGGCCAAAACTGTAACTGGGTTTACAAAAGAATTAGATAAGTTCATGGAGGATAGTTCCATCAATGGCTATTACCCAAGGTGGTCAGGGATGCAAACCCATGCTTTGAGGTCCATAACCTCTGACTGCCAGAACTGGGGAGTGAATGACACGGGAAGGATCGCTCGATGATTGCCTGTTCTGTTCATTCCCTCTCATTGTCGTCGATTCCTCGAGGATGATCTCTTTCACAGGTTTTATTTTTTATGGGTCCTTTGGTGACTGAGAAGTCCGAACCTTAACCCGCAGGCTTGTTGGCAGACATTGCAGGTGGTGGTAGAAGTCAGGGTTGGGCCATGATTGCTACGTGACAGTCATCTGTCCTCTCTTTTATGGCGTTTTTCCTGTGACCAGGGCAAGGCAATTTTCCTCAAAAGTGGACATTCCTTCTCTGACAAGTCTTCGCCAGTTATCCCTATCTTGGGCTACTGTCTCCCAGTGTATGGTGTCGATGCCACATCTCTTGATGTTTATTTTGAGGGTGTCTTTAAAGCGGGTTTGTTTGTTTTTTGCCTCTCTGTTTCCTTTCTTTTTTGGTGAGTTGTGTTATGCTTAAATCACACAAGATTTTTTTTTTTTATAGGGGAGAAGGCAACACGCTGCATTTATTGAGAATACAGCAGTTAGCATATGCTTTTTAGTTACACACACACACACACACACACACACACACACACACACACACACACACACACACACACACACACACACACACACACACACACACACAGTTCATAGTTACCAGTTTAGAGTTTGGATTAATTTAGTGGCTAGCCAGATTGGTCGCAGAGGGGAGCCAGGCTCTGGTGGTCGCGATTTGATGCTTTTGGAGTAGTGGCAAGATGAACCCAGCTCCCCCCCCTGTGACCAAGCTGGCTAGCTACTAAATTAATCCAAACTCTAAACTGGTAACTATAAACATCGACTGGCAGGAGAGAGAGAGAGAGAGTGTGTGGGTAACTAAAAAGCATATGCTAACTGCTGTATTCTCAATAAATGCGGCGTGTTGCCTTCTCCCCTATAAAAAAAAAATCTCGTGTGATTTATTTAAGCATAACATTTTTGGTGGAGAATTAAGTAATGTGGGAAGCACCCAGCACTCACCACTGTTATTTTATTAATAAAGCTTTAAACCTAGTCACTTGATGTGCTCCTTCATCTCCTCCCCTAAAAATCCTGCGGCCTCAGCCTAATCACCTGAAGCCCCAGGCAAATTAGTAACATAAATGGGTCACATTTTGGCGTACGTAATTGTTTTGGTACGTATACATCAGGCATGCTCTCACAGTGCCTGCTCTACCTCACCTGGTGCTGGATAATCAGGGCCTCAACACTGAAGAAGTTGGCCTCTGTGAGGACACTGATATTAGTGCGGCAATCCTTCCATTTTATGTTGAGGCTCATCTGAAGAAAGTGCTGGTGCTAGCGTTCCAGATTTTTCAGGTGTTTTCTATAGGTCACCCAAGTCTCAGAGTTGTTGAGGAGAGCTGGGATGATCACCGTTTTATAAACTAAAAGTTTAGTGTGTGTGCTGATGTTGTGATTGTTGAACATCCGGCAAGACAATCTGCTAAAGGCGAGATTCAGCACAGAATCCGCTGTGCCAGTCTTCATGTCTATGTCTGCTTTCTGTGAGAGATGGCTGCCAAGATAGGCAAAGTGTTCTACATTTTCCAGTTCTTCTCTGTCAAGGTAGACCTTCCCTCTGAAGCACCTGGCATTGGCCAATGTTGGAAGACAGGATACTGGGTTAGATGGACTGTTGGTCTGACCCAGTATGACTGTTCTTATTTTCTTAAGGTCATTACAATTAAGAGGCAAATATTCCAGGCTTTGTATAAAAACCAGCATATTAACAGCCATGGAACTGCTTTCTCAAGGACACCTCTGATACTTGTTAGTGTTTTGCAAGGATTTAAGGATACCTGAATACTCAGTTGGGACTTCCTGGGCACTGGGCTGATGGAATATTCTCCTCCTCGGGGATGTTAGGATGGCACTAGGCTTTTTCTTTTCCTAATCATAATCTAGTTCCAAATAACAGTGCAGTAGTCTTAAAGCAGGTACTGAAATAGTGTACCAACAAACTTTTTCTGCTTTGTTAACTCAGAGGGATTAATGAACTTTACTCCTGCCAAATCAGTTAAACTGAGTAACTTTCCCACTCTCCTTCTATTGGGCAGTGTTCTCAGTAAGTTGAGTCACTCCAGAAGCCTATGAAGTTTGGTCTATGTTCCGAGGTTGGACCCTCCTCTGTACTGACTGCTAGATATATATTCTGCAGTATATGCTGCAGCTCCTAGCAATGGCCAGAATGGTGACTTTTAGAAAACAAAGCTGCAGCTCTTTTGGTATGGTGACATGTCCAATCACAACAGGTTTTTGGCATCTTTGAAATATAGTGGATTGAATTAAAGGGACATACTAAATGGAGGTTTAGTTAAAAACCTGCCAAAATCTAAGGCCAATAGAAATGTTTGTTAAAGATCTGTTTGCCTCTTAAAAATAAACATTCCTTTGCAACGTACGCATCCCCAAAACTGCAGCATTGTGATAGTGCATAAGACCCTGCCAATACTAGACAAATTAGAAACGAGCAAAATTGACTAAAGGTTACTTGTCCAAAACGTTGACTAGGGGGGATGGGAAGAGGAGGGAAATCAGAGGTATAACTAAAGTTTTTGGACTATCCCTAATTTTAATAATCTAAGACCCCAATTCTGCAATTGGAACTGCATAGATGGACTGGACCTGGTCAGAGCCAATGGCAAAATAGGGGTCTAAACGATCACTTAGAGTTTTACTAACTTGTATTAACCTGTACTAATTTGACAGTGTTCCTTAATGTAGGGGGTACGGCTCGTCAAATGGGCTTTTTAGAGCCATTGTCTCCAGATGTGGATTAAGGGAAGAGTTGTCAATAACACAAAGCTCACCCATGCTTGTAGAAGACTTAACTCACAAAGCAGAGAAACAGCAACTAAACTTCTGGCTTTCAGTAAACCAAAGTAGTATTTCCCCATCTTTACACTCCTTGTGAATTTGTAGCCCAAGGGTATTGGCTCATGTAAGGAAGGAACAAACGTCAGGATTTCAGATTTGGTAAAAGTATGATTAATATAAAGTGAAACTGAAAATTAATTTGAATAAAATGAAATGACCTGTCTGGGAACAATCCTTACATTTTAGTAGACTAAAATCATTATAGCCAGACACATCCTTTATCCCCCACAACGTAGGAAGGAGACTTATTTCTTATGATGTTAACTGCAGACTCTAAAAAAAATACCCATCTGGATGGATGACCTCTTAAGGTTTAAAATGCCTTCATTGATATTTTAAGAACATTCTGCAGTTTTGGTGCTGGGCTAATTACTACTTGTCATAGGGCCCAGCTTGCTAGCATGATGACTGGAGTAGTCCAGTAACTGCTGACTGAAAAGTGACCCAATGCATGTACCTGTTATACCTGATGGAAACAATCACATTGGAACTTGATTTTTTCACATTTACTAAAACCAACACAACTTTCAGTCTCTTGTAGCCCTCGCTCCCTTGGAGTGATTCCACTCATTCCCATCAAAATCTCTCCTTCTGGGCTCCATTGCTCACTACTTTTTTTCTTTTTTCTTTTTGTGTCCGGCATTAATGCCACATTGTGCCCTGAACTTGGATTTGGATTCAGGATATTTAGAAGTAAGGGTAGCATGGTATGCTATTTCTGCACTGCTACTGGTGGGGCGCTGCCTTCAGAGCTGGGTGTTCAGCCAACAGCCACCGCTCTCCGGCCACCCAGCTCTGAAGTCAGCGCAGAAGTGAGGGTGGCAATACCGTGACCCCCCCTAAAATAACTTTGTGGTCCCCCTGCAACTCCCTTTTGAGTCAGGACCCCCCAGTTAGAGATTATTAAAATTTAAAGGTCTCCCCCATTAAACCTGTATAGTATAGGGTAAAAGCCCACAAAAGACCAGATTTCACTGTCTGTGACACGTTTTTCTAGGGTTACCATTCGTCCGGATTTACCCGGACATGTCCTCCTTTTTGTGCTAAAAATAGCGTCCGGGGGGAATTTGTAAAGCACTCACAATGTCCGGGATTTCCCCCCTCCCCCGGCAGAGCAGAGCGAGCGGCTGGGAGGGCTGCAGGAAAGTCCCGGGCTGGACTCCGGAGCAGCTGTAGAGGAGCCGGATCCGCCCTGCATTCTGAGCAAGTGTATCAGCACAAAGTGCAGCCCTCCCCTTTTCCAACTGGGAGCGGTTTCTGCCATGCAGCGTAGCAAAACGGGAGCGAGAGCACTTTGTGCTGATACAAGGGCAGCTCTCCCCTGCAGCCCGGTCCGGCAGCACTGTGCAGGGCCAGGGACCGGGTTTTGTTGTGCTGGGGAGCTTAGCCACGTGTCCGGCTCACACAGAGCCCAACACCCTGTTCTGAGCAGCAGGGTAAGAGGGCCAGGGGGCAGGAGAAGGGGCAGGGAGGTTCTGGAGGGGGCAGTCAAGAAACGGGGGGGGGCTTTTTGGGGGGAGTGGAGAAAGTTTTGGGCAGTCAGGGTACAGGTAGGGGGTAGGGTCCTGGGGGGCAGTTGGGGGGGGTCTTAGGAGGGGGCAGTTAGGGGACAAGGAACAGGGAGTCTTAGGTAGGGGGTGGGGTTCTGGAGGGCAGTTAGGAGCAGGGGTCCCAGGAGGGGGCAGTCAGGGGACAAGGAACAGGGAGTCTTAGGTAGGGGGTGGGGTTCTGGAGGGCAGTTAGGAGCAGGGGTCCCAGGAGGGGGCAGTCAGGGGACAAGGAGCGGGGGGGTGGGGGACTGGGAGTTCTGGGGGGGAGCTGTCAGGGGGCAGGAGTGGGGAGAGGGATCGGAGCAGTCAGGGGACAGGGAGCAGAGGGGTTTAGATGGGTTGGGAGTTCTGGGGGGGGCTGTCAGGGGGCAGGAGTGCGGAGAGGGATCGGAGCAGTCAGCGGACAGGGAGCAGAGGGGTTTAGATGGGTTGGGAGTTCTGGGGGGGGCTGTCAGGGGGTGGGGAGTGGTTGGATGGGGCGTGGGAGTCCCAGGGGTCTGTCTGGGGGTGGGGGTGTGGATAAGGGTTGGGGCAGTCAGGGGACAAGAGGCAGGGAGGCTTAGATAGGGAGTGGAGTCCTGGGGGGCAGTTAGGGGCAGGGGTCCCAGGAGGGGGCAGTCAGGGGACAAGGAACGGGGGGAGGGTTGGGGGTTCTGGGGGGGGCGGGAAGTGGGAGGGGCAGGGGCGGGGCTAGGGCGGGGCTCCTCCCGTCCTCTTTTTTGCTTGCTGAAATATGGTAACCCTAGTTTTTCATGGCCGTGAATTTGGTAGGGCCCTATCTGTGATGGAGCAAGGGAATTGAAATTGGGTCTCATGTTCCAGGCTAGCATTCCAACCACTGGACCACTCCTCCTCTCTTCACACTTCAAACTGTATTTGCCATGAAACCAGAGTTTAAGAAGCCAGGACATTAAGCCTGGTTTAATAAATCATACACCTCTCAATCAGCAATGGGGTTTAACTTCTTTCATGCAAAATATTAAAATGGTAGTTGAAAAGGGATTTTCTAACTGTTAACATCCTGGATTTAACGATTTTACTTATATGGGTGTGTCCTCTTTTACAAGAATACTCAACAGTGGAAAGAAGTGACTCACCTTGTGCAGTAACTAAGGTTCTTCGAGATGTGTCCCCCTGTGGGTGCTCCATTTTTGGTGTTGGTGCGTCCCTGTGCCAGAGATCGGAGATTTTAGGTAGCAGTGCTCGGTCCGGGTGTGCGCGCGCAGCAGCTGTCTCTCGGTGTCGTTGGTGCCTCTTGTAGCGCGTATGACCCGACCCCCTCAGTTCCTTCTCTACTGTCTTTTGGCTGCAGACAAATTATGACTTCTCTAATTATGGCAAAACTGCAGGAACTCTTAGAGGATCTTACATCTCCAGCTCAAGGCCATCATGCCGGGGGGACAAATAATAGCCCACATGGCTCTAAAGGCCTCAGTGGATGGTGCAGACGCAGCTGTACGAACAGCAGCCATAGCATCTCTTAAAACCGGGTGAGCCTGGCATTGTGTTTGATGATTTTTCCCACAACTGGGAAGGGAAATGGGAAGAAAAATGTAGACATTGGTTAAAAGAAAACTCCATTTCTACTGCTAATCTAAGAAAACGAAGACTGAAGGGAAAGAAACAGAAACCTTTTTTTTTAAATAACTGGCTAAGTAAAGTCTAATTAAACTATCTAAGAGCTAATAAGCTTAAACTATTTTCTTTTCTAGAGATTTTCAAAGAGGCAGCACTGCCACTGAGCTCTGTCTGCAGCTGAGGACAGTAGAGAAGGAACTGAGGGGGTCGGGTCATGCGTGCGCTACAAGAGGCACCAATGACACCGCGAGACAGCTGCTGCGCATGCATGCCCCGACTGAGCACTGCTACCTAAAATCTCAGATCTCTGGTATAGGGACCCACAGACACCGAAGTGGAGCACCCACAGGGACACTACTCGAAGAAGCAGCAGCATTTAGCGTCAGATGCTGATCTTATGGCTGGAATTACTCTGAATTTACATCAATATAACACATCAGAATCTGGCCCATGTTTTTGTTGCCACTGGCATTTTTATCTTGCAAAATGAATTGTAAAGCTTAAGCACTGCCTAGAAGCACGAGTACACTGGCTGTGTGAAATACATGATTCTCATCAGAATTTATCTGAGCACTGGTTGATTGCTCACCTTTTAGGTATAGTAATGAGAAGGGAGAAGCACCTGTCTTGACAATGCAGTCCTCAAAATGTTTGCTTCCTCAAAGTATGTATTATTGTACAATGACTTTGTGAGCTATGTAGTTTGAGCCGTTAGCCAGGATGGGCAGGGATGGTGACCCTAGCCTCTGTTTGCCAGAAGCTGGGAATGGGCAACAGGGGATGGATCACTTGATGATTTCCTGTTCTGTTCATTCCCTCTGAAGCACCTGTTATTGGCCACTGCCAGAAGACAGGATACTGGGTTAGATGGACCTTTGGTCTGACCTGGTGTGGCCCTTATGTTTCTTGTTTTTTGTGTCTTTCTTTATAACTCCAAAAGTGCATTGGGTGCTGTGTAAATGACAATGCCAACTTAAAGGAAGGGATTGCTACAGAAAAAAATCCTTCCTTCTCAGCTTAATCCATAAAACCTCACTCATACTCACTGCTTTACAGTGTAGCTGCTAGTGTGTGGTAGATTGGCTGTACATATGCAAGTGTGATGGTGACACTTCCTTTGATGCTCACAGCAAGAATATTCTCAGATACCAAGTCAACAAGCACACTTGGAATCATCACACTTTAGTCACATTCCAAAAGGACACTACACTCAGTGATTAAGTTACTAGAGTGTTGAATGGGAAAATCCTATGTATTTCATTGTTGGAGAACTGTTCTACAGTAGTGTTCTCTAAAAGGGGTACACTTGGGAATAAAAATTTCCATTTCTCCAGAGCCTTTCATCCAAAGTACTTTACAAACAAAAATTATGCCTCATGACCTTCTCTTGAGATAGATATTACTGTACCTACATACCAGTAGTTGATACTATTAAAAAGTATATGCCCAAGTGTTTATTGTAATACCGAAGGTATCAACTACTGACTAACTTCACAAAAATGAATCAAGGATCTTAAGGTTTTAAAACCATTTGCATTTAAAAGTCTACTCCACAGACTGTACAAAACAAAGTGCCCAGTTCCACTCTGATTAAAGTTAAAGGCTGAACAACTACTGATGTAATGGAAGCAGAATCATGCCCAGGCACCTGGGCAGAGGAATAGTGTCCTTCGCTAGTACTATAGGTATTTGAGGTTTGTAGTGCAGCTACTCTTTCTGTGACTTAATACCTCTAAATGGAAGTGCCGACTGTCATCTTGAATATAAAAACATTTTCTTCTGCATTTTAAATGACACGCAAGTGGAATTTCACTCAGGTAAACTGTGGCGCTCAAACAAACTTTTAGTGCTTTCACATCTAATTGAGTCAGGAATTTTTAATAAGACTAAACAGCTGAATCTTTAACTATAGTAGTTGATCCACTGACACAATTTAAGTGCATTTGCTGGGGTTGATTAAAAAACAAGATCCTTTATATTTAAATAAATGCAACAATATTTTTTCATACAGAAAATGAATGCAATGGGATAACTGATATCTTAACTAAGTTAGCAGAGAAATAGGTGTGAGATAACCTTTAGCAATGGTATATATGTTCATAAAGCAATACCAAAGGACATAAGATTGCCCATAACCTGTCACATTTGAAAAAATACAAAGACATGAACAAAGATTTGAAATATGATTTATTATAGTACAATCTAACAGGAATAACAGTATTTTCTAGACTATGTATTGTTCTGCAGAGGGAGGGATAGTTCAGTGGTTTGAGCATTGGCCTGCTAAACCCAGGGTTGTGAGTTCAATCCTTGAGGGGAACATTTAGGGAGCTGGGGCAAAAATCTGCCTGGAGACTGGTCCTGCTTAGAGCAGGGGGTTGGACTAGATGACCTCCTGAGGTCCCTTCCAACCCTGATATTCTATGATTCTACCTCTATTTAAATGTACTTAAACAGAACGCTGTCGTCTTATTCGACAGACTTTTGCAATTGCAAAATGAATGACTTTTGCTGGTGTTGCTGCCAAGAATCCATGGCAATTATGCAAAGGAAGAGGTAAAGGATTGTTATGTATCTGCCACTGTTTAAAATATTGGGACTTGCCATGAAAATCTTCCTATTTTAAATACTGGACACAATCTATATGTTGATAAAACACAATATTTTCTGGATTAATTTTTTTTAAGAGGTGTGAACGTAGTGTACTGGGAAGTGCTAGAGTTACCTCTTCTGAGAGCTGAAGTCCTTTATTCCCACAAGGACTACAGCATGAGAAGCAGCAGAGCAAGTGCACCCTATGCTGCCCCAGCCATATGCTTCAACCCTAGTCAGGAGTGGCACTTCTAGGGATGAGGCTAGCTGAGTCTCCATGGCCCATTCAATTCTCAGCCATTGAATGGTAACAGCCTGTCACTACTTATGTGGGCAGGATTCAAACAGCAGCCTAAAGATGAAAGGCTCTATATTGTGGTAACAAGTAGGGTCCCATGGCACTGTACAAGGACAGTCCCTACCCCGAAGAGCTTAATCAAAATATTAGAAGAAACAATAAATGGTTAAGACAGACAGGGAAGTACAAAGAAGCAATGAGATGGAACTGGTCAATAAGTAAAGCCATGGCCACAGCACACCAGCTGTCTAACAATCTATATCACTGAGTCATTGAGGCTCCTCTGGAACGTGTATAAATCTGAAGCCTTCACTGGTTTTCACGAGACATCAACTTGTCATGAAAGGGTTGGAGGAGTCCTAAAAACTCTTTAATCTATGGCAGCAAAATAGCACCTGCTTTCTATACTTGTATCATGAAATTGTGTGCTGGATCAGTTTGTTGCTTTTTTTAAGACACTAACCACTATTATGCTCAAGCATCCCAGAGAGACTCAGCCCCCATAATTCTTGCTGAGTTGCAGCTCTTTATTCGCTGAATTTTGGTAGCTTGATTGGCTTTCTAAATGATCTGTTCTATCAACTCCCATGTGAGTTCTACGCTTCTGGAAAAGAAAGAAACAAACAGCAAATTAGTGCTACAGAATGTTAGCATTTTTAAACAATGGGACACTAGGGCAGGTATTTTGCTAAACTACAACTCTGAATTTTAGTCTGTCACTGTTCCCGTTCAATAATAATACGGAAAAACCAATGAATGTTACCACTAACACTTAAAACAAGAGTTTGTGTGGCAGGATATGAAAGCAGCAGTGGAAATCAAATTATATATCTATAATATAAGCAAATTAACTTCAGGATAATAGTGCCTATTGCTAACTTACAAATTAATTAAGAGAGTGTGTGTGTGTGTGTGTGTGTGTGTGTGAGAGAGAAATCTTAAGTATTCATCCTATCAAAGGTCATATTTACAGTAATGGGAGTAAGAAAATGCTTTCCCCTTTTAGATACTAAGCTAATCTACCTCTAACAGACACAAGTAATCATGATAATTAGTAATAGTACTCAGAAACTGCTATCCTCTAGGGGAGGTCTTTAAACCCCCCCCCCCCTCGGATAAACCATTACTGTCATGATTGATTTCTGTCTCTGCTTCAAAGAGCCATCTATTGAATGCACAGGCCTGTGCAGTGCAGGGCTTTGGAGTGGAGCCCGGAGCGGGAGCGTGGAGCAGCTCCGGAGCAGTGGAGCTGCAGGTTTTTGCCTGGAGCTGGAGCAGAGCCGGAACACAGCTCCAAAGCCCAGTGCAGTGTCAAAAAAACAACTGCTTCCCTCCCAAAAAAACCTAGTGATATGCTCAGCCTTCTACAAAGAATTTTTTGTCATTCTCCCACTCTTTATGTGACTCAATTAAGAACATCAGAATGGCCCTATTGGCTCAGACCAATCATCCACTTAGCCCAATATCCTCTTTTCCAACAATGGCTTGTGCCAGATGCTTCAGAACAGGGCAATTATTGAGTGATCCATCCTGTTGTCCAGTTCCAGCTTCTGGCAGTCAGAGCCTGGGGTTGCATTCCTGACCATCTTGGCTAACAGGTCCCTCAATGACGATCTTCCATGAACTTGTCTAATCCTTTTTTTGAACCCAGTTATACTTTTGGCCTTCACAACATCCCCTGGGAATGAGTTTCATACTTGACTCTGCGTTGTGTAAAGAAGTGCTTCCTTATGTTGGTTTTAAACCTGCTGCCTATTAATTTAATGGGGGTGATTCTTGGTTCTTATATGAAGGAGTAAATAACACTTACTTATTCACTTTCTCCACACCATTCATGATTTTATACACTTCTATCATATCCCCCTCATTTGTCTCTTTCCTAGCTGAACAGTCCCAGTCTTTTCAATCTCTCTTGATATGGAAGCCATTCCAAACCCTAATAATTTTTGTTGCCCTTTTCTGTACTTCTTCCAATTCTAAGATATCTTTTTTGAGATGAGGTAACCGAAACCATGTTCATTTGTTCAAGGTGTGGGTGTTCCATGGATTTATATGGTGGCATTATATTTTCTGTCTTATTGATGCCTTTCCTAATGGTTTCTAACATTCTACTAGCTTGTTTGACTGCCACTGCACAGTGAGTGGATATTTTTAGAGAGCTATTCACAGTAACTCCAAGATCTTTCTTGAGTGGTGACAGCTAATTTAGACCCCATCATTTTGTATGCATAGTTGGGATTATGTTTTCCAATGTGCATTACTTTGCATTTATCAACACTGAATTTCTTAAGTCATTTTGTTGCCCAGTGACCCAGTTTTATGACATCCCTTTGTAACTCTTTGTGAAAACTGACCATTTATTCCTACCCTTTGTTTCCTATTTTTTAACCAGTGTGACAGACCCAGACCAGTGGGGTACAGGAGTCTGGTCGAGGGCAAATATACTGGTCACTGGATGAGTAGTTTTCTGTTCCCTGAGTGACCAGAGCAGGGGCTGCACTAGAGTAATCAGGAACTTGCTAGAACCAGTTAAGGCAGGCAGGCTAATTAGGACACCTGGAGTCAATTAAGAAGAAGCTGCTAGAATCAATTAAGGCAGGCTAATCAGGGCACCTGGGTTTTAAAAAGGAGCTCACTTCAGTTTGTGGTGCGAGTGTGAGGAGCTGGAGCAAGAGGGTGTACTGCTGGAGGACTGAGGAGCACAAGCGTTATCAGACACCAGGAGGAAGGTGTTTGGAGGAGGCCATGGGGAAGTAGCCCAGGGAGTTGTAGCTGTCATGCAGCTGTTACAGGAGGCACTATAGACAGCTGCAGTCCACAGGGCCCTGGGCTGGAACCCGGAGTAGAGGGCGGGCCTGGGTTCCCCCCAAACCTCCCAATTGACCTGGACTGTGGGTTCTTCCAGAGAGGAAGGTCTCTGGGCTGTTCCCCAACCCACATGGTGAATCTCTGAGGCAAGAAAATCCGCCAATAAGCGCAGGACCCACCAAGATAGAGGAGGAACTTTGTCACACCACTTACTGACATAGGTGCCGACTCCGTGGGTGCTCTGGGGCTGGAGCACCCATGGAAAAAAATTGATGGGTGCTGAGCACGCACTGGCAGCTCCCTGTGGCCCTGCCCCGCTGCTCCAACTCACCTCCGCCTCCACCATGAGCGCACCGCCATGTCTTGCTTCTCCTCCCTCCCAGCCCTTGCGCCGTGACACAGCTGATTCATGGAGCAGGGAGGGAGGGGGAACGCCGCGCGCCAGGGGAAGAGGCGGGGCAGAGGTGGGGATTTGGGGAAGGGATTCAATAGGAGAAGGGGGGTGGAGTTAGGGCGGGGACTTTGGGGCTGGAATGGAGGTGGGACCAGGGTGGAGTTGGGTCAGGGGCGGGGGGGCCCACCGATGCCAGAGAAACTTGGCACCGCTGGTTACTGATCCATGAGAGGACCCTTCCCCCCATCCCATGACTGCTTACTTTGCTTCAGAGCCTTTGGTGAGGGACCTTGTCAAAGGCTTTCTAAAAGTCCAAGTACACTATATCCACTGTATCAACCTTGTACACATTTGTTGACACTCTCAAAGTATTCTAATATATTAGTGAGGCATGATTTCCTTTTACAAAAGCCATGTTGACTCTTTCCCAACATATTGTGTTTATCTGTGTCTGATAATTTTGTTCTTTGCTATAGTTTCAACCAATTTGCCTGATACTGAAGTCAGGCTTACTGGCCTGCAGCTGCCAAGATCACCTATGGAGCCTTTTTAAAAAATCAGCATCACATTAGCTATCCTCCAGTCGTCTGGTACAGAGGCTGATTTAAATGATAGCTTGCATACCACAGTTAGTACTTACGCAATTTCATATTTGAGTTCCTTCAGAACTCTTGGGTGAATACCATCTGGTCCTGGTGACTTATAAGGGTTTAATTTATCAATTTGTTCCAAAGCCGCCTCCTACTGACACCTCAATCTGGGACAGTTTTTCAGATTTGTCACTTAAAAAGAATGGCTCAGGAGTGGAAATTTCCCTCACATCCTCTGCAGTGAAGACCAATGCAAAGAATTAATTTAGCTTCTCTGCAACAGCCCTTGTCTTCCTTGAATGATTCTTTTAGCACCTTTGTCGTCCAGTTGACCCACTGATCAGAAGCTGTTGGCAGGCTTCCTATGTGTTTTTTATTTTTTTGCTGTTAGTTTTTGTGTCTTTTGCTGGTTGCTCTTCAAATTCTTTTTTTGGCCTGCCTAATTATACTTTTACACTTGACTTGCCAGAGATTATGCTCCTTTCTAAATTCCTCAGTAGGATTTGACTTTGAATTTTTAAGGATGCATTTTTGTCTCCAACTGCCTCTTTTACTGGTTGAACCAGTAAAAGTGGCTTTTTTTGATCCTCTTACTGTGTTTTTTTTTGGGGGGGGAGGTATACATTTAGTTTGAGCTTCTCTGATGGTGTTTTTAAAAAGTTTCCATGCAGTTTGCAGGTATTTCACTTTTGTGACTGTTCCTTTTAATTTCCATTTAATTACCTTCCTTATTTTTGTGTAGTTTCCATTTTTCAAGTTAAATGCTACTGTGGTGGATTTCTTTGCTATTTCCCTCCTACCAGAATGTTACAGTTAATTACATTACGGTCGCTCTTACTGTGCACTTCAGCTATATTCACCTCTTGGACCAGATGTTATGCACTACTTAAGACTAAATCAAGAATTGCCTCTCTCCTTTTGGATTCCAGAATTAGCTGCTCCCAAAAACAGTCACTAAGGGTATCTAGAAATTTTATCTCTGCATCACGTCCTGAGGGGACGTACCCAGTAAATATGGGATAGTTGAAATCTCCCATTTATTATTGAGTTTTCTGCTTTTGTAAGTTCTCTAATCTCCCTGACCATTTCACAATCACTGTCGCCACCCTGGTCAGGTGGTTGGCAATATATATCCACTGCTATACTTTGATTATTCAAACATGTAATTTCTATCCATAGAGATTCTATGGTACAGTTTGATTCATTTAAGATGTTCACTACTTTTGACTCTATGCTTTCTTTCACATGTAATGCCACTCCCCCACCAGCATGACCTACTCTGTCATTCCTATATATGTTGTACCCTGTATTACGGTGTCCCATTGATTATCATCATTCCACCAAGTTTCTGTGATGCCTAGTATATCAATCCTAATTTAATACCAATCACAAATGTGCTATCCAAGAACATTTAAGTAAAAGTGTCATGCTTACAGTAAGTGGGACAAAGGATATACAGAGCACACAACCAAATGCTGAAGCCACTGGAAAAGTGAGCACCTGAAAAGTACAAAGTGTTATGTCTTAGCGTCATCTGGAATGTGTACAGTGCTGTCTTGTCTTTCCCAGCTTCACCCACTAAAACAGAATGACAAACACTTAAACAAGCAGAAAAACCCCAACCACACTCGCACTGAAGCAAACTGCAAGAATCTGAATATTCAGTTGCTCAAAATGCTCCCTTTGCTATGGCAGCTGGAAGATTCAATTTAATATCCACACATTCAACAAAGAGCCTCAAATAGGTAGCTCCCACTACATTGCTGCTATAGCAATAAATGAATGAAAAGCCTGAGTAAGCAGGTAAGCTTTATGCCATGTTGGGATGATCAGGAAACTCCTGCCTCTGGTAGAACCACAGAGGGAGCAGATTGCACAGGTAAGGCAGTGGTGCTGAGAATAATTGTATTGGGTTTAGGAAATTCAATTCCTATGACAACAAAAGCAACCTAGCAGCTCTTAGCCCCCCTGCAGCGCTCATGTGACTCCCCACGCCCTGATAACAGCTACTGTTTCTCACTGTAAAGCCCCCGGGAGCATGGGCAGTGGCAGTAAGAGCAGTACCTGCCTTTTCTTGGAGTGACTTCCCTCAGGAGTGCAGAGATCTGGGCTGGAGATGTAATTTATACCCCATTGCACCAGCTTGGGTAAATGCAACCTATGACTAACTGAAAGATGTTTGTGAGCACTGTTAAAACCTTTATCAATTATCTTTCCATACTGAGGATTAATAATCCAGACACTGAAGCTCATACCCTGGATGGCTTTTTCCCTATGCAGGAGACAGAAACGGGAAAAACTACTGAAATGGCCCAAACTCTCCTTGAAGGAGGGACACTAAAGCAACGGGCATCATCCCTTCCTCACTTCCAGCTCTGCAGGACAAGCTTACCCATGTGATCTCTGCACACTGGGGCTCCATGTCTTTTTAGGGGAGGCCGAGAGAGAGAGCTGCAGTGCATGGAAGGCATGCTTTAAGCTTAAATCTTTCAGGGAGGAGGTATGAGAAGGAAGCAGAGAGGGAACTGACACTGACGTGGTCTGTGGACTGTATTTTACAGCAGTCAGTGGTTCCCATTCGTTAGCATGGTGTGACATGGCCAGCAGAGTTTGACTGCTGACACCACCCAGTGCTGTCCCTCCGTTGGCTCCTGTTGCTGGTAAAATTCATGTGAATCACCCTGATTGTCTTTATGAAATCCCACCCCACAGTACTGCTTTTCAGAGATAAAGACAGGGTAAGATTTACTCTTGCAATATGAGAGAAGGGGAAGAGGATAAGATTAACCTTGCCTCTGCGTGCAAGATTCAGAAGAAGCATGCAGTCAGGCCAGGGCCACCCAAAGCACATTTCTTGAGATAGAGACAAAGGAGGCATATAAAGGAAAGAGGAGTTCTTAGGAATGTACTTTTTCAGATGGAAATGCTGCCTCCCGCTCTTGTTCGTGTGAGAGCAACTGGGGACTGAATTGTAAGGGGTGAAATAAAAAACCTGGTAATGCACCTGGACCAGTTTCTCAAAGTTTAAACCAGCGGTCACCAACCGGTAGATCGCAATCAACTGGTCGATGGTGGAGCCTCTGCCAGTCTATCGCAGTCTCCGGCTACTAAAAGTCCAGTGGCGCAGTAGGGCTAAGGCAGGCTCCCTGCCTGCCCAGGCCCCGTGCCGCTCCTGGAAGCGGCAAGCAGCATGTTCCTGCGGCCCCTGGTGGGGCAGGGGGCAGAGGGTCTCTGCACGCTGCTCCTGCCTACAGGTACCACCCCCGCAGCTCCCATTGGCTGCAGTTCCCCATTCCCTGCCAATGGGAGCTGCGGGGGTGGTGCCTGCAGGGAGGGACAGCGCACACAGCCATGTGCCACTGCCTCCCCTCCCCCCCCAGGGCCATAGGGACCTGCTGCTGGCCGCTTCCGGGAGCGATGCTGGGCCGTGGCAGGCAGGTAGCCTGCCTTAGACCCACTGCACTGCCGACCGAGGTAAATATCAGCTGGCAGGAGCCTGCACCCCTCACCCTCTCTCACATCCCAACCCTCTGCCCCAGCACTGAGCTCCCTCCCAGAGCTAGCACCCCGTACCCCTTCCTGCACCTCTGCCCCAGCTCTGAGCCCCTTCCCGGAGCCAGCACCCCAACCCCTGCCCCAGCCCTGAGCCCCTTTCCAAAGCCTGCACCCCAACCCCCTGCCCCAGGTTCAGCCCGGAGCCCTCTCCCACACTCCAAACCCCTCGGCCCATGCCCAGAGCCTGCACCCCCACCTCCTGCCCCAGCCCAGTAAAAGTGTGTGAGGGTGGAGGAGAGCGAGCAACGGGGGGATGGAGTGAGTGGGGCGGGATAGATCCTGGGTTGCACTTAAATTCAAAAAGTGACCTTGTGCTTAAAAAGGTTGGAGACCACTGGTTTAAACTGTATACTTTAATACTGTCTATGGTAACTATCATCTGTCTGCTTGGCTTGGTTTCTGGTAACTAAATGCTATTATGCCTTTTTAGAACTATAAAAATGGAGGCCAATATTTCCTAATATAAGTGCCTAAAGTTAAGCATCTACATGTAAACTTATACAACTGAAGAAATGGTCCATTTCCCCTCCCCTCATCCCCAAACAGCTGGTTACCCAAAACTCCCATTGTAATTGGCTGGAGTAGTATGTACTTGGCATCTCTCGAGGAGAGGGGGAAAAATCAGGCTACTTACTGTATTTAGGGGTTTGATTTTAGGCACCCATGTTCAAACATGTTGCCCAGAATTTTCATTATGGTACAACTCCAAAACAAGGGCCTGTGCCTGATGGGTGGTGAGCCTCTGCAATCCCTACTGACGTCAGTGGGATACGTTGATGCTCATTATCTCTCAGGATCAGCTCCAAAGTGTTCTACTCACAATTTGAGGCTGGAGTAGGTGTTGACTCAATAGTGCTTGCACTAGTTTGTGTCTCTTGGACACTTGTCCTGGCGCCATCTAGTGCCAGCTGAAGACTCTCTAGTTGTAATGCATTCAGATGGTTTCTCTGTGATTCAGTAACCATGGCTGCATTTTCAAGGCCAAGGTTTGCTATTTGTTCTGGAGACAGCTCCTTGAGGAATAAGTTTAAAAAAAAACAAAAAAAAACTGCTTTAGGATATCCACTATATTACAGGTGAATCAGAGGTTCAGACTGCCTTGTACTTAGAATGAGGAAAACAACCACACTCTGTATTGCTGTAAAAGTGCTCAGTATTTTTTTTTTTTTAAGTATTTGCATATCTGTTTACCTGACTGGCCACTCGTCTAGCTTTCAGCCTTCTCCTTTGGTTGTGACAGTACATAGATTCTGGAGACACTTTCTGTGCTACCAGTGTATTTGTCAACCTTCTGATATTGGAGTCTCTGTTTTAGTTCTTTGGGGGGGGGGGTGTCTACTCCCTACAACTGCCAAACTATTTTTGTTTCTTTCCTCTTGCATCATCTTCCAAGCCTGCCCCATTCTTGCCTGCATGTGATATAGACACAGGATTCCGCTATCTATACAGTAACAAGATGAAAAGATGTTGTTCCACCCCTGGATCTTCCCTTTTCGATTGAAAATCTTCCAAATGTAGTCACATTGTCTTGTTTTAAAAATGGAACAAGATAATCATAACCATACAGTAATTATCTTTCAGTACATGATGATTAAACCAATTTGTAAAACAGGCATCTACAGTGCGTGCTGTATTACCTTAATTATAGTAACATTCAATGTTTAACTCCACCCTGGAGCAAGCTCTTTTTGCTGCTGCAGCTATGCATCCAAGTTTTATTTTACATTCTAGTTTAAAAGTAGGCCAGGTGACAGATCAGAATTTCATTCCATATCAATTATAATTGTCTGTCTGTCTGAGACCTTGTCTACATAAGCCAGTTGCATTAGTTTAAATAAAGGGTAAGTATTTAATTAAATTGGTGCAAACCTCTGCATAGAAGCTCCAGTAAATTTTTAAAATAAACCTCTCAAACTGAACTAAGTTTCCACAAAGTGATAAATCTGCTTATAATCAATACCTTTAATTAAACTGGTATTACTTTTTCATGTAGAAAGCCTTAAGATAAAGCTGTAGCTACACAAAGCCACAGTAAAAATAAATGCTACTTTGAATTCCTAAAGAAGAGCAGTAAGGATTCTGTATTTTTTTTTTTTGTAAAGAACCATGTCTATCTAGAAATTTCATCACATGACCATCTCTCTCTTCTTGTGTACATCTGCTGAATTTCTGTTGAGAGTCTCTAAAGGAGTGGTTCTCAAACTTTTATTTTCGTGGACCACTTGAAAATTGCTAAGGGTCTCGGTGGACCACTTAATGATCTTTCCAAACGTTGTTTATACCATTAGCTAACTATTGTAAAGCGTTTTGGATAAAAGTGCTATATAAAAAAAAATTAAAAATTAACGTTTTTTGGTTCTACAAATAAAAGCACACAACTCGTATTTTAATATCAGTAATCTTACCTTTCTAATGCAATGGATATGCCCTCTCTCCCCTGCCGTGGCAGCCCCCAAGCTGGGACTGGGAAGAAGAGGGGTCTCTCCCCAACCACAGAACTGAGGCTGGGAAGGAGAGCCATCTCTCCCCGGCAGCCGCAGCTCTGGAGCTGGAGAAAGTCGCCTCTTTCTCTGGCTGCCACAGCCCTGCATGTCCCAAATGCCCCTCACCCCACTGCCACCTCCCACCTACCCCCTATTCCCACCAAGGCCATCATCTCACCTTACATGTGCATTAGAGCGGAGCCACTCTAATTAGGTCGGTGGCCCTTCATTCTTTTGTGTGCGGCTGCCTAGGCACGCACTTTAGAGGGAACTATCCGTGGACAACCTGAATGGAGTTCGCGGACCACTGGTGGGCCGCAGACTACAGTTTGAGAACCTCTGCTCTAAAGGATACCTTCGACCCTCTGCTCTGTGGATTTTCCCCAGCACTGAAAAGTGTGACACAGTAAGGTTGCAGACTTATTGGAGCTGTCAAAGGTGCAGTATGGAACACTTTTTTGCAGCTTGTGGTCAAGGAGTTTCTCCTTTTATGTAGGCTGACCGTTAAGCTGTGTGGCTCATCTATCCATCACTACACTGAGTGACTGACCTCATGAGTGTCTGAACCAGAGGTGGTTGGGCAGAATTTTAATCTTCTCTCCACGTCAAACAATGTCTGGGTCAGAGACTTCAAAATCCACATGCTAATCTCTGGGCCATATTCAGAGCTGACATAAACAGGATGAATTCCAATGAAATCAGAGTTGCATCTGCTTGTACCAATTCTGAATTCAGTCTCTTTCTTTCTTTCTTTCTTTCTTTCTTTCTTTCAGAAATGCTGCATAGGAGAATGTTATCAGAATTTAGGGTTAACAAAAAAGCCCAGATATGACCAAGTGGGCTGCTTGTAGCTGTGATAGTATGGATGAATGCGTTCACTATCCTTAATAAAAGAGAAGAAAAGGAAGACCTCAACAGAATATCACTAGAGACACAGACTTTGCTCTAAGCCATCTGCCCTTATGTACTCAGGCTGCAATATTAAAACACTTTCTTAATGCTTTTTCCCTTGGAACACATTTTGCACTAAGCATAAATAAAATAAACAGTTTGACATTTTATGTGCATCACAAATAGAGATGAGATAGCTGCGAGTTAATGCGTCATACACCTAACTGCCTCTCACTTAATAATCAAGCCAGAAAGGGTCCTGCAGAAACCCAAATTGAAGCATAAATTAGTATTGCAGTTTGTTTATAATAGAGTAAAAGTGATAGAATATCACACTTCTTCAGTAACCAAGCACTTACTTTGAAAACTTCATCAGGTATGTGTCTTATGGCTGCTGGCTGGAAATATGGCATCACATCTTTGTCAAGAGCTTTAAACTCTTTCTCATTTAAACCAGCTATTATTAAGATAAAATAGGAATAAAGCTTAGTTCACACATCCTTTTCATTATGTTAAGTTTTGACTAATTTAAATTAATACATTATCTGGCCAATATTTGTCTCTCAACTCTGTTCCAATAAAACATGAGGAAATCAACACTCCTATATTAAACAGAAAAAGAGACCCTTTTGCGCACTTCAATGAATGCTCAAGTTTAACGGATATAAGAGGTAATTAAGTTATAATTAAAGACAAATACACAATTCCTTTTCCTGCTTTCTTTCATTGTAACCACTATCAACCACCAGCTTCTACACAACTAGCACATAAGAAACAAATACCACATTTTCAGTAAAACAAATATACCAGATTGAAGTTAATTAGTAGTATTCTTTGCAATACAAAATTAGATGGTAACCTCCCTCCCCCTGAAATCCTAAATACAGTAACTCCTCGCTTAACGTTGTAGTTATGTTCCTGAAAAATGTGACTTTAAGCGAAACGATGTTAAGCGACTCCAATTTCCCCATAAGAATTAATGTAAATGGGGTGGGGTTAGGTTAGGTTCCAGAGAAATTTTTTTCAACAGACAAAAGTGTGTGTGTGTGTGTGTGTAGATATATATATATCTACACACACAGTTTAAGTTTTAAACAAACAATTTAATACTGTACACAGCAATGATGATTGTGAAGCTTGGTTGAGGTGGTGAAGTCAGAGGGTGGAATATTTCCCAGGGAATGCCTTAGTGCTGAATGATGAACTAGCACTCGGCTGAGCCCTCAAGGGGTAACACATTGTTGTTAATGTAGCCTTACACTCTACAAGGCAGCACAAATGGAGGGAGGGGAGACAGCATGGCAGACAGAGAGAGACATGCTGTGAGAGAAAGAGATGCACATTGCCCCTTTAAGTACGCTGGCCCCACTCTAAGCA
The DNA here is from genome assembly GCF_011386835.1 of Chrysemys picta bellii. Lineage (NCBI taxonomy): Eukaryota > Metazoa > Chordata > Testudines > Emydidae > Chrysemys > Chrysemys picta. Next base: position 72,718,555 of record NC_088800.1, on the reverse strand, counting down.
CATTGCCTTTTTAAGTAAATCAGCAAGTTGAGACAGCAGCTGCTGCCAGGAAGCTCCCTCCGTCCTGAGCCCTGTCCTGTCCCTCCCTGCTCTATGGAGATGGGGTAAGCGGGGGGCAGGAGCAGGGGGGAGGGGGACACCCTGACATTAGCATCCCTCTTCCCTCCCCCCCCCAGCAAGCAGGAGGTTCCCGGGAGCAGCTCCAAGGCAGAGGGCAGGAGCAGCACATGGCAGTGGGGGGGAGGGACAGCTGAACTGCCACCAACTGATAGCCTGCTGGGCAGTTGCCGCACAGGGAACTTAAGGGAGTGGGGAGCTGATGGGGGGGGGCTGCCGGTCCACCCTGGTTCCAAGCCCCCACCAGTCAGCTGCAATGGGTTGCTCTTTCTGCAAGTGGTGGACAAAGCCGGTGGCTGCCAAACAACGTTCTAAGGGAGCATTGCACAACTTTAAACGAGCATGTTCCCTAATTGATCAGCAACGTAACAACGAAATAACGTTAACCAAGACAACTTTATGTGAGGTGTTACTGTACAAATCACTATGCAGACTCTGTTCACCAAGGGAAGCTTCTGCTTTTGCAGAAGGCTATCCCTGCAACACACATACATTGTGTTAGTGCCATGCAATATGTCACTATTAAACTGACCACATTCTTGGAGTAAGCAGAAGAACTTTAATATTGACTTGTCATGCCTGCTTTCTATAAATGGGTTCCATGAACATGCAGGGAGCAGATCAAGGCCCTGTCCTCCAACAAGCTAAACACCCTCAACTCCTACTAACTTCAGATGAGACATTCAGTCCCTTGCAGGACTGAACCTCAAGGTAGGATTCTGGGACCCTGTAAATGGAGAGACAGAGCAGCTGTGGGCAGTGCAATGCTCAGCTGGATAACTGTATGCTGGAAAGCTGGTAGGCACCTCACTTTGAATTAAGATCAAGGACTTAAGGGTAAAAGGAAGAACAGTCTCTCCAGAGGGGTGGGCCTGAAATTTCAGTTTGACTCAGCCCTGCTTAGCCAGGTTAACTCTCTGAAGTATGTACAGGGCCAAATTCAGACTCTGGCAGAGGTCCCCCAGCAATGGAAAGTCAGAGCACCCTGTGGAGACTAACAGTATTTTTCTTTAGAGGGGAAGGATGTTAATGGAAAGGCTGCCTGTCCTTCCTTGGAGGGGTGACTCCTGTCCTTTGCCGGTGCAGAGAAGCACAATATGGGCTGAACCTATCCTGTAATGCTTTTAAAGATGGTGTTTCAGAAACGTCACTGATAGAGGTCGGTCTCGTTACCTGCTATGGTACCAATCTCATGTATAATAGAGCTGTTCCACTCTGCAGCAATTCCAAATACAGATTCTGCCACCTTCTTAAACTCTTCCAGAACAGGAGTGCTACATGGCAACAAGCCAACTCTTGCAATCACAGCACTGCAAAAGGGCAATGGGGTTAGGATGACATACTGTAATTACACCCAATGTTTAAAATGTCTGAAATATGCTTAATCTATGCTAACAGAGTTGTAAACACAGTTTCAGGCCCAAATATAGATGAACATACAGGTATTGCAAATAAGTTAGAACTGTCAGCCTTTTAAAAAAAATCTAAAATGCTTTAAACAACAAATTTGAGTTTCTCACTTCAATAGCTATAGTGGATCACATTGGAATCTGTCTTAAACAGCCACTCAAGGCTCCACTGAAAATCAGTTGCTTGATCCAGGTGTTTTCTAAACTAAGGGCTGAACAAATTTATTTGTAAAAATCTGGGAATATTTTAAAGGGCCACTAAAGATGGCAAAGTTGCCTATTCCAAGTGGCCCTTCAAGCAGATTTTGCTGAATATATGGCTTTCATTAATGGAGGTGGCCTCAGAGAAAATGTTAACAGAGCACAGTTCAGTGGCTATAGTTAGACATCTTTCCAAAGATTATGAGATGCCCAAAAGCTTTTAAAGTGTTGGAAAAGAGCTCTTTAGAAATAGTGCTTCTGGAAATCCTTGAGGGGAGACAAATTTCACCACTAATACCATTAACAGAGACTTAAAAATAAAACTATTTAATTTTGATAATAAAGTATTTCTACCTGAATTCTGTAGTCTTTATGGTCTTGATGTCTGTGGTGTTCAGAGCACACAGATTAGCTCCTAATCCTGCTAAATCAAAGCTTTTCAGTCCATGGACTGTGTGACCAGAGTCTTCAAGAAACCCTTGTAAGATAGATTTAGCCTGCAGAGGCAATGAGATCAAGAATGGTTATAAATGTAATATAGGGTTCTACGATTGGAAGCTGCTACTGATATCAGCTGTTACGAACTGATCTGTAATTTTACTCAACTGGGCCTGAGCCTACTCCCGCTGAAATCAATGGGAATTTTGCTGTTGTCTTCAGTGAGAGCAATGTCAGTGCCACTTATGGGCACTGTGCCTTCTGCGCAGTGCTGAGTGCCATTGCCTACCAGTACAATCAATGTGACTTGAAGGCATTTAGCACCTCTTACGAAAGACTTGCCCCTCCCAGGACCGGGCCATAAATGAACACTTTACCAGAATAACCAGCTATTGAAGCATCTAACAAAACTTCCCAATTTCAACTTAACTGAAAAGAGCTAAATGATAGGTAATTTTTTCTCTCCCATAAATGGTCAGCATGAAGCATTGCAAAATTAGAGCCTTCCTGTATTGTACTAAGTGTTTTATGTAGATGCTAAGCTATGCTTAATGATTAATCAGTATCATTTATTAAAATACAACAGGAAATATCAAAAGTGAAGTACTGTGTTAAAACACTCCAGTTCCTTCTGTTTCCTTATAGTGCCTCTTCAGCATAAACATCTGTTACATAGATTCCTGATACTCTGCCAATGCTAGCTACCATCAACTTAATGTCATATGCTGAAGAGAAGTGATGGCAAGACCACATGGACAGAAATTTGCTGCTAGTTGCATATGCAAATAAAGGATTTTAATCTTCTTCTATTCGCTATGTAAATTCTACTGGCATTAACAGGAGTTTTTCAGGCATACCGAGAGAACAGAGTGAGTACTCGAGCATCTGAATGGAATAATTTGTAAATAACAGATCACCTGTACAAGTGTCTGGATGCATTTAGTACTCCTGGGGGCATTCTGTACCAAAAAATTAAAAATTCTGTGCATAATATTTTAAAATGATGCAAATTTTCTTTGTCAAAATAACACTACATGATCACACCAGTGCAATTATTTTGGTAATTTATTTCAAAATACCTGTCAGCAAGTATGTTTGTAACAATACGGATACACAGATTCCCCCAGGAGTACAGAGTTAAAGAAACCCCTATGACAACCCAGTTCCTGTTTCTCTGCTCCCTTCACCTTGTACCCCACCCTCCCGAGCCCAGATACAGGGCCCCTTCCTTAGGGTTACCATATTTTGTGCCTCCAAATGGAGGACACTCCACGGGGCCCCGGCCCCGCCCCAACTCCGCCCCTTCCCCAAAGTCTCCGCCTCCTCCCCTGCTTCCCGCGAACATTTGATTCGCGGGAAGCCTGAAGCAGGTAAGCGGGGGTGTGGGGGGAGGAGGCGCAGCCCAGACTGGCCCCCCCCGGCGGCTCCAGTCTGGGTCGGCTCGGGCCCTGGGGTGCCGGCCCCGGCCCCCGGCCCGCCCAGCACTGCCAGCCCCCGGGCCCCCGGCCGACCACCCCTGGCCCACCCAGCACTGCCGGTCCCCGGCCCTCGGCCGAGCACCCCGGGCCCGGCCCCCGGCCGAGCACCCCCGGCCCGCCCAGCACCGCCGGTCCCCGGCCTGCCCAGCACTGCCGGCGCACCCCCCAGCGGCCCGGCGCACCCCCTGGCTCCCGGCCCCGCGACCCCGGCTCCCGGCTCGGCCCCGCAACTCTGGACCCCGGCCCGGCACCGGGCCCCCCCGGCTCGGCTCGGCCCCGCGACTCTGGACCCCGGCCCGGTCCCCGGCACCGCGCCCCCGGCCCGGCGACCCCGGCACCGCGACCCCGGACCGGCCCCCCAGCTCCCGGCCCCGCGACCCCGGCTCCTGGACCAGCTCCCGGCCCCGACCCCGCGGGCCCGGCCCCCCGGCTCCCGGCCCGGCACCGCGCCCCCGGCTCCCCGCCCGGCCCCGAGCCCGGCCCGGCACTGCGACCCCAGCTCCTGGCCCGGCCTGGAGCCGGGGGGCCGGTCCTGGTTCCCGGCCCGGCACCGCGCCCCTGGTTCCCGGCCCAGCACCGCGCGCCCGGCTCCTGGACCCCGGCCCGGCACCGCGCCCCCGGACCCCGGCCCGGCACCATGCCCCCGGCCCCGCAACCCCGGCCCGGCCCTGCACCGGCCCCGGCTCCGCACCGCCGACCCCAGCCAAAGAGGCCCCGGCCGAGCACCACCGAGCCCTCCCTCCCTCCTGATTTTCCCGGACATGCCCGGCTTTTGGGGATTTCCCCCCGGACGGGAATTTGAGCCCCCAAAAGCCGGACATGTCCAGGAAAATCCGGATGTATGGTAACCCTACCTTCCTGGTCCAGATATCCAAACCCCTTTCCCCTCCAGAGCCCAGCCGTGGACCCTCCCAGCCCAGACATCTCCATCCCCTCCCCTGAGCCCAGGGATCCAGAGGGGAAAACAGCCTGATGCTTGGTCCCATGCTTGCATGGAGTTTCCTGCGCTCCTTCCCTCAGGGGGCAGGGCATGCTGGGAACTGCACCTGCCATGAAGCCTCTAGCTCTCTCTCCTCCTCCCCACAGCAGCATCTTCTGTGTACAAGCTGGGTTCTGCTGGGTCCATCAGCCCCTAGTGGTGGCTAGCAGCACTGCAGGCCATTTCTGTGGGGGAAAGGAAATTCTGCACGCACAACATTAATTTCTGCAAAATTCTGCATTGCGCAGTGGCGCAGAATTCCCCCAGGAATAATTTAGGGTGGACTAATTGTTTTTACCAATTTGTGTCTGTTTAGAGCCCTGGGAGAAATGAGTTGATGGTCTCATTCTAATTCCTAATGGGCAAGTGGTCGGAGCATAGTGAACATTATCACAATTGGTAAGTATTGCCACCCTCATTGGTCCTCTCACCAGAGAGGCATAGGACCAAGTAGGCATGAACCTTTAACCACCTTCTCACCCTTAGAGGTGGCACTGGAGATCCTGGCTGAATAAAACTGGAAGGGCAGCATGGGGAGCTGTATTCGTTTTGTAGGTGATTTCAGGTCTTGGAGGGTCATTCATCCCGTGCCTTTTCACCAGAAGTAAATTTAATAAAATATTTACCTGGACAAGAGTCCATTCTGTTTGTTGACTAAGTGCAGCAACGGTGTCAATAGAACTTAAATCCAATGCTTCTATTTCACTCTCATTGAGAGCTAGGGCAATGCGTCCAAGGGAAACAATATGGTAACTCTTCCAGCCTGGCAATGCACCCCAAACCTTTAAAATAAATTAACATACAGCATCTATTGGTTCATAATGAACACTCACTTACATGCTCCTCTGTCTCTACTTCCGATTTTAAAGTAGTAATTAACAAAGATAAAACTCTATGGGCTGGATTGTGTGGTCTGCTAATCCCATTCTTCACTGTGTAAGCAGAGGTTGGACACTGCAGAGAACTGAGCCCTTCATATTTCTAGGGTGGTGACGCTCAGTTTATCTAAAAATACTTACACTGTCACACAAGATGACTTCCGGTTAGTGAATATAAATTGGTTGAATGAGCGAGTATGATTGGCTCTTTGTTTTTGTTTGTTTGTTTGTTTTTTGTTTTAAACTTTTTTCTCTCAAATTTCTAGGTTTTAAAAAAGCCATTATTCAGATTTTACTGATTTTCATCCAAATTTTGGAAGTGCTGGAACTCTCCAGATGTGGCTCCCTGCTCCAGAAGGAAAGATGGTGACCTGGTCTCCCTCTCACAGAATCTTCTGACTTGCTCGAGGACAGTTGGTGGCTGCTGCTTCACAGTGGGGGAGTGAGAGGGACAGGGAGCTGGGTCCTGGCAGCTGAGACTGCCTGACTGCTGCAGCAACAGGCTCGCAAGGAGGAAAGACTTCGTCACTGCTACATTGTGGTGAGTAGCAGGCACCCCAACCCATTGCCCCCACCACAGATACTGGGCACTCTCTCCCACACAGAGCACCCCGCACCACCTGCCCACTCACTGCCCCCCATGAGTACCAGGCATCCCCATCCCCCTATGCTACCCAGGGTTTGGGATTTTACAATGAAGCCCCTAATATCAAGCATAAGTCACCAACACTAAACTAAAAAGAAAAGTTTTATTTCTGTAATGGATTAGAGATAATAATAGTTTTGTAAACTCTTTCATCTCTCTTTGTTGCTTTTTTTTCTTCTGTCTTCCCATCCCTCAATATTAATACCAATAATTATTTGGAAAACTGAAGTTAATTTTTTGCACTGATTTTCCACCCATTTTTAAATTTTTGTAATAAACACAGATAAATTCCTGATACATTTTAAACAAAATTACAACTGGAAATGAAGAGCCTTATTTATTAACTAGGAAAGAAGAGCATCAAGGTAGGGGAAAGGCTAGTAGCTTGCCTGGTGTCATAACAAGCAAGCCCTCTTCAAGTTCGGGTCTCTAATTTAGCCTTCCAGTAGTGGTCACTTCTTTCTTGACTACAGATCTCCACTAGGTATGACCAGCTAATTAATCAAGACAAAGGACCAACTCCTAACTTAGGGTCTGTCTACACACAGTTTTTGTATGATTTAACTGTTTCAAAATAGTTTAGCACTCTGAGCTTGATTCTTAGGAGGCTGTTATATTCTCGGGTCCTGCTTTGTGCTTTTTATTTTTTTAAGGAACAGTGAAAAGCTGGTAATAAAATAAAATAAAATAAAATAAAATAAGCATTTAAAAAGTGAAAACACAACCTGCTCAGAGCTATTTAGCCAGTTGACTCAAACAATGGAGGATATTGTTTTATGACTAATCTTAGATTATTTCCCCAATAAGCAATGGATATTACTGCAGCAGTAGTCATTATTACAGCAATGGTGGCTTTAGAAATGCACATTTCAATAACAGTAAATTAAATTATGTATTTATGTTTCTTTTGCAGACATAATAGCTACCTGCTTAGCTTTCTCCTTCAAGACAATAAGCTGGGATCTGTTGAAACTCATCACAGTCCCAAGGAATTCCACGTTTTTGGTAAAAGTATCTGTATCCAGGCACTGCAGTTCCTGAACTGACCAAAAGGCATTTGCTTCTGCTAATTTAATAATCTCATCTGAAGAGGGAGCTGTGATTCCTGTGCAGTCTGGGAAGAAATCAAAACACAGACTGAAGAGACGACTTCTGTTGTAATCTCCTTGAAGAAAACTAACAAAAATGCAAAGCAGCAAAGACTTATGCTCTCTCGTTATGATGTTGATGTATTATGTATTGACTGAAGCCAGGACAATCTTGACATTAACTTAAGCATAAAATATTTTTGCAATGAAATAAAAATGCATTTTAAAAAAGTACAAGTGCAAGTAATGTTCTTGTTACAAAACTAGTGTTTATCTAAGTTTAGGTAAACATTTGCTCCGACCCTGGAAGGCAGCACAAGCTGGAAAGGAAAGGAGGAGCAAACACTCTTTTTAAAACAGGTACCATATAAAGGTATCTTAATAAAATGGAATTTGCATGCAGCAGCTAGAAAGAGCATCTAACTGTCCTAAGCACTGCTCAAAAAAATGGCACCCTATATTATTAAGAGTCAAATCCTGAGATAAAGTCTTCAATTGATTTCAGCAGTCTTGCTTGAGTCAGAACTCAATTGAGTTCCTTAGTTTGGCCTCAGTTTAAGTTTCCACATGGCTGTATTGTATTTTTGTTCACACACAAATTGCAGTTGAATAAACCTGCCTATCTTTGTTCAAACAAGACTTGGTGGAGTTCAGCTCATTACCTATTACATACAGTAGCAGGCCTGAGTGGGCCCTCAGTTTGAAAGGCACTGTCAGAGATGTATGCCTGTAAGCCTTGCCTGACATTTAAACAAGGCAAGTAGATTGGTTTCCAGAACTTAAATGTGAGAGAAATGCAATACTTATGTCAAGCATGTTGTTGAAGTGCCAAGAATTAGGAAAACACAGAAAGGGATGCTTATTTACAATAGAAATGTTTGGTCTGCCAAATTGTATTGATCAAATATCTGATACAAGGGCGGATTCTGCTTCTTTTTTATTGTGCATTTTGACAAACTCTATAGGCTTAATATCCCTGATACTGATGCAAGGGAGAGCCTAGCATCCTAACATGGTCTCTTATTAGCCACTCTCCTGCCCCTAATTTAGGAAACGATTGTACAATCATTATCTAAACCAAACAATCTCTGAATATCTTCAGATTTGGCCATCCCCAGTAAAAAGCAGAACTCCACAGATGCTGCCTCTGAGCTGAGCTTCCTGAGCTAAACAAATTAAAGCAAGGATGTACAAAATAGCTTTGTACTTTGAAAGGAAGCAGAGGCAAGATTTATTTGAATCAAATACAACTGTGGCAGTGGGTAGAACCCTGAGAAGGATGAATCTGTGGGCAAACGGAAAAGCTGTTTGGCTTCTGCTGTACCAGGAGACATCACTGCTTTCCCTTTGTCCACAGTAGAAACTGGCCTCTTGTAAAGCTAGATTGTTTCACTTTCTTCCACTGCAAAAGGTCAGCTTTTCTTATGTAAATGTTGCCCATGCAGAGACAATACAGTTCCATGCCCTTGTCATGAAAACCTAATGTTTTTGGTCCCTGGAAAAAAACCTTGAGTTCATTTCTTGTAACACACCAGCTCCGCTGGCAAGTTTGCAGATGTGAGTATTCATTACAATCCTGGCAGCATTTCCTGTGTCTGATGCTGCTTCATTCTTGTTGTTGCTATAATCAGATTTCACACTGATCAAGCATGAATGGGGCAGATATGTGAAAATGCTTAGATCTGAACATACACAATAGCATTTCATGACGCTGAGCTAGGAGACCTAGCCAGCTCTGCCACTGCTTCACTGAGAGACCTGGGGTGAATCACTTAATCTCTTTGCCTCGGATCTCCCCTCTGTAAAAAGTGGTCATAGGACACTCACTTTTATTTTAAATAATATTACTGAAGTTTGAGGAGCAACATTAGATCAGTGCAATCCTGAAGGTGTTTCCATAATAATCCTGTTTTTCAGGGATTTAGAAGTCAGTCACTGTAACAGGGTGGCTTCCCCCTTTAATGGCTGGAGGCCTGGGGCCAACCAACCCTAGTTACAAAGTAGACACTCCTGAGCTCTCTAAAGAGCAGTAGGAATCTGCAAGAGGAGGGATGCTCAGGGAGAAACAAGCAGAATCAAGGAACCCTGAGTTTTCAGGGAACGGGCTATAGGCAGGGAAGGCTTGCAAGGCACCCAGCAGGAAGACTGGAGCAGAAGCTTGATGGGGATTTGAGAACTTTTATTTTGAAATGTTAGGTTAATAAATCCAGCCATAGGAAGGAGTGTGCTGAATTTAATAGGAGTTTGTGTGTGTTTAAGAATCCTCTTGAAGGGGGAAACTGAGGCAAGGTGCCTGCAGAACAACTTCAGACCACAAGGGGACACTAGGGAGGCAGCTGACCTGGTGACAGTCATAAAACTTCACTTCTGGCTGAAACTTGCTATATGAGCTCTCTATAAACTGTGTATGATTATGTTGCAGAACTTCATTAAAATTAATTCAGGCTTGCTTTCTTGTGGGTGTCTGATGACAGCACAAACTCTCCACTTCAAGCCTCCCCCCAGCCAAATTATTCATACTTGTTGAAGAATGAAAGGCCTCTGCAGCACCAAGATGGCCTTTGGTGGGGAGCGTTGCAGCACTGGGGGGCTCTGCATTGGCTGCTCGTTGCCCGTGAATGCAGAGGGGGCCAGTGAGGTGAGCCAGAGTGGCTTCTGGATCCATGTTACTCATACACTTTAAGGTCAGAAAGGACCATCATGATGATCTAATCTGACCTCCTGAACATTGCAGGCCACAGAAGCTCACCCATCCACTTCTGTAATAGACCCCTAACTTCTGGCTGAGTTACTGAAGTCCTCAAATTATGGTTTAAAGACTTAAAGTTACAGAGAATTCACCATTTACACTAGTTTAAACCTGCAAGTGACCTGTGCCCCATGCTGCAGAGGAAGGCGAAACCCCCCCAGGGTCTCTGCCAATCTGATCCCGGGAAAAATTCCTTCCCAACCCCAAATACAGCGATCAGTTAGATCCTAAGCATGTGGGCAAGACCCACCAGGCAGATACCTGGGAAAGAATTCTCTGTAGTAACTCAGAGCTCTCCCCATTTAGTGTCCTATCACCAGCAGCTGGGGATATTTGCTACTGGCAGTTGTAGCAGTCCCATCAGACCATCCATTCCATGATCTTATCAAGATCAGTCTTGAAGCCAGTTAGGTTTTTTGCCCTCCACTGCTCCCCTTGGGAGGCTGTTCCAGAACTTCACTCCTCTGATGGTTAAAAACCTTCACCTAATTTTGAGCCTAAACTTATTGATGTCCAGTTTATAGCCATTTGTTCTTATGTCCACAATGGCACCTAATTCCTCTCCCTCCCTGGTATTTATCCCTCTGATGTATTTATAGAGAGCAATCATATCTCCCCTCAGCCTGCTAGTTTAGGTAATTCAAAAACACTATAGAGCTCCATGAAAGATTGGGGCCTATACTATATTAAACAAAGAACACAGGGTGAAGCTTTCAAAGATGCAAAAGGCAGGTAGGCACCCAACTCACAGTGAAAACACTGGGTGCCTAATCCACATTTATGCCTTTGAACATCTACCCAATAGCAGGAGCAGGTATGTCTTGCAGTCCATTAGACTACATAGTTTAAATATTCTCCCTGGGTCATGGCAAGGGTGATCTTTTAAATTGTCAGCGGCTACAATGTAGCTATATACTCACATATAATCAAAGTATGTGTAATAAATACATGGGATAGACTTCATTTGGCACAAGAGTTTCTGATAAGCAAACAATTGTGTTTTTCCTAAAATTTATTTTAATCTGTAGCAACCCATATAGTCAGTTTAGACAGACCACAGTACACTGTTGTCACATTTAGAACAGCTGAGTCAACATATACTAATGTCTGATAAAGGATTAACTGGGCAGCATCTTTTGGCTCAACATTTTGGCTCTCTGCTGTCTTTCTATTCATGAAACTTTCACTTATACTACAAGCAAAACAAAATAATTCTAAGATGCAAAATCTGTAGGCAACCAGACATGTTTCAGCACTTGTTTAGCAGTGTATTTTTAATGGAGTAAAGCATTTCATTAGTTGATCATTAAAAAAGATAAGGATGTTAATGGTGAAAGTCTTTGCTCTAATGTTTCTAAAAGACTGAACCTCTTTAAAATACTTGGCATTTTGCTTTTTCTACTGCTTCTCAAAAGGCATTTGACAACAAAGAGACCATTCAGGTTGCAGCAACATAGTCAAAAATGTCACCACTGTCAATCCAACACATTGACGTTGGACAGGTACCCAGTGAAATACTCACCAGTTGTGGGGTCAGATGCTCTAATGCTAGTACTGGAGTTGCGAATAGATTCAAACATAGCGGACAGAAACTCTTCAGGTAAAGATGCTGGCCGAGCCATCTTTGCTATTTGTAAAATTGTATTTGGGAACTTAAAGAGGAGAGATAAAAGCAATAAGAAATGTTCAGAACTCCCTCCCATTTGAAACAAAGTAGTTAGGATGTGACAAGGGGCAAGAGCACTGCCTAGGCTCCAGTGAACAAACAGTTAACCACAACTCAGCACCCCCCTCCCTTTTTTTTTGTTACAGGAGTTCAGAGGAAAGGACTGTAAATTGGCTCCTTGAAGATAGAGGGACCATGATTTGGGGGAGGCTCCTTTTACATAAGCCCATGACTGGCATGAACCACAGGCTGGAGGGAGTTTTCAATAACACTTCTTGCTGATTTCAAACTTGTTTTGATTTCTGGTTAAACTTTATCCCTTGAGAAAACCCCCTTCCTGACTGCACCCTTGTCTGGCTTCTCCAGAATAAATTAATCAGATTACACAGATATATAAAGATCACAAGATTATAAAAATGAGGGACAGAAAAGAAACCACTTAGTTCACCACTGTGAGAGCAGGATATAGTCCCACATTAGATATTACTGATACTACACTGGCTCTTAGCCCAAGGCCCAAAGGTATAAATCGTCATCTGCCTATATAACTCACACGGTGGGTGAGGTAATATCTTTTATAAGACAAATTTCTCTCACCAACAGGAGTTGGTCCAAGAAAAGATATTACCTCACCCACTGTCTCTCTCTTCTATCCTGGTACCAACAAGGCTACAACTACACTACATACATAGTTCATAGTATGCTCCTACTGTTAATAATGGGTTAGGAAGTGTTTAAATCCAAGTAAGGTAACTCTTCACATTTTGATAGCATGATGGGGAGCAGGGAACATTGCACTGTATGAAGCTTTGAAAGCATGACAGGTTGTGTACAGATCCATAAATATATAATCTCTTCCTATATAACAATGTGCACTTATCTATGTACAAGTACAGATAACTCTTTAGATTATGGGCTAAATCCCAGGAGTTTTGACTGAGTAAGGAATGCAGGACTGGGCAAAAATATTTACAAGGTTCCTTGCAAGTAGAATTAAACCAGGGCCGGTGCAACCCATTAGGCGACCTAGGCGGTCGCCTAGGGCACTACAATTTGGGGCACGGCGACCGCAGTGGTATTTCAGCGGCGGGCCCTTCCGCCGCCTCTGTGGGGGGTGGCATTTCGGGGCGGGACCTTCCGCCGCCTGGGGCGGCAGAAAAGCTGGCGGCGCTCCTGAATTAAACACCCACTAAGTACTGGAATGCATGTATTTTAAATTGAATTACAACATTTACTATAGTAAAGCTTTAAAATGATCTTCTAGAATCTTAAAAATTAAAATGAGAAGATACCTTTTCAGCAAGGACCGTTAATTCATCTTTTGACAAAAGAGCTACGAATGGTCCAATATCCTGTGTTGTTTGAGCCGTCCAGTTCTCTGGGATGCTGAGAATTTTTTTTGGAAAATTATACACAAAATACCAAATGCCTGCAATACCACCCTGACTCATAATAGTACTAAATCTGCATGCGTGTCTTATAGCGTATACAGTCGCAAAGATAGATGCCTCTTTACCAAAGTGACATTTTGGGTTTTAACATCAGATCACATTTTCCTGGAATTCCTTGATTTATGGTGAATCTACAAAGCTGTCTCCAGGGCCACCCGGGGAGGGGGGGCAAGTAGGGCAATTTGCTCCAGGCCCCACAGGGACCTCCACGAGAATATAGTATTCTATAGTATTGCAACTTTTTTTTATGGAAGGGACCCCTGAAATTGCTTTGCCCCAGGCCCCCTGAATCCTCTGGGCGGCCCTGGCTGTCTCTCCCTCCTTAGTCAGAGAGTGCTTTCCACCCTCTTTGTACATCTCTCTCAGTATTTATTGCATGCCTATTACCATAATATCTGACGAAGGATGCATCTCTCTCCTTTTAAAACCTCTGTTATTTTTCATTATAACAGTCTATCATATTACACAGCACCAAAAGTGAGTTAGGAACTTTATAAACAAAAATAGACACAGTTCCTTTCCCACAGAGCTTACACTAAGGACCCAATCCTCCAAATAGTTAACTACCTGAGTAACTTTACTCACATGCTTAAATATTTGCAGGATTAGCCCCTAAAAGTACACAGGCCTGATTTTAAGAGGTGACGAGCACCTGCCACTTCCTTTGACTTCAGTGGGTGCTCAGCTCCTCTGAACATCAGGCCCATATACATTACAAACGGCAGTGTCTTGCTTACTCTGGAAAGATAAAGATTATTAATACACAGGCCCTGGAAACTAACCAGAGATTGTGGCAATCTCTTTCTGATAATGCTGTCTTTATAAAAGAGGAATGGAAAGCGACAAAAGCAGGCAACAGTAGTAGAGTTAGCTATGCATCATTTTAGCTTCATATTTTTCTGTTATTGTATTTCTTTCTCCTCTGTTGTACTAAGAGTGCATGGAAGGGAGCACTAGGACAAGTCTTGCCCAATGAAAGCCTCTGTTGTTTTTATAATTCTATAAATGAATTCTAGGAATATGTACATCCTGCATCTCTAGAAATGATGTTCTGAACTATTCATTAGAACGTTGGTACTTTTTGCAGTTAAGGTTCAATTCTACGAGATGCTGAGTGCCCTCAACTCACTACAGCAGTGCTCAGTACCTTGCATGATTGTGTCCTTAGATACTAAACTGACTGATGTTAATCCACACAACCAGCTAGTTGGCAAGGAAAATAGCTGCACTGCTAATGTTCAGCCTAAAATTTTTTGTAAACGACAGTAGTTTGATTAACAAATCCATTACAAATATTTTGGACGTTCATAGAAGGTATTTTATTTGGGAGTCTAGGATTTGACCTGTTATCAGGATGCTTGACTATATAAGAATGTTACCCAATGAAATATACCAAGACATGTTAGTGCAATGAGGCACAGTACATTAGCCTGAACGTGTGCCAAGATTGAAAAGTGCACAGGCATTATATTTTAAAAGCTGAAAAAACCCAGTTTTCAGTAAAACTGACATTCAACTTACATTTGAAAAATAAAACCATTTTTAATACTTTCTTTAATATATTCAGTTCCAAGCACTTCATTACCAGAAAAATACTGACATTTTGGAGGAAATTCAAAGAAGAGCAACAAAAAATAATCAGCAGTCTCAAGTGACTGAATAGAAGGGGAAAAGATTGCATGCACAGCTTAGTTAAGTGATGACTAAGGAGCAGTGATTTTGTGTTCAGGCTCTGCCTTCAAACATGAGATTCTTCCAAAGGGGACAAGAGACCACAAGAGAGAAATTGTGTATTCCTATAATGTGGGGATTTGGGATAGTTTTCTTTGCATAACTGATATATGAGTTAGGTTCAAATTAGTCTTCTAGTATGACAGCTATGAATTAACATTAGTGGGGCTCACACTTTGTTGCTTCTTTAAACTGCACTAATTGCACACACTTGGGGCTCCCCTTGCATCTCACTATTCCCCCCTTCCCCGCAAGCTTCCTGTGTGCTACCCTCCTGGTCCCCTCTGTTCCCTTCTATTTGGCATCAGGGACTTGCTGCAGCCTCCCCACCCCTCTCTCATACCAGGAGCTCTGCATGCCCCCCCCCCATTCTCTCCTCTCCCTATTCCAAGGTTTCCCCTTCTCCCCCAATGCCAGAGGCTGACTCTGTGCACCCCCATTCCCTCCTTCCACCCATACTAGGGTCTTCCATTCTCCCCCCACCAGGGAATCTGTATGTCCCCCACTCTCCATGCTCCCGCCCCATGTCAGGGGCTCTGTGTGAAACCCCATTCCACCCATGCCAGGAGCCCTGTGCTCCCCTCCCATTCCTGGGGCTCCGTGTGCCCCCTCCTTCTCCCACCCTTCTTATTTCTCTTCTTTATGTCCAGAAGGTAAGTCATTCAGTGCCAACATGTTCAACTCTATTGGGAGGATAAGCAGAGATGAGCAGGGATATTGTTATGCTAGAAGACATTAACTGGTGCCATCAACCAATTCAGATCTTTACAATTCCAAAGGTGCTTGAAGCTGGGACTCTGATGAACAGAGGGCAGGGCCTCTCTGCACCTTCCATTTTCCCCCTTCCAATTTTCTACTTCCCCCAAAAATCAGTAGGGTTCTGCCCATTGGTTCCTAGAACATTCTCTGAAATGTTGGAACTGATGCATGATTCAAAAGTTATCATGTTACAGGCAAACAGAGAAATGTCATCGGTTGAGTGTAGGGCCTTGCAAATTCAGACAAGTACCTACGGTTAGGATTTTTCAAACGCAGGTTGTTTTGGACAAAGCAAATGGTGAGTTTTTATATGGATTAACCCCAGCAAAAGAAAAACTGCATGTCTAATATCTTACCCATATAACTCAGTAAGTTTGTATTTAATTTCAGTCTTTTGTTCATGGCTGAGCTGTCGGCAGAATCTGAATTGGTGAAGGGCTATTGCCATGGCCCGCAGGGATATTCCATCGCGTATAATTGCTGGAGGTAAATGGCAGATTAGATTTCCAAGTATGTCCACGTCATATTCATCACTGATGGAACTGTTCTGAAACAAAGAGGCCAAAGTTGATGTGTTTACCTCACTGGTAAAGTTAATACCAGGTATTGTACTGCGCAGCCTGGGAGTTTCAGTAACTGTTTGCTCACAAAACAATAGCAGATGCGCAGGTGGGTTAATCCAGTGACTCTCAACCTTTCCAGACTACTGTATGCCTTTCAGGAGTCTGATTTGTCTTGTGTACCCCCACGTTTCACCTCATTTAAAAACTACTTGCTTACAAAATCAAACATAAAAACACAAAAAAGTGTCACAGCACACTATTACTGAAAATTTGCTTACTCTCTCATTTTTACCATATAATTATAAAATAAATCAACTGGAATAAAAATATTGTACTTACATTTCAGTATATAGTATATAGAGCAGTATAAACAAGTCATTGTCTGTATGAAATTTTAATTTGTACTGACTTTGCTAGTGCTTTTTATGTAGCTTGTTGTAAAAGTAGGCAAATATCTAGATCAGTGGTCTACAACCTTTTTACGCACAAGGTCACTTTTTGAATTTAAGTGCAACCCAGGATCTACCCCGCCCCTTCCCCAAAGCCCTGCCCCGCTCACTCCATCCCCCCCTGTCTCTGTTGCTCGCTCTCCCCCACCCTCACTCACTTTCACCGGGCTGGGGCAGGGGGTGAGGGTTTGGGGCTGGGGCCGAGGGGTTCGGAGTGTGGGAGGGGGCTCCGGGCTGAGCCTGGGGCTGTGGGTTGGGGTGCAGGAAGAAGTGTGGAGTGCAAGCTCTGTCCAATAAATATTGAACCAAGCAAAACAACAAGCATAGTTCTCAATTAGAGCAAAATCCTGCCCCCTCCTCCATATCCACTGAACACCCACGATGCAGCAAAACTGGTGCAGCTCTGCCATATGGAGACCAGGGAGCAAGGTTTCCTGGAGTCTGTGCTGGAATGGGTGGGCACAAACCCTGAGTGCCACATAGGGTGACCAGAGAGCAAGTGTGAAAAATCAGGACAGGGGGTGGGGGGGTAATAGGAACCTATATAAGAGAGAGACCCAGAAATCGGGACTGTCTCTATAAAATCGGGACATCTGGTCACCCTAGTGCCACAGAGCCTTCCTCTGCAGGGTCTCTCCCTGCATGTCATTGCACTGAGGTTTATGGTGCACAGCAGTACTATGTGACGGGATGAGCATCTGCTGCTACATGGATCAACCAGCCGATTTCCCTCATACAGCAAGGATGCAATAGCAGCAGGACTGTTACAGCCTCAAGGTTTACAGCAGCAATCACAGAACAGTGCTGATGCAACTTTGCAGCCTGGGAGAAAAGACCGTCCATTTCCCTCTCCTGGGGAATAGCTTGTGCCTGGTACAGCTGCTCAAGATCGGCAAAGGTTGGAGAAACAGGATATGTTTCTTGGTGTAAAAACTTTCCAAGTCTGTGCTGTCCTCACCAACTCAATGCATGCGGCAATGGCTTCTCATGCAAACACTTTGACCACGCAGGGGACTGAATATAGCTTTTAAGAAAGATTTACGTCATGGACGGAGAACATAAAAATCATTGGGAAGAAGAGAACATAAGTATTTGTACAGTTTAGAAGAGAACACAGCTGGATAGATACTGATATGCTTATAAGAAATACAGTACTAGCTACAACAGAGAGGAACAAGCAGGAAATAGAGGCTTTCTTTTGCTTTAAATCAGAGTGAAGGAATTGTATTTGTTGAGCTAAACAGCTTTAACCCATAAAGCAGCATTAGCAATAATCCCCCTGAGCTGTACTGAAAACAACTCTGCAAAACCAGGGAGTTGCATGAATTTTTGGCCCTTTGCAGCCATTTGACCTTTGTTCTGAACAAACAGGCAGGCTGCTAAGCCCGTATCTACAGTCTGCTATGGGGCTTACATGGTCCAGAACATCAGACATATTCTGCACTAGCGTGGTCCTAAGACTAGAGTGGACTAATGCTTGGCTCCACTGGAATTTCTACAAGGCAATTTCGCTTACTCCTTAAATATAAATGCCTCTTTTTTTCAGCTCGTGTAGACATGGACCCAATTTTGCAGTCCTTACTCATCTGTGAGTCAGAAAGATCCTGACTACACTACAAAGCTAAGCATGTGTAAACGTGGTTATGGAACAGTTGTGGCCCAGCACGGTTATAACATATATCCTGTTTCTACCCATGTGGATGAAAAAAATAACATGTTATGTTATTATTACTACTAAAAAGTATTTGTATTATGGTAGGGTCTAGGAAGCCCTAGTCATGGCCCAGGACCCCATTGTGCTAGGCACTGTACAAACACAGAACAAAAAGACAGTCCCTGCCCCAAACAGCTTGCAATCTAAGTATAAGACAAGAGAAAACAGGTGGATACAAACCAATGGGAGAGCACAAGGAAACAATGAGACCTTGTTATAGATAACAATGTTTAAACCGTGATAGAAAGCCTAGGATAAGATATGGTTCTCAAACATGGTTATAACACTATTTTCTATCTACTTAGCATCTAATGCTGAGAATGTCCAAGAAGTCTCCCACCATACGGTTAACACCAATGCAGCTCCCTAAGTGCTAGCAATGTGGAGAGCACTAGTCTAGACCAGCTGCTAGTGTCTATACCACTGTATTGGCTAACCCTGAGGTCTAGAGGACCATCCCTAAGCCATGTCTACTCTAGCTGTACCACCACTGCTACCACAAGTAAAGCTGCACCACTGGGAGATTTCCTGAAAGATGCCAGTACAGACAAGGCCACAGACAGGAACAAGCCATATTGTAATATGGTTTGGCCATACCATGTGTCCCAGACATGTCTCAATATGGTTATTTCTGTAGAGTCCACGGATTATAAGGTCAAGCACAATATGAAATTGCAAGTACTGTGTTACAATGAAAACACAAATCTGACAAAGCCACAATGCAGAACTTCCTACGCAATGTTAAAGTAGCACTTATTTTACCTTGTGAGGTAGAAACCATCCCAATTGAGGGTAATTGCAAAAGTGGCTTTTGTTTTGTTGCACTTTTTCCCCACCCAAAAGAAAAGTATCATGCTTACCAGACACTCCTGTACCTTCTGTAGGACTGTATTCTTTTTGTGCAAGTTTACAATGATAAGATCCAGTTCAGTCTTCCCCAGACTTATCAGGAAAGGGACACACAAAGTGCCTGAAATGGATTCCAGATACTGAGCACTGGAGAAGGAGTTAAAAAAACAACAACCACTTCTTAGTTTGTAAATCTGGACTTCAGCTCTACCTAGTACTGCATGTGAAGACCACAGTGACAGGGCCACATTCAGAGATGGGTATGTTGGCATAACTTACATACTGAGGAGCTAGAAAAAGGTGCAAGTTAAAGTAGTCTCCACTTACACTCAGGGGTGCTGGAACAATTTTTATAGTGGGGGTGCTCAGGGCCATTGAACCAAAGTGTAAACCCTGTATATAATGGAAACCACTTCAAGCCAGAGGGTGCGGCAGCAACCCCAGCACCTCTAGTTCCAGTACCTATGCTTATACCTTCTTCCAGCTCTTCAGCATGTAAGTCAAGGCAGTCTGAGCTTAAGGGAGTCTAACTCAGGGGTTCTCAACTTTTCTTTTTTTTCCCTGAGGCACACCGCCCACAACATGGTATAAAAACTCTATGTGCCACCTGTGCCACAACTGTTTTTCTGCATATAAAAGCTAGGACTTGCGTTAGAGGGTAGTAAGCAGGGCAATTTGCCTGGGACCTCATGCCATAGGGGGCACCCGCGAAGCTAAGTTGCTCAGGCTTCGGCTTCAGCTCCAGATGGTGGGGCTCGGAGCCCTGGGCTTCAGCCCTGCATGGTAGGGCTTTGGCTTTCAGCCCTGGGCACCAGTAAGTCTAATGCTGGCCCTGGTTTACGGACCCCCTAAAACTTGCTTGCCCAGGGGGCCCCGGACCACTGGTCTAACTTACATGTGGCTTCTGAATTTGGCCCACAATTATAAACTTATTACCTCATTCAAGCAGCACTGTTCATGTCCTTCTCTGTAAAGGTTCTATGAAGTGGTGTTGTAGGTTCTTTGAGATATTTTGATTATACCTAGAGAGGAGTTTGAACTAGAACCCTGGATAGGAGTTCTGCAGAACACTGGGGAAGTTCAGACCTCATCTGTACTCAGTGACTGGTCCAGTTCTCTAGAATGGATCTGAGCACCTGGATTTGAGCACCCTGGGGAAGTTTGGATCCCAATTTGAACACTGTAACTTGGACCACTCTCTTATTATAACACTTACATTTGAGGGGTTACAGCAGTAACACAGGGAAGATCACAACCGAAAAGTAGGTGTATGCATGTTCCTATATGCCAGTATCTTATCCTGAGCTGAACTTTTGCAGGTCATTATTCCATAATGTAAATTAATCCCTGTAGGTATTTTGGAAGCCTCTCCTCAAAGTCAGACGCAGGTTAAGCAGTTACTGGCTATGAACATTAACTTTCTTTAACAAAAATCCCTCCCCAGAACTCAAATCTGCCTTCTTATCTATAAGAAACGAAGGGGATGAGGGGGAAATAATATACTGTTAACTTTTAAAGGAACACTCAAAGTGCACATCAAAGTCACCATGTGAGCTTTTCCTGGTCAGTCTTGTCCTTCCGTCTCGCTCTCTTTTTATTGGGTCTGCTTGACCCTCCCTAGTTGTCACGTCAAATCTACATTGTGTGCTTTCTGGGAGAGGGACAATGTTTCTGGTTGTTCTCCGAGGTGCCAAAAATAGTAAATGATATTAGAATATTTCATACAGGTTTTCATTGGACTTCATTTAGAATAGATATGGTCTGTCGGTATTATTGGGCCTAAAAATGTATCCCAATTGTGAGTGCAAATGGAAAAAGTATGTGGGAGTTCATAAGATGTCACAATAGCCTATAACTTTTTGCCTGCTTGGAAACTAACTGTGTAAAATAGGTCAAGTTGTTTTTAATAGTGAATGTTAAGAACAAGAAAAACAGATAGAGAAACTGGAATAGGCCAAACAAAGAGGGCTTATTGATATGGTTCAAGGACTATTGAAATCATGCTTGGTAAGAAGATGTGATACCGGAAATTAATGAACCAAAATTGGTACGGTGGATATTAGGCCTAACTGGTGGGCAAAATAATGAGGAGACTTTTTCCTTTGGGGGGTTAATAAACAGACACTTTTGGGGGAAAAAACCCTCATACCTCCCAAACACATCCCCACACTCTCATCTCTAGCCATCTCAGTTCTTCTCATCTTCCCCAATCCCAGGCCAGAAAGAGAAGAGCAGAGCAGACCAGAAGACTTTCTTCATGAAAGGAAGGCCAGCAGGCCTTATTCTTGTTTTAAGAACTTTGTTTTTCATCTGAGATTCCTGAGCCCAGTCCTCAGCCCATCAGTGAGGATACCCAATTACCTGCACTGCAGAGGTGCACACAATATCCTGTTCTGTTTCCCTTCACTTTGTGTTACTTTCTGCACCCTTATTTTCTCCTATTATCTCTCTCACTCTCTTGGCTTTTCATTAGCTCCTGAAATCAACTGCATCGGATCAGCACAGTGAGATGAAATTACCACAACCCTGCCCTGTCTAAGGAGAAAAGGCCCAACCAGATGACATCTCTGACTGGAGTGTGAGCCAGGATCCAAGCTCCAGGTGTGGTTGACTTGCCAGACAAAGCATCCATATGTAACCCTGGTGTAGATGTGTGGGCTCAGGTTGGAGCGCAGGCTTTAGAACCCTGCGAGGCGGGAGGGTCCCAGAACTTAGGTTGCAACCTGAGCCTGGAACGTTTACACTGCAATGAAACAGTCT
Source organism: Chrysemys picta bellii (assembly GCF_011386835.1). Taxonomy (NCBI): domain Eukaryota; kingdom Metazoa; phylum Chordata; order Testudines; family Emydidae; genus Chrysemys; species Chrysemys picta. Next base: position 72,696,630 of record NC_088800.1, on the reverse strand, counting down.
CAAGGCCAGAGCCCTGCAAGCCTGAGTCAGCTATCATGGGCCAGCTGCAGGTGTTGCAGTGTAGACATCCTGTATCCTAAGGGGAATGAGAGCTGCTGTAGTCAAAGGACTTGTCTAGCCATTTTTATTTTATTTAGAAATGGGTAAGACAAATGCATGAACATAAAGATTATAGAAGGTTTCTGCACTGGCAGGTCTCTTTACTTGTTATTCATTATATAGTGTAAAAGAATGGGTGCGGGCTCTGAAAAGACTACTGGGTTGGCCAGAGGGATTGCTAGAGAACAATGCAAGCCTACCACTATCACCCTGTCAGGAGTAGTGCGTGACACCTCTAGAGACTCAAATTGCTGACTACTGACAGGCCACAGAGAGATGTTTGAGAACCACTAGCCTGCCGTGCTCCCAGTCTCTCCCTATGCTGGAGGCAAGGACCAAACAACATCCAGTTTTGATTTCCCATATGGCCATGTGCTATGCTATCTCTAGACAACTGGGCTGACTAAGAAGCTTTACTACATAATGACCATTGTGATAAAGTCAGAATACATTCCAAAGTCACCCTTTGCAAGTGAACTCCTCAAAGGTCGTTTTTAATTTATTTTATAAAATAAAATGCAAGTATGTAGCAGAGCTTGATAGCACTACCAATGCAGGCATGGCCAGCACTGCTAAGTTGAACAGAATATTTTATAGGGGAAAAAACACTCTTGTAAACAGTTAACACAAAAACAATAAATCCTCCAGTTGGCACCTTTTAGAGGACTCAGAAGCAAATATAGCTTCAAAAACCTACAATGGAGGCGAGCATTTCTCATCTCTCTAATGAGTCAAGATGCAGTGGGTGGATTACTGATAAGAATTTTTGGAACATGTCACTCTAAGAAGGGCTGCCAAATGAAACCAAAGTTATGTGGTTTTCCCATCTGAGTGGCAGACAGCCTTTTAGAATTGAATCAAATCCCAAAGCTATGCCAGCCAGGCTCTCCAAATGTTTCTGTGCTCTCAATGAGCAGTCCTGTGAAGTCAAGAGCATCAGAGTATACCAGCTGTTTCTGATGGAATAGAAGATGATGCAACATAAGCGGATCTCTGTCAGACATGCCTGGTACCAGAGTTTATCCAAACATTTCCATCAAAAGTTTTTTTCCCTGATAGAAAAACCTCTTTCAACCGAAAGGAATTATTTACATTTAAGTCAGAAATTTTAGTTTTTCATTACAAATTTCATGAGCGGGAGGAAGGAAGGGAGAAATGAACCACTGACTTTTTCACCCTATTCTTCCCCGCCCATCCCCCAAAGAGAGAGAGAGTGTTCCCAGCAGAACAAACAGAAATGTTTTGAAAAATTAAAAAAAATCTTTTTTAAAATTTGTTACAAAACCCCATTTCCCTGAAAATTTCAAATGAAATTAAAAAATTCATTTTTCAAATTTTTCCATGAGGCATACTAAACTCCCCCACCCCCAACAGCTCTACTTGGTAAGTTAGGCATCACAAAATGTCTGTATCTTTAAACAAAAAATAAACAAACAAATGTAAGTGAATTTAGCAATTATGAAAGGTGATGAACGGAAAGGCCTAGAGAATTAAGTCCTCTGTTCATTCATAGAGCAGGTAGAGCGCAAGCTTTCCACACACTACCCTGTCAATGTGCCTCAATCTTGCCTGGAGAGAGACCACTTCAAAAGGGTGAGAAGGCAATTCAGTCTTTATAACAGTTCTACATGCATCAATAAATTCCAAGTGTGATGGTTCTCATGAAGCGATTGGAACCAGGGATTAAAATTGACATGTTTCACACAAATCACTGACCACACATCAAATGGTAACAACTTTTGGTTGATACTGATTTGGCTGGAACCAGTGACTTACATATAAAACTATCATTTGCTTGAGTCATCCACTTCTCTGGCACTAAAATGGTTAAGTAAAAAAAGCTGTTGAGGATTAACTGGAACATATTGCCATGCATACTACAAGAAGAACTTACGGAAGCACTGATAAGAGAAAGGGAGGGATAGATGTGTTGGAGGCTTTCCAAAATTTCCAAGCCAAACAGTTAACCTGAAAACAAAATATTTAGAATCTTAAGCACTTATGAATTCTGAGGAAGAATGCAGATATGGTGTTTATTACATTTTAAAAATTAGCATATGTAGAATTATGCTTATCTTCAGAGAGTTTTTTCATGCATGCAATTTCTACAAAATTGTTTGTAGCTTCCTCTTCCTGTGTGCCAGAGATGAAAAGGCCCATGGTAGGGTGCATATCAGGGTTTGTATGAGTTTTAAATAGATTATTCATGAATTAGCTCCAAATCAAGAATGAACTGCAGAAATAATTCTGCAATTAATTCTTGAACAACAAATGAAATAGTGAAAATTGAATCTGTTAATGGACAGTTCACACAGAAGGTCTGAAATTCACTGAAAAAAATTTATGAATTCACCCTGCTCTAATCCACTTACAGTTTGTGTATTAGATTATGTATATAGAAAAATATACACACACTATTATGATTCCAATTTTACCTGATATGGAGAAAGCAACTGGAGATTCTTTTCAAAGAATCTGAAATTATTTAGAAAAGAGTCGGTGCTCATACGCTCAATCTGCTGGCATGTTACTCCTTTCACCAACTGCCCTATACTGATAAAGAGAACAACACATGATTTCATGAATTTGTTAGCATGATCCAGGGCAGAGGATCTTCATCTCTTTCATTCTACAGACCAAATCCCAAGAAAGACCCCTTGTGGACACCTCTTCATTCTTCCCCACCTTTGTGCCCTCCTCTTCATTTCACCTCCCCTCCCCGCCTCTTCATGGCCTTCTCTGATAATGAATCATTAAAGCCATCGGAAAGCAGAGCTGAGCCTAAACTGAAAAATGTTGATCAAGAACTTTGGGGGTCTTATATGTTTTGAGCTTAAGGGCGCCTCTTTATGAGAAAGATGAAGGGGCTTGGGGTCCCATGAGATGAAAGGTGCTATATAAATGTACAATATTTTGAGAGTTATAGAAGACTGTTTAAAGCAACAGAGGGTCCTGTGGCACCTTTGAGACTAACAGAAGTACTGGGAGCATAAGCTTTCGTGGGTAAGAACCTCACTTCTTCAGATGCAAGTCATGCATCTGAAGAAGTGAGGTTCTTACCCACGAAAGCTTATGCTCCCAGTACTTCTGTTAGTCTCAAAGGTGCCACAGGACCCTCTGTTGCTTTTTACAGATTCAGACTAACACGGCTACCCCTCTGATAGAAGACTGTTTGTTTCATTGCCACTCTGATAACAAAATGAGGCTTCAAACGCATTTCTCCTGGGTGTGAAACAGTGAGTCTAGTACCCATACCTTAAGAGGTCAGCGGGAGCTGTTGTTTTCTTAGACAATAATTCATAGAGAAACAAGGCCTGAAATTAAAAATATATGACAGTGCATCCTGGGTAATTTGTATGATAGTTCAAGGAAATACTGTAGTATCTTTCGTATGAATTTTAAAAGCATTAAACATGATTGTGAGGCCCAAGCCCTGCAACCCCTATTTACAGGAATAATCATTATCACTTACTTAAGTGATAGCATGTAGGTTAGACAATGATCATGATACCTCTATGTATAGACTACAGGATTAGTTTCAAATGCAAGTGGCAATTACACAAAATACAGGAAGAAGAAATATGTGGCAGAATCTTGACAAGCTTTGTGCCTAGTATATTAAAGAACAGTTTATTCTTATATAAAAATTCCTTATAATGCTGACCAGGTCAGTGAGACCTTTGGTTGTGGGTTCATCAAAGCATATTTGGATTGATTCCTTCCTTCTACCCATATTCTCCAATCTCATTCTGAATTTATGCGTCTCTATCTCTACTCTTCCCATTGTCCAGTAAGCAACAGAACACACCTCTGAAAATGGAGTAGGAAGGGAAAACAATAGTAATGATGACTTTTTTTCTATTGGAGAAATGTGGCCTGGGATCCTAATCAAGAGAGAACCCTTTTAAAAATTAAAAAAATTGTCTTGAAGTGTTTTACTGTGCTTCAGAGGAAATCTATTTTTTGTATTTATAAAGGCAGTAGTCACAGTGGAAATGGAAATACTATAACTACTCATTACCTGGCTCTTTCGTAATTCTTTTTCTTTTACTATTGAAGAGTTAAAACCAGTTTCCTTCCATAAATCAGAAAGACATACTTCTTTAAAAAAAGCTCCTTGTATATCTGTGACTGCGGAGGAAAGAGCTCTAGATGCAAACATCTAATAGAGAGGAAAAAAGACAGTACATGGGACTTAGAATTTATTTCCAGATTAATAGGATTTGACTACATTCTTTCAATTCAATGTAATATTTCTTAAGAGACTGCAGGTAAAGAGTTACTTCATTACTCAGAATTAACTTGTTACTGAATGACAGAGGGTAAAGTACATAACTTTTTAAGTGTAGCTGGCGTTTGAGAGGAAAACAGAATACAAATAGGAAGTAATTATTTCAGTGAACAATTCAGCCAAAATGCACATGTAATTGACAGTATTTAAAAAAAATCATGTTCTGCATATAAGGTCATCGTGCTTTGGTGCAGATGGAAAGGGGGATTAAGAATTTATTATTACCTTAGTGAGGATACCTTGTTGCTGTGCAGGTGATAAATCAGAGGCATACTGGGATAAGGTGCCTCTAATAACTTGAGAGAGCTCCTTTGGGTTCATGTTGTAGAATGATTGAGTACTAATTCCAGTCACCAAAGCACCCATTTGACTAATGTTATAAAATGATAAAACCTATACAGAGATCAGAGGAAACAAAAGGGGAAGTTTTCAAATCCACGTAGAGCAGAAATTTTTAAAGTCAAATTTCAGAACCATTAGTACTAGATGTGCAATATGTTTCTTGTCTAAAATTCACCTTTGGAATGTAGAACCTCCAGTAACAGTTTTAACATTTCTTAAAGTTCAGCTGATTGTGGCAGCAACTCAGAACTGAGAGTAAAATGGTGTACTAAAAATGCACATTCTTCCTATGTCAAGTTATATCTTAGGCACTATATTTTCCTATTTTGTGTTAAAACATTGTTTAAACAGAATTTTCTGACCAGCTCTGTCAATGACAGCATTACAGAAATCTTGTACTCAGAATAAATTATAGAGTAAAACTCTGGATTCCAAACTTTTCAAAATCAACAGTTGCAGTTGAAAAAAGGTTGCTGCACTTTGTTTTTATCAAATGTGATAAAGTTTATCACAAAAATCCCAAAATGTACCTTTTCGGAAGTGAGGTATTTGCTGGATAAAACCATAATTTGGCTTTTTGCCCATCCAGAGACTTGGTTTAATGTTGAAATAGCATTATGCACGGCTTCAGGTGACAAAGAGTCCAGCTGACTTGAAGTCAATCCAACCACCGCATCTGACAGAGACCCAAGGGTATCATTCAAGGTCTGGTTTTGCATTGCAATGTCTAGGAGTTGAGCTTTGAGCTACATCAAGAAAAGGCAGATGCAGAGCATGAAGTTGTATTTAAGAGCAAGGAGGTTTGCCAACATCTAATTTCCATTGTTACCCAAACATTATCAGGGGTTTTCTGACTAACCATCAGCACCAGAAGCAAGCATTTAGCAAGAACCTACTTCACAGAAATCCTGAAGTAGACCCACAGATTGCAAATAAATATGAAGAGTGAGGAAACAGGTTGAGGAGACTAAATGCCATTAAAAGCGTCAATGGGCTTTTATCTTTTGCATTACTTATTCAAGTACTTTTTTTATGTATTTCTTGCAGGTCAGTGATTTGTCACTCTTTTCTTGTTGGATTCTAGAAGAAATTTATCCTAGAAAGGGGAGGGTGAGAAACAGATTAGCTAGGATAGTTCACACAAGAGTGAACAAATACACACCTTATAAACATCAGCCTGGAAGCCTCTCAGTTGATTGCATTTCATCATTTGATGAAGTAAAACCCGTGCCACAATGGCATCCATTTGTTCCATATTATCATAAAAACAAACCAACAAGCCTAACCTGTATGGGAGACCAGAAATGAGTTAGCTAACTGCAGATACATGAATGCAGCTCCTGTGCTCATAGTCTTTAACTAGCTTCCTGATCACTTCTAGTTGTCACAAACACCTTGAATTACAATCTGTATAGCCCTGAATGGTCTGAGACCTACACTCTCTTGTACCCTGTTAAAACCAGTTGGGAAGCGTTTGCTGTCAGAACTTAGGTTAATGACTCAATATGTTGTGGCAGGATTCTCTCAGTTGAAGGAGTCCACTTTTGGAATTTGCTCCCTTTGGAAGGATTTTGGGTATAATCCCCACTTTAGAAAGGTTGAAGGGGATGGATAGGATGCTCTGTAGGTGTCTGACAGGCTGAGTTCCGATTGGAATTATTATTTTAATACTGCTGGGATTTCACTGTATTGTATAATTAATTAACGTGCTGGGCATCTAGAGTCTTGGATAGGTTTTATTTTATCATTTTAAATCTAAATAAATAAAAATCTACCATGTTTCACATCTAGCATAGCTTCCTATCCACCACACAGGCAGAGTTATGTGGCTGCCCCACTGGACGTAGATTTGTTCAACAGCAGTTGTAAGAAAATCCAATTGATACCCAACAGAATGACTATAGTCATTTGCAATGCTCTGTTGTACTATTTACCCTCACAAGACAACCGTTTTCAGAGGCAGGGGGAGGCAGAGGTGATGTTTGATTAGGGGGCTGGAGCACATGACTTATGAGGAGAGGCTGAGGGAACTGGGATTGTTTAGTCTGTAGAAAAGAAGAATGAGGGGGGATTTGATAGCTGCTTTCAACTACCTAAAGGGGGTTCCAAAGAGGATGGATCTAGACTGTTCTCAGTGGAACCAGATGACAGAACAAGGAGTAATGGTCTCAAGTTGCAGTGGGGGAGGTTTAGGTTGGATATTAGGAAAAGCTTTTTCACTAGGAGGGTGGTGAAGCACTGGAATGCGTTACCTAGGGAGGTGGTGGAATCTCCTTTCTTAGAGGTTTTAAGGTCAGGCTTGACAAAGCCCTGGCTGGGATGATTTAGTTGGGGATTGGTCCTGTTTTGAGCAGGGGGTTGGACTAGATGACCTCCTCAGATCCCTTCCAATCCTGATATTCTATGATATTCTATTAAACATGCCTTTGTTTCTAGCATGGGCAGGGCATACAACTGTCTGTATGGCTGAGGATTACATGCCTAATACCCTTCTGGCTTAGTCGATCCAGTAACTAAAACTATGTTAAGAACACAAAGTTCAAACACAGTTACTGCAAACTTGTAAAACTTAGCTGTTTTACAAAGCTTCGCTACAGACTATTTCACTCAGCACCCTCCTGGTTATAGCAGAGTTTCATAACATAGAAAGAAAAAATCTGTCCACACTGGTTAGGAAAAACACGCTGTGAATAGCTATTTCCAGAGGCATTTGTGGAATGCATGATTTCAGCTGTCAGGTTGACAGAACCTTTGTGCATCAGCCATATGGACACATTTGACCTGATGGTCATATCCTAGTCATGGTAAAATATCAGCACTCTCTGATGAGCATTTTCTACTTCTACTGCACTTACGGTCAATGATTAGTCATCAAATGAGCAAAAAAGGCTACAATATTGGCCTTGCCCCAATATTTAATCTTCCAACCTGTTAGCAATCCCATTTACATAAGGCTGGAACAACAGGAGAGTGCAGCTACAGCTTGACATTCATGCTACAGCCCTGCTCACAGACAGGATCAATATGCAGAACATGGGCCCACCAGGATTGGTGTCTAAACTATGTGGTTTATGGACATGAACTGAACCAGCTGCTAGCTATGCTGCAGCCTAGTCACAAACTTGGTACAAGTCTGTAGTGTAGATGGGTTCAGACGGTTTTTACTTCCTCTAGTCCCTCAACAGTAAATCGCTTAGCAATGTAACAACCCACTGTTTTAGTGGCCCAACAGAAGTCATGGCACATCATCATCAGACTAACAGGCAAAACAACAAAGTATCTATAACCGCACTTCTATAACAAATAGTTACCATCTGATGCACTACTGCATTGCCACCAAAGGCTCCTAATCTCCCTTGGGATTAGCAGCAATAAATAATATTACTTCTTAAAAGAGCATTAATAGGGTTAAAATGTGTAAAATAAAATAAGGGGATTGTAAAATGGAATATATTAAGGACTTTGGAGCGTGACATTCCTCCAGTTTGTAAGAAGTTGGCACCTTGCATGGGTAAGTAAAACCATTTGTGAGATTTTTTCCCCCCTCATTCTTGACACAGAAATATACATGGTGGGCCTGGTTCTCCTCTCACTTACCACCAGTGTAATTCAGGAATAACTCCACTGAAGTGAATAAAGTTCCACTGGTGTAATGAAAAAATAATTGGAGTCATAAAGCCTATTCTTTATAAATTTGAAAAGTCCAAGGAATTGCCTCAGGGGGCTGCAAACAACTCCAGAGTGGTGTCTTGGGACTAAATAGGATCAGTTATATGACAAAATGTAATATAAATGTAAAGGAACAAAATGTTCTTGCAGGTGGTTCACACTGAGTATCCACGAGAAAGGTTCATGTTCATTCTGATTGCTATTATTGTTAAAGTGAGTTTAGTGCTGGTTTGACAGCCCTGAAGATGGAGATCCTCTGTTTACCCACAGAACAGTCACAAGAAGGTCAGCAATGCATGCAAATGTGACTCAATGCAATACTGAGGGCACAGACACCGTCTTTATGAGTTGTTGGGGGGTACTCAACCCCCACTCCGCCCCTTCCCCCAAGCTCCCACCCCGCCTCTCCACTGCCCCCTCCCCAAGTGCGCCCCAACCTTGCTCCTCCCCCTCCCCCCAGTGCCTCCTGCATGCTGCTAAACAGCTGGTCTGAGGCAGGCGGGAGGTGCTGGGAAGGAGGGGGAGGAGCTGATCCCTGGGGCTGCCGGTGGGTGCTGAGCACCCACTATTTTTTTGGAGCACCCACAGAGCTGGCGCCTATGCCTCTGAGAGCCCACTTAAGTGGGGAGGCTAGATCATTCTTTTCTCATGCCTCATTTCCTCCTTGGCCTCTCTGCTACAACTGGTAATGTGGGTATCAATTAATGACACTTGTGTTGGTGGTGGCTAGTGCATGTGTGATTCCCTCCTCAAAGTCTATTCTGCCATAATGCCTACAGATCAATACCATCACGCAATGGTTAGGCAGGTGGCTAGCTGAGTCTTCTTTTCTGCTAAAGACTAATTTGTTTTATTATGACTTCATCCCCCTAAACTACCCCCCCAACACACACACATTTTTTGAGTGTTTCATCCACCTGTGAAATTATGCCTGACATATAGGTTGCAAGCTCGCTCAGGCAGGGAATATCTTATTTTATTTATCTATATGATGCCCAGCACAATGGAACCCTGATTCTTGGGCGCTACTAATAACATGGACACCTGTCCACAAGGAAGCTGGTGTGAGACCATCAGGTTATTTCAGAAGCACTTTCAAAAATTCATCAGATGGCAACAACTCTTGGTTATTGCTAACCAGTGGCAGTTTTCAACCAGCAACTTAGAAGTAAAAGACTATGATGTTCTAACAATCCCATGCAGCATCCAGTCTCTCCCTTCCCTTCCCTTTCCTCCACTTTGCTCCAGAAAAGCATTTTCAAAGACAGCTAAAAATGAAAATAAGTCTTGCTTGCCTGTAGATAGTTGAAGTGTTTCTCAGATCAAATCCTGATGAGTTTATTCTTTCTAGAAAAGCTTGCGCGAGTTCTGGTGTGATATCATACACTGTATCCAGCTGCTTTGTTGCATTGTCATAGCTTATGAATAGTCTCATCTAATTAGTACAAACAAAAGTATATTATCAGGAATCTATACAAACTGAAGACATTAATACATGTTTGATACTATAAACTATCATCTGCCTCCTTTCAGATTACACAGATGGCACAAAGAGCAATTTGGATAATACAAAGTTTAAAAAGGCAAAGATACAGTAGTTCTGTATCATACCCAGGGCCGATGGGAGGGGGGGGAAAGCCGGTACAAATTACCGGGGCCCAGCGGTCCGGAAGGGGGCCTGGGGCCCAGCTTCCCCGCCCTCTCGTCGGCCCTGTTTAGCCGGTCTGCCCTTGCTGGGGGGCCCAAAAAATTTTTTTCATCGGGGCCCGAACCCGCTCTCGGCGGCCCTGATTATACCTAAATAATTTGCAATCTAATATGGGGCCTGATCCTGCCTCATCTGAAGAGCTCCCAGTGCAGCCTATGGAAGTTTTGATGGAGATAGATTGTGGGAAAGAGACAATGACAAGCATACGCATCTAATTAAGCACTTATGGATGTTGTACATTTTTCAATTTTAAAAGAGGCAGTGGAGTGGATCATTAATAAATGATCAACTGAACATTTGGATTTAGTTTGCAACTAAGTCATTTTAAACATACACAATCTTTCATTTTTAAGTTTGTGCTTGTGATCATTCTATCACATCATTGGATAACTGATACATTCAAACACATTTTTCTACTTACTTCATTCAGACTAATTTTCATAATTTCTTCTAATGGAAGATGGACCATATATCTTCCTAAAATCCATAGATTTTCTGCACTGACCCAAGAGGTTGAATCATTTAACTCTGTATTGTACAAAAATACTCATTCAAATGTAAAGAATGTCATTGTGATTACAAATAAACATTATACTCTGTATATCTGCATTGCTGGATAATCAAAGGATATCTAAAATCATAACACTACTAGGTCCTACTCTTAAATATGGACAATGTCAGATAGTTTAAATCCATAAATGGTGGGGAGGAGATGAGTTATAACCAACATTTTGCAAACATTAATGTATTCATTAATATTTTAAATGTCAATAAATCAGCTTTGTTTGCTTTTAAAACTTTCCGCTGAGGTTTGTGCATTTCTATTGCAGCTTCGTGCTAATAATGAGAATCAGAAAGTGAAAATGACTAGTCTGTCTGTACTGCCTAAACTGAATAAAATGCAAAAGTAAAAAGCAGTATGAAGTAGCAGTTTTCATAATCAGATGTGTTATTTGGTAACATAGGTAAAGCACTTTATATTTGTATATTATTAACCGGACAGGGTCCCTTTGAAGGACTGATTATATGCTATGATTATACTGAACACTCTCATTGTTAACTGAACTGATATTCACCTCAGAGAAAGTAAAAAATATTTAGTACAGCCATAAATTAGGATAAAAACTGAAGAAATACAGTACCTTATTATAAGAAGAACAATCATTTGCATTTATATAGCACAATCCAAGGATCTCAAAATGTTTTACAAATAAACAATCACAACAGCCCTGGGAAATAATTATTCCCATTTAGCAATTGGAAAAACTGAGGCACAGAGCAGCTAAGGCTTAAATTTTCTAAAAGTGGCTATGAATTTTGGGTGTCTCAATATTTGGGTACTCAGCTTGACATCTCTGCAGCCTGATCTGCAGAGATACTGATCACCCACAACTCTAGGTGATTTCTATTAATAGTCATGAATACACTACAGGGAGTTTTCAACATCTCTGAAAAAAATCAGGCCACAAGTTTCTCAAACTGAGGCATCCAAAATTAGTGGGCATTTTTGAAAACACAGATCTTAAGTGACTGCCTTATAATGGTTGATATGGTGAAACAGAGTTCAGAATAGACTCCAAAAGTCCTTGCTTTCATCATTAGACCATACTATCTCCCACCACCAAACACATTAAGAGACAGGAAGGGAGAGAGAGAAGAGGAAAGAGTGGGGGGGATGGAATTTTCACAATGTAAAGATCCTGACTGCAGCATTTAATAGAAGAGGAAACTTGCTTTTAGCAACACTGGAGACTAGGGTCCCTGGAGCCTTTTTTGGTTCTTTAAAAATTAGGCAGAAAATATAAAACACATCAGCACCTGTTTTTGTAAAAGCCACCAGAGTTCTTCATCATTGGAGACGTTGGTATTTTTAATAGGAAAGAAATGAGAATTAGCTGAGTTACTTAGAAACAAAGCTCTAGAGAGATGTTTTTGAGGCATTAAAACAACATGCCACCTCATGTTGATCCTAAGACCTTGGCACAACTGGACAGGAAGACATGCTGCTATGAAACAGCTCTCTGCCATTCCACAGGAATATACAAATATACAAATGAGGAAATATCTGTAACAAAAACTAGCAAAAATGTTGGGAAGGCAGCCTACTACATAACACAGATACATGGTATGTTTCAAGATTCTTGCATTGCTGAGCTGCAGTGGAAGGAGGGGTTGCTGCAGAGGGGTGTGAAAGCTCTGTGCTTCATGTTGTCTTCGTACTGTTCCTAATCCATAATGGTCATGGGAGCAAGCAAGAGACCATGACAACCAAGACCATTTGCCAGTGCTGGAACTCTTAGGTGGGGCACTGTAACTCTCAGTTACTTCTTGGCTGTATATGCACTTGTTAATTAAAGGAGGATGTGTTTGTACTTAATGCACAAATCTGGAAGTCAGAAGAGCTAGACTCTTTACAACTCTGGCTCAGACTTGCTGTGGGCAAGTAATACACCTCTGTTTCTCAGTCTGTAAAATGGTGCTAATCAGAGGTGAAAGTAAGCTGGTACCGGAGCCCTGGGCCCTTTAAATCGCTGCCGGAGCCCTGGGGCTCCCCAGGGCCGCCCGGGGGGAAGGAGGAGGGGCAATTTGCCCCAGGCCCCGCAGGGGCCCCGCAAGCCCCGGCCCAATGGCGGTCCGGGTCCTTGGCGGCATTTCAGCAGCGGGGGGCTCTTCAGTCACTCTGGGTCTTCAGCGGCATTTTGGCGGCGGGGGGGCCCTTCAGTGCTGCTGAAGACGCGGAGTGACTGAAGGGCCCCCTGTGGCCGAAATGCCACCTAAGACCCGGACCGCCACCGGGTGAGTACAAGCGCCGCAGTTCCCCCACTTTTCCCCAGGCCCCCTGAATCCTCTGGGCAGCCCTGGGGCTCCCAGCCACCACTGCTGCTACCATGGCAGTGGCGAGAGCCCCGAGCGGCGCAGGCTGGGCAGCGCTGAAGGGCTGGTTGGGAGAGTCTGGCCCCAACCCCATCCCTTCCACCTGAGGCCCTGCCCCTTCCAGGGGCCCAGAGCCATCCCCCACACATACCTGCCCCAGGAGCCCAGCCGCCCTGGTAAGTCCTTTAACTTTTTTTCACCCCTGGTTTTAATACCTACCTACCTCTCAGGGGTGTCTGAGACTCATTCATTATCAGTGTTTACAGATTACTCTAATATCTTTAGATGGAAGATCGCACAGAAGCTTGATCCTGCTCCATTGAAGTCATTGGGCATTTTGCCATTGATTTCAATGGGAAGAGGATCAGACCCTGGAAGAGCAAATTGCTACTATTACTACTAAAGGGCTGCTAAAGTGGCTAATGAAGTGTCTTGTTTCTGTTGCTCTGGTGCCCCCTAGTGGAATGTTTGCTGTACTGTCGCGCCCTGGAATAAGCACCTCAGCCAGGGGAGATAAACAGCTGTGAAAGGCAGGAGGAGGGTATTATTGTATTTTTGGGAAGGAGGTACCTTTATTTTACTTTGCTTTTAATTTTGTCATTTCTCAGAATTAGCCAGTGCCCCAGTGGTAGAACCCTTATAGCCTCCTGTTGTGTTTAAAAACATGGTAGCTAACATTTTCAAAGATCACCTATTTTCCTAGTCTAAACAGGGTACCACAGTGAACTTCACCCCTGTGCAGAGAGCCTGTACTAGGATAATACACAACTTAAATCCCCTATAAGCCTTAGAAACAGGACCAAAGGGGCACACAGTCCTTGTGTATGGCCCTCTGTACACGGGTGGAGTTCACCTTTAAGAATAAGCATATTTTATAATTGTATCTGCAATATCAAACTCTAGCAAAGGACATATGTTTACTGTATGCTGGACAGATGTACAGTATTTAAGAGGGCTGTCCTTAACACAGCACTATTCATAATGAGGAAAAAAGTTCACTAGGAAAGATTAACCCTTTCCTGGCCATGCTTCAAGATAGATAAGCAAGTCTTCCTTTTAATGTTCAACATACCACTGGTGATATAGGATTTTTGTAGAATCTGCTTCATCCAGTCATACAGAGTTCTTTGTGCATTTGCCATTGTCTTGTCGTAGAGGTCCTTGAAGACAGCTGATCTAAATGATAAAATGGCACATGCAAATTAATTGATAAGTGGAATTTCTTTTTATGGTACAGATTAGCAAACACGCTTTTATAGCATCAGAATGAATGAAAACTAAATAGAAAGTTGTATCTTGATGCCAGATATAGAGCCACTATATCAAACTCTTTTTTAAAAAAAGTATATTTAATCAGAAGAGAATAGAAATGATTGTTTTCATTGGGAAATAAATGGCTTACAAGTTTCTGAAAGTGTCTTGTGGAAGATCTTTAGGGAGGCTTCTAATGACATCAGGTTGGAGATAGCTCACTGACGACACCCGCAGAACTTGGCTTAGTATATCCACACATTCCATAGAACTCAAAGCTGGAAAGCATTTCTCCAATGTAACAAGGAACAAGGTCCTGTTTCCTCCTGGGCTTTGGAAAATTCTCTCCCTAATCCTGTCCAGATCAAGAACAATATTTCCCAATTCCTGCAGGTATTCAAGAGTTAAGAGAATATATTTACTTTCATCAATTTAATATATTTTTAAATTTGAGGCCTGATAAAAAGCAATGTTGACACTGTATTCCATTATTTCGAAACAGAGCAGCAATAAAATACTGTGGATGATTGCATTACTGGAGATTATTCTTTTCTCCTGTGGGCCAAAAATCAGCTTGAATCTCTCAAGCAAAGTGAAAAGCAGAAAAGGGCTACTAATGGCTGGAGATTACGAAGTATTTGCCTGGAAACATGGGAAAATGTGAAGATTTGTGGCAACCTGTGCATAAAGTATGTATGTATGTAGATAGATGATCACCTTACCCCCCCAGAATGGACCTTTTCCACATGCCGTATTTCTTGCAAAGCCTACCCGAACACACATCCTTCAGAAGCCTGGACAAACACTAAAAACACATTGTAAGAACACTCTTACCCGATAAAGGAATGGACTAGAACTAATAGGTCATTTCCCAATTTAAATGTCTGTGGTTCAAAGACAGTACTTTCAGGACTGATGTTTCAGTGCTAGTTCTAGGGATGGTGATTTGGCATCACGATCAGTCCTGGAAGTACCTGTAAATACCATGTGAGAAAATGCCATTTGCAGCTCTGATCAGTATTATTGACATAGCTCCCAAAGCGTTCTAGGAACTTACCTGTGTGCTCTGACAATGCGATATGAATCGCAACTGTCTGAGTAAAACAGACTCTACAATACAATAAAGTCTTGTATTATTTGGGCACTTATCACATGTCTCCAGGGGAGCATCCTCCATTTCTCCTGGTTTGCTTTCTCCCATGTCCAGGACAACTATGTTGCAGGCCTTTCCTCCCATCAGAGCAGACCCTCTCTTCCCTATTCATAAACACCATGTAATGGCCCCAGTCCTGAAAAATGATACATGTGGGTGGACCCCTAATGCCCATGTGAAACCCCACTGATTTCAACAAGACTCTATGTGGGTGTAAGGGTCCGACGCACAGATCAAATTACAGTATCAGGTCCTATATTGGTAGAAGAGAGTGCTCTGTCCCCCATATAATTGCTTAGTGCACTGTTCTCATATTCCCACACCCAATCAACAAGGGATGTAAAACACCAAACCTGGGACTCTAATCCATGTCTGCTGTGTTACAGGGTGAAACATTCACAAAAAAAAAACCCCAGTTTGGCCTTCTTTCTATTTAAACATCAAAAGGCAGCTCTTACTTTTCATACAATGAGTGCAAAGTGACTTACAAAACGGTTCTTTTTGCTCCTGAAGAGATATTTCACTGCAGTTTGAAACTGCTGATGATTAAGCTGTTGAAAATCTGACAGCAGCTGTCTGGGCTGGTATAAAAGGTTCTCCAGGTAGTTTTTTATAGATGTCTGCAGACAGGAGGGGAATAATAAAATATATATATATATATATATACATACATACACACACACACACTTAATCTTTTACTCCCGGAAACTCCCTGTTTAAACGCTCCAGGCTGAAAGGATAGGAACTCCCAAGTTCTAATCCTGGCTCTGACAATGACTCCCTCTGTGGCAATGGGTAAGTCATTTTACATCTATGCCTCAGTTTATCCATTTGTAAAAAAAAAAAAGGGAATAATAATACTTCTCTACTTTACAATGGGATGCGATGATTAATCCCTTCAATCACTTTGAAGATTAAGAATACTAAGCACTATTAATAATAATAATGCAAAGCCGAAAGAAACATGCAACTGAATGGGAAGGAAAGTACATGCCAGGTCCTCAGTCAATGAGCCACATCACACCCCACCACCAGTGAACAAAGTCTTATGTGTTTTGGAACTCAGAGGGAACAGATAACATTAAGAGAAACCATTAATGTTTCAAGTGTCAGAGAGGTAGCCGTGTCAGTCTGTATCAGCAAAAAGAACAGGAGTACTTGTGGCACCTTAGAGATTAACAAATTTATTTGAGCATAAGCTTTCGTGGGCTAAAACCCACTTCATCAGATGCATGCAGTGGAAAATACAGTAGGAAGATATATATACACAGAGAACATGAAAAAATGGGTGTTGCCATACCAACTATAATGAGAGTAATCAATTAAGGTAGGCTATTATCAGCAGGAGAAAAA
This sequence comes from Chrysemys picta bellii, assembly GCF_011386835.1. Classification (NCBI taxonomy): domain Eukaryota; kingdom Metazoa; phylum Chordata; order Testudines; family Emydidae; genus Chrysemys; species Chrysemys picta. The sequence goes on along the minus strand of NC_088800.1, from coordinate 72,679,890 downwards.
AAAATTTGTACTGGTAACCAGGATGGCCCATTTCCAACAGTTGACAAGAAGGTGTGAGTAACAATGGGGGGTGGGGGGGAAATTAGCATGGGAAAATAGTTTTCACTTTGTGTAATGACCCATCCACTCCCAGTCTTTATTCAAGCCTAATTTAATGGTGTCCAATTTGCAAATTAATTCCAATTCTGCAGTTTCTCGTTGGAGTCTGGTTTTGAAGTTTTTTTGTTGGAATATTGCGACTTTGAGGTCTGTAATTGAGTGACCAGGGAGGCTGAAGTGCTCTCCGACTGGTTTTTGACTGTTATAATTCTTGACGTCTGATTTGAGTCCACTTATTCTTTTGTGTAGAGACTGTCCAGTTTGGCCAATGTACATGGCAGAGGGGCATTGCTGGCACATGATGGCATTTATCACTACAAACATTTTTTTTCTCCTGCTGATAATAGCCCACCTTAATTGATTACTCTCGTTATAGTTAGTATGGCAACACCAATTTTTTCATGTTCTCTGTGTATATATATCTTCCTACTGTATTTTCCACTGTATGCATCTGATGAAGTGGGTTTTAGCCCACGAAAGCTTATGCTCAAATAAATTTGTTAATCTCGAAGGTGCCACAAGTACTCCTCAATCTTTTTGCTGATACAGACTAACATGGCTACCACTCTGAAACCTGTCATTATAAGTGTGATTAGCACTGTTATCTCACCTTTACTCTTTCCTGGACTGGAGTAAAAATTAATACTATACTGAATTCCAACAAGACTATTTCAAAACTAGTTTGAAGTTGTAATTTTTGTTGTTGTCTTTGCTTAGGGTGCAAAAGGATCCACATTGCAAACAAAACACATTTTACCATGCTAGAGATTGCAAATACCTTCCGTTCCAGGAAGTCTACGGCTGACTACACTGTTTAGAAGTGTTAATGAAGCTAATCAATATAAGTGGATTTTAAAGTCATTAGAAACAGAGGGGAGAAGCCTTCACTATAAACAGAGCAATATGAGTGACATGGTTATCTGTCTTTTAAATTGCACAATCTTTTCAGTTGCTAATGATATATTATGACAGAATATTACTTAAGCCACTGTTCCTGTACCTGTTACTGGAATACAGCTGGCTCTGTATGCAATATAAATCCTTAAAACACTGTATCCTTCATACTCAGTATGTACAAACTGCTTTACAGTTAGCCAATTGATTCACTAATAATTCCTAGAATAGATTCCTAAATATTAAATACCATTATAATCAGCTGAAGGCCTAACTACAGGTACAACTTTAACCAGAACTTCATCTCGTGTAAATCTACATAGCTCTATTGACATCAGCTCAGGATCTCTAAATGCTCCCTACACTGATGATTACCTTATGCATTAAATCCTTGTAACTTTTATTTCTACTTTCATTCATATCCTTTTATTTCTACTTAAAATCAGTAACCCTTATGTCTGTGACTATTCACAGTCATCTAAGGCTACTTTAAACTTATATCATAGCTCTCCATGAAAGCGTCAAAAACTAAAATTAAAAGCAAAACCTTAATGTGAATCCCTATAGTTTGGAAGAGCTATGATGATGAAATGGAATCATGGGATACTGAATCATGTGCTTCTGAATGGCCATGGGCTTTTTGAGACGATTAAGAATGCAAATTGGACATTAGATGTTTTTTATTATTCAGGGAGACAAAATTCAGATCTGGTGTAAGGGTGCAGCTCCACTGATAACGTTGCTCCAAGTCTGAACTTGGCCACCATCATTTGTAATGACTCTGTGGATAACGAATGGTGTGTACTTCCTGCACTACTTATGCTGCCACAAAAAAGGGTTTTTCTGTTTGTTTGTTTGTTTGTTTAATAAAACAGAGTTCAGTGAAGTCTTCAAAGGAGAGAGAGTTTTGTAGGAAATCTAGTATCTCACATTCCTTAGAAGTAATGCAAAGCACAGCTAGACCTGAAGCATGGGTAGGGAAATCCTCTGTTTTATGGAGAAACATGGTGTGGCTAAGTTACTTGGCTAGCAGTTACCATACCAAAGAGCGCATGCAAGCCTACAGTGCAAACATTCAGGCCCTGCCTTGCCTCCAAAAGAGGAGCAAAAGGGCCCTTTTCTTTATTATTTGTGTCTTAGTCCTTTGCAAACTTCTGAAGGCCATAAAGCAAAGTACTCTATCCTCAATTTAATACTGATCTGCAGTATTATACAGACTTATTGGTCAACTCTATAATTTAACTCTACAACTTAGACAACAGACACTAGTTTTCTGAATATTTTCTCCCTCTCTCTTTAGTAAGAAAGTTTTGTCTCTTAAAAGGGTACTAACCTGTAGGCTGCTAATAGTAAATATAACATTCTGAGCATGGAAATATGCCATGATTTTTTTAGGCATATCTGTTGTCCATACATTAGTGCTACAGCAGGGGGGAAAAAGCAAAATACAGGTAAAATAATAAACTACTTTTGCTTACAAGAGAAAATAAATATGACAAACAAGCACTATTACTAATAAGACTGTGATGCAAGGATTTAGTTAATCTTTTTGCCAAAACAGATTTACACTTAAACCCATGATTACAGTGGGAAAAAATGAACAAAGTTAACTATCAAAAAGTTTTTGAAATAATGTAGCAGGTATTTATTCCCAGACTCATGCCATGTATATTTCTGTTTTGGCATGAGAAATGGTTTTATACTTGTTAAGAGGAATTAACAATTTTCATTGTAGTTCTGAATCATAACAACTAGTTGCACCAATCCACTATACAATGATTTGGTGGTTTAGAATTCTGTATGCAAAGCCTGTGATAATGCAGGTCATAGAGCTAATAGTGTATATATACACACTGTACATAATAGGTTAATATTAGTGAACACTAAATATATATCCTTCGATTATACTTTTTATCCATAATGTTCTATTCTAGTGCATACACATATACTATCTACATTACAGGATGTCATACATTACCCCTGAAAATGGAGTATATCAAGGAAAGCTAAACAAGAACATAAAACAAAAAGAATTAATATGTTGCATGATATTTGAAAATGTTGTCAACACATAGGTAGGGACAGTTTTATACATTACCATTCAGATATTTTCCAGCTATTACTTCTTCCTAAAGGGTATAAACAACAAATACGTGTAATAACACAAACATTTTTAGATTATATTACAGAATTTTGGAAGATGGATAAAATAAAAATACTAACCGCAGCTTTTTTTAATAATGGAGGCAAATCTGTAAGAGATTATCCTATTACTAAAATTAGATTCAACAACCTTTTCAAATAAAAAACGTCTAAACATAAAATAAATGCATCATAAGTAAGCTAATTTAAAGAAAAGTACCTTTAACCAAATGTACCTGCAGCGGATGTATAGTGCTAATAAAAATTGCTTAATGAAAAGTCACTGCTTTTAAACAAAACTTTTATTTACAATGTTAGCCAAATTCTCCAGCAGAGAAACGGATCCCATATTTCTCAGTTGTACTGAATCTATTTTACTACATATAGCATTTTCAATACACAAAACATTCTTTCCCCGACACAAGATTTCTGATCTTACCTTTATCAGACTTCTGACCACTTGCAGTCCCTGCATGATTCATTAATATCAATAAAAAACATATCTTCAGATTTTTGGGCATTTCTTCTGCTGTTTATTAGAGTCAGAAGATATTTGGATTGCAAAAGAAAATAAAAGACAAAGTCAAAAGACAATATTTATCCTAAAGTTTCAGCTATAAATTAAAGATGGATCTGAGATGCAAAGTTCAGATTGAGATCATAACTCAGATTCAGGAGTGTTTGGACCAATGATTTTAGTTTAGACTTCTCTACAGTATAATAAAATATAATAATACCCTCCAAACTTGATATGTGCACAGTCAGTCTTACTTCCCTTGTATTAGGCAGTTCTTTTAATTTTATACTCTGTGGTATACATTCTAAACAATATTCCAGCTAAAGGATTAACCCAGTTTAGTAAAAAGGAAATATGCATCTTTCTTTGAAATTATGTAATATTTTTATTTATTCTTTTTAAAGCTATGGCAAAGTAAAGAGAGGCATATTGATGTAATTAGGCTCCCAAATAAAAATGAGAACATATCAGTCCTATAACACTTCCCTAGAACAATCTGAGCAATAAAAAAGTGTAAAAAGAGCCTAAGCCTGTTGCTAGCATTAGAAAGTTGGACTGTCCCAATGGTTACTCCAATATCCCTTCAGGATTCGGCATTCACACAATCCCCCAGTATGGAAGCCCTTCACAGCACTTGCTGATCGCATTCCAGTGAGAGATGCTCCAGGCAGGGCACGGCACGGTGCACGGATCAGAGGGAGACCGTTGCTGCAAGTATGAGGAGGCAGTGCTTCCCTTTCCTCAGACCTCTGATGCCGTCAGTCTCCTAGCAGGAGGGTTAGCTTGCATCATAACTAGGTGGACATCTTAGCTACCACAGGGCTCTGCTTGATAGGTAAGTTAGGTAACAAGCTTTTGGAAATGGTGTCCATGCAAACGGAAACATGCAACTTCACTGTCACAAACTGATTCTGAGTCTCTGGATAATGATGATGATTTGTATTACCCTGTTGCCTAGGAGCCCTAGGCGCGGACCAGGACTCTTGGCGGGGGAAGGGTGGGAACCCTTATTCACCATCAGTTGGGGTATACTGAGTAGAGTGTACATACTTTGCTATGCTTACACTATCCCTAATGCACGGGGCTCCAGGCCACAAAGATTATTGAAAGACCAAGTGGTTCAGGGGCCAGGTAATGGAAAATAGTCTTTCCCTGCTATAGCACTGGTTCCTAGACTGATAGTAACCCACAAATTATCCTATGTGAAACTGGTTTGCTGGTCTTAGTCCAGTTCCCAACGGACATGTATCTACATCACAACAATTAGCACCCTCATCATCAAGACCAAGGACTGAAAGGGAACAGTGAGTGAACTATCTTCTCGCCTACACAGATAGTACCTCCAGATCAAGGTAGGTACATATTCATTGAGCAATGTGGGGAAGCCCTCACTGCCATAGCCCATGTCATACCTGTTCTCTGGAGAATCAGAGGATTTTCTTCTCCAGGACTCTCAATCTGGCACCTAGCCCAAGAACTAACTTGACCTTCCCAGCAGCTAAAATAAAAGAATTAATGCAAAACATAACTTTGTTTGAGATGTTAAATGGTGCCCTCTCATATATATTGAATCTTAAAATAAAGATCCATTTATTATTTTAAAAGTAATAATACAGAAGACCATGCACACTGGACCATCTGGCACTTAACTTTGCGAGATATCATTGTGTGGGTTTGCCTGCCTTGTTTCTGGGTAGTGCTATAGGCATTTTAGCTGCATGCATGTCCAATCACCCTGTCCATTCTTATTATAACAGAATTTGGATGGATTGTCTTTTCTTCTGTGTTAAATTTACTGTTGCAAATGGTATTCTGATTCTGAAATTTAGATATTTATCTCTTTACTAAATTGCATTCTTCTACATTTTCATTTCTTTACATAGTGTGTATGTGCAAAGATTTAAATTTTTCTGTTTACCATAACAAGTTTCCAATTGCCTTCTACAAATGCCTCCATTTATTAGGATGTAACACTGATTAAAAAAATTAACAATGAACCAAAATTTTGGATGATGAAAGATCTTAAACATGTGATTTTGAGAAGCCACAGTCTTATTAGTCCTGTTCATTTGCACAGACTAAAAAGCTCTCTGCACTTCCCTTTCAGCTATTCCACTCGGAGTTCTACAGGACATCTGTCTCATTCAAACATATCCAGTTTCCCAGACAATGAACGTTCTTGTGTTAGTTTCTGCATTTGCCCTATTAATTTTGGAGAAAGGTTTAGAATTACACTGCACAGTTTAACAAATCATTCCACCATTCTCAATCCTGATTTAGTCATTCAAACTAACTTGAGCTGACGTGTGTATGATTTTGTTTTAATTAAAGCATGTTCAAAAAACCTATAAGATGATGAAGTGTTTAGGAGGTTGAACTGAACTGGACAACTAACAGTTGCATGAGAAAACACTGCCATTAAATGGCCTTATTTAATGACAATTTGTAGTGTTCTGCTAAACACTGAAACTATCAAACAAAAACAGGCAAAAATAGTTCATCTTAAATTGTAAGCAGTTTTTTTTTTTTTTTTTTTTTTTTTTTTTTAATTTTATGGCTATGCCATTCCCCCCTTCCAAAGGAAGGCATGTGGAGAATGCTGCAGAATGTGTTTTGTCTTCAGATCTAGAATGTTTCCTTTTCATGATTTTGTTACAGGGACCTGCCATAGTCTTTATTTGCCTTTTTTATTCCAAATGGCAGCGTTTAGAAATTCCTGACTTTTTATCACTGTATTGTTTGACTCAAACAGTGCCCTACTTGAAGCCTGCTTGCTTTGTAGTAGGTCAGTGTTACCTCAAATAGCTATTCTCAATACCCACATGCATGATTACTGATACAGAAACACAATGATAACACCTTTCATCCAAATACTCCAAACCAGTGGCTCTCAACCTTTCCAGACTAGTGCTTTAAGGAGTCTCATTTATCTTGCTTATCCCAAAGTTTCACCTCACTTAAAAACCACTTGCTTCCAAAATCAGACATAAAAATACAAGTGTCACAGCACATTACTGAAAATGTGCTTACTTTCTCATTTTTACCATATAATTATAAAATAAATCAACTGAAATATAACTATTGCACTTACATTTCAGTGTATAGTATATAGAGCAGTATAAACATGTCATTGTATGACATTTTAATTTGTACTGACTTTGCTAGTGCTTTTTAGGTAGCTTGTTGTAAAACTAGGCAAATAACTAGATGTGCTGATGTACCCCCGGAAGACCTCTGCAAGCCCCCAGTGTACACCTACCCCTAGTTGAGAATCACTGATCCAAACAATCTTTGCAAATTATTACCAGCGGCAGCTACTACATAGAGGGATCACTACACGACCCAGCCGGGAACACGGTGGCATGATTTAAACAGTGCATGGCGGCACCACCCAGCAGGGTAAGGATGAAATTGAAGAAACACCTTGCTTATCTGACAGGGGACGATTATTAAGTATTATTAAGGAGGGCAGAATACAGTTACCCAGAATACCAGCTGAACACACCCAGCCCGGAGACAGGTGCCCCCAATCTGGGCAGGTTTCCATATGAAGACTCTCCCCCACCCCACCCCGAACTGTCCCCACCTCCCCCAGCGCAGGACCCCAGGAGCACCGGGCAGCCTTCGCCAGCCGAGGAACGACCGGTTGCGGTGTCAGGCTCGTCGAGGAACTTCCAACGTCCTGGCTTCCCTCCTGCCAGCCCCGGCTGACCGGCTCCTCTGGCGGGGGGCGCCTAGGAAAGGAGCGTGCGGAGAGGGCGGGACGGCGGCTGAGGGGGAGGGGAAAGGGGATCGGAGGGGAGGGGCGAGGAGAGGGGGGTTGGCGCTGCTGGGTCTCTCACAGGGGAGCCTCGGGCAGTCGGCTTCTGCCGCGGGCGGCTCCCCCGGTGAGGGCATGGCCCAGGCGGCCCGGACGCGGGGCTCGCCCCAGGAGTGCAGGGAGGAGGCGGCCTGCCGGAGATGGAGGGAGTCAGGGCGCTATGCAGCCTGGCTGGCGCCGGGTCTCTCTCAGGGGAGCTGCTGCGGGCTGAGCCCCGCCCGGCTGCTCCCGGTGTCCGCGACCTGCGCCAGGGCCCTCCGCTGGACCTCGGGCTACGCACCGGCGGCTGGGCTGGCTGGTACCAGCAGCAGCGCCCGTTCCTGGGATGCAAAGCGGGGCTGGAGCGTCGTCACTGTCCGGGGGAGACCGTCTGTAACATGGAGGCTAAATCGGTGCAGGATTGGGGCCCAAGTGCAGAGAACTGCGTGAGAACATAGCCCCTGCGCGCGTTACAAACTTTTCCCATTCACAGCTTTTTCTTGTCCTAACACGTTTTCATTTGCCCTCAAAAACCATTCAATAAAAATCCTTATTTGAACACGAACCAAAAATAAAGAGGTAGAGAGAATGGTAATCTATTATACAGTGCCTGTTATCCCAAAGGATCCCAAGACAATTTAGAAGCAGAGTGCACACCTGTTTATTACACATTAAGGGCTACATGTTCACAACATTAATACACATAAAAGAAGCTTGTTAGTTTTAACTTTAATATTTGCACCCCAAAATGTACATAGACCAGCTTTGGGGGAGAAAAGGGGTTTAACTACTTTTCTGCCAAAATTTAAACAGCAGCTGCTTTGCTAAAAGCTGTGTGGTGTAGACATAGCCTCATAAAATACTTAATTACTGTTACAAAACATTTGCTGTTCCATGGAAAAAATTCATAGCCATTAAGGTTGTATAATGAAACCTTTCCAAGGCAGAAGGTAGAAAAGTGAAGGCAATGAACAATTACATAAAGATTACAAAGGTGGGCTGAAATGTCCAGAAGCTGCTTAAGATTCCCAATCACTAATTGAGTTTGTTTAGACTTCAGAAACAACAACAAAACCACTAGATAAGTCAGTACAGTAGAACCTCAGCATAATGAGCACCAGAGTTAGGAACTGATCTGTTAACCATCCATCTCATTCGGAATGGAAGTACAAATCAGACAGCAACAGAGAAAAGAAAAAAAGAAAAGGGGGGGGGGAAGCAAATACAGTATAGTACTGTATTAAAGGTAAACTACTAAAAATGGGACACTTTAAAAAATATTTGACAAGGTAAGGAAACTATTTCTGTGCTTGCTTAATTTAAATTAAGATGGTTAACAGCAGCATTTTTCTTCTGCATAATAAAGTTTCAAAGCTGTATTAAGTCAATGTTCATTTGCAAACTTTTGAAAGAACCACCATAAAGTTTCATTCGGAGTTAGGAACAACCTCCATTCTCCAGGTGTTCATAACTCTGAGGTTCTACCAGTTCTTTTACTTACTTGCTAATACCGGAGTTTTGAGCTTTGTGTTCTCTCACAAGAGTTAGACACACCATTTGCAGGCAGAAGACATGCAGCTGCTGTCTCTGTATTTGGTGTTGGGGAAGCTGCTAATTGCTGCAATGAAATACAAAATCCTAAATGCCTGAACTTGGCTTAGTAGGTGGCTAGCCTTTTTGTTCACCTTTTATATTAGCCAAGAATTGTGCCAAGTTAATGAGGTGGGACGTTTAATTGCCTTATTTGAGAGGTCACATTTTTCACCAATGCTGCTCTCAAAATCAGATGTTCAAGAATTAAGATCACTATAGTTCTATAACAAATAAATCCGTGACCTAGGAGGTGAAAGGCTGCTGCCTCATTATCAAGCCTCTGAACTATATAATCCTCCACTAGCTCTTTTCATAGCACACAATATACTTTAAACAATTTTTCTAATTTGAAAAAAAAAAACCCCAAACCTCTACTTAACAACTAGCATTTAAAACAAAGCTCAGATAATCCTCCTCTGAGGCATTCTGATGTGGCAGTTCTGGTCTCTACCAGCAATGAAAACAGACAGATCTGGATTACTATATTCCAGTGCAGCTACCAGTCAGAGCCAGAAGTCCCATGTACTTTAGGAACATAAGTTTCCTTCTGATACAATACCCCTAAAATGTGTAATTGTATCACATTTATTACAATTAGCATTTAGCTAACATTATACAGGCACACAACTCAATATATAAACTTCCTATATGTCAATCAGATTCCAGATAATTAGGAATATTAAAGAACGAGTACAATCTATATAGTCCATTATCCAAACTGTTCTTTCCCACAAATATCAGGGCAACATAACCCAGTTTCAGCAAATGGGGGCTTTCAAATCAAGGCTTTCAAATCAGAGGTTTGGATAAATGAGGTTCTACTGTAGGTGAGATGTTCCCTTGTGCAGTTAAGATGATCTGTGGCCATCAGGAACCAGTCTCTAGGGCCAGATTTTAAAAGGTGTTTAGCCACCTAAAGATGCAGATGGTACCTGTGGGAGTTATCTGCCAAAATTCTGCATCTTTAGGCACCTAACTTCCTTAAAAAAATTTGGTCCTAAATCAATTTAAAAAGCTTTGTTTTTATTTCAGCTTTCCCCAATTAGGGTGTGAAACCTGAGATGGCAGATGTTCAGTGAGTCAGTTCTAATGGCTTGGAACTACAAAATCCTTTTACTGCTAAAGTAACTAACTCTTTATTTATAAACAACTTTAATGTAAAATCTATCTGAACTGTTGAAATACAAAACACACAATGCTTCAGAACAAAGAGGAAGCTGGCAGAATAGGCATCTTCAAACTGTAGCCTGCATTAGATCCAGTAGTGACACAGGACAAAACTGTACCCAGACACTGTCTGGCTGCAAGGAGCCACCTCTAGTGTCTGCAGTATCGGTGATGGGGTCAGTATTAGTCCTGACCTTAATTGTTGTTAGTAGTATCCTTAAACTGAGATTTTGTGAGCTACCTGGAAATTTTAGACACCCAATTTCTATTAATGAAAATCCCTAGGTAGTGTTGAACATCTCAGCTTTGAAGTGGAAAGACTTTATAGGGCTGGTGTCACTATCTTCTCCATTGGGGATAGGGTGAAGAGCCATGGTCCCATACTGGTCAGCAGAGGCAGCCAGGGACAGTGGGTACTACACCTTCATCTGGGGTGCCACAGTAGTTATGCCCCTCAGGGAACCCAGGGAAGCATTGTGGCTACTGAAGGTACAGTGCTTTCCAGAGCTCATGCCAGGATGGCTGGATATCTGCACCTCCCTCATCAAGAAGCTATGTCTACATGCCACAATCCAGTTCAGAGACTCTTCCAATGTATGTAGCCAGCATTGCAAAGCTACTGGGAAGAGCTTCTAACACACACACACACACAAAAAAAAAAAAAAAAAAAAACTGGAGCTGAGCCCTTCTTGGGCAGATTAAATTAAAACTTCAGTGAAACTCCCTGAAAGGGGAAGATTAAACTGTTTAACTTAAACTAAATGGTTTGATCAGGCATGTGGAAGACTCTAAACAGACACCACAACAATGTTGCAGGGAAGGTAATTATCCTAGCACAAGTGTGTGGGGGGGGGGGAGGGGGGAAGTGTGGTGATGGAGGATCTCAAGTGAAAATTCCTACCTTAGTTCTTGAGTTGGAATCCTTTGGAGAAAATTTGCTCAACCTGTGGAAGTCTGTCATGTATCAACTTGACCCTATCCATCAGTTTAAGGAACAGCTTCCATAAGTCCTGACTAACCCTCCTTAGCTGGAAATTGATGTGTGCAAAAGCAAGGAGAATTTATGAGATTGAGAGGAACATGGAAGAACCCCTCCAAAAATGATTTTTAAAAATTTATTACATTAGTCTTCTACACAATAGTTAAATCCTGTTAAATGAACTCAGTTGTACTGCTACAAGGTTCTTTTATCTATATACGTAACAGTTTGTGCAGACAAGTGTGGCTACGTTAACATAAATGAACACAAAAATTAATGCAAAGGTCATCTCAAAAAAAGTTTATTAGCATGATTAAAAAGATGTGCTGAAGAATGACAGTCAGAGATAAAATAACTTCTTAACATGGAAGAATATCCATTCCAACTCTTTATATTCAACAATGTTCTGAACTGAATGGACAGCTTTATTGCCAGTTTTCACTTGATTTATTAAAGAACAATCCATACTGTGTATCGGTTCATGTATCATCATAACTATTTTTTTGTCTGGTTATGATCCCTACTGCAGTTAAGTATAAAAAATATCTTCCATTAATGTTGGAATGCAGACTGCATTGTTGGGCTAAGAGTTGGTAAAAATTCTCAACTGAAGAGTCTGTTTTAAAAAAACTGTCCTTTTTAAAGATACTACAAAGAAATACATTAGTATTTTGGCCTTTAAAATTCTTACATGGTATTTATTTAGAATGGCAATCCCAAAATTCCCTCCCATTAAGTAATCATAAATCAGACACCTCTATCAGAGGCTGCTTCTTGGGTTTGACTCTGGAGACTTCTACTTCGTATACGCTTACACCGGCTTGAGGACGAAGACAGCATCATCTAATACATAGTAGTCATTATACATATCACCTTCACATAAGTATGGCAGTCTGGTGAAAGCCTCTATGGCAAAACCAGCTTTTCTGAAAACTTCTGGCAGGCTATTCACCTGTTCTTCCCAAGTCTGCCCCTTGATTTCCAAAACTTCTGAGGGTTTTTCCCACTTGCCACCTACTGAGAAAACAAAACAATTGTATTTAAATTTAAAAAGGATCCTTTTCAATGTATGGCAGTCTCTTAAAGAAAGCATGCTATGCTGCTTACATTCCATTCCAGAGTTTATGATCCACACCAACACACATGGTGGGTAAAGCATTTGTACAGCTTTATCTAAAGACCACAATGTTCAGGGGTCTTGTTTGAGTACAGAGGGGGTTGCCTCCTCCCCAAAGCTCAGAATTTGTTAAATGCTCTACTAATAGTTCTACGTGCAGGCCCACTCGACCAAATAACTATTTGACTCAGAATAGTAAGATCATCTAGTGAAACTAAGATTTGGCAGATGTAGCTTGAGAAACTAAAATCTTGGCCAATATTAAAATGCCTTCTCATACTTCTCTGTCACACTTCCTTGCTGGAACTGGCTTCAATTAGTTATAATAAATAAAGACAGACGCTAACAACCATAATTTGTTATGAATTCTTCAGGAATACTGTGGTCATACTACTAGATAAAAACCAAAATCAATCCTCTAGCCCCTCCCCAAAAAAATCCACCTCAAGAGACTCCACGCCAAACTGGGAAAGAAATCCTAAGTGGGTCCTGTGGAACAGCATCTACAGAACTTCTGTTCATTCAAGGGCCATTTTGGTAAGTGAGAAGAGAAGGATTATTTGTTTAGGGTCCTCCCAAAGAGGAAATGGAGTTCTGTATAACTTTATATAATGGAAAATATATTATCATTTGTTATAGCCAATGAAATCAGAAGAAGCATTTGAGCAATGTAGTAGTTTTAAAATAAAAATAAAAAAATAAAAAAAATCACTCGTTGTCAAAAGAATAGATTTTCACCAATCCCAACTGAAAAATGTAATTGATTATATTTTAAATACATATTGTATCTTTAAGAAATTTACTGAACACAATGTTTAATTCCTGTAAATATATGCAAATAGGAAGGGTCTCAGCATGATATTTAGGGCATTGTGTAACTCCTAAAGTTTCCTAATTAACTTCCTCTTTTTTTGAGCAGAAACATTTCTGGATAAACACACAAAGAAATGGCACCTTTCAATAAATGCAAAGTCGTGCTAGTGTTGGAATTCAACTGGATTCTATACTATGTTGGTAAGACTTTTTTTTTTTCTCCAACTTACTGTCTTCTTCACCTACTTTAAAAGATTCATATGTATTTCTTACAAATAAGATTGAAAATGCAGTGCTCTCATTTGGAACAAGTCTGTAAAATGATAAGAGGGGCAGGAAAAAAATTCTGCTTTGGAGTTAGCTAATTTCTGCTGTCTTCATAAAGTTTCTTAATCAAATGAATATTAATGAAAGATTGTTCTTCCAAAAGATTATACAAAATGCCCTCATAACCTATGACCATCAGACCAAATCCTCGCCCTCTTGCATAGCAGACCCCAGATGCAGCAAAATGGTTCCAGCTCTGCTCTACGGGTTGGTAGAAGGAGGTTTTTGGGAATCCAGTGCATGGTGCCTGCATCAACTGCATGTCACGGAGTTCTGCTCCATAGGGGCACCCTCCAACCCAGTGAACAGTGGGCTCAGGGCAGGGACAGAGAGATTGGCTGGTACAGTACATCCACAAAGTGGCTAATCAATACCTTTCACAGAGTGGGAGTGCAGCAGCTGCTGGGGCTCCTGCAGCCTCAAGGAAGCAGTAATGACCATGGGATGGCTCTGCGGCTGCTTTGTGGCACAGAAAAAAAGCGAATGCCTTCTCTCTGTTCCTGTGGCACCCCCATGCACTCAACCTGCCTGCATTTGGGTCCACCAGGAGCTCAGACAGTACAGAGATGAAGAGTCACATAAGTATCCCTCCAGACAATATTAAGTAGTAACATTCTATGCTATCCTAACTTTACATTTTTACTGCATTGATTACATACAATACATAATTTGTAATAATCCCAGGTTTGATCAAAGAGATAGGAGTCCACTTCAATTTTTTTTTTTTTTTGGTAATTTGTTTGCTAAATACTTTCTAGAAAGTTAAAAAAAAATGTTGGTTTAGCAATCTCATTTCTAGAGTCTCCATTCCAATTATCTACATTTTAGGTACACCTCTACCTCAATAGAACGCTGTCCTCGGGAGCTAAAAAAAAAATCTTACCGCGTTACAGGTGAAACCGCGTTATATCAAACTTGCTTTGATCCGCCGGAGTGCGCAGCCCCACCCCTCCGGAGCACTGCTTTACCGCGTTATAGCCGAATTCGTGTTATATCGGGTTGCGTTATATCAGGGTAGAGGTGTATTTAACCATTATTTTGATATAATTATTTTGGCATATTTAACTTTATTAAAGTTATTTATTTCTGTAAGGTCTTGATAAAAAAAATGCATTTGTCATAACAGTTATAGTAAACAAAGCTTGTGAGTTGCTGGTGATTCAGTTCCTTAATTTAAGTTCTCTTTCCTGTTTAACCTTCCCTTGCCTTCCTTTTTCTGTATATTGCTTAATTTTTAAATGTCAGTATCAGCAAGTAGCACTGCTGACCTGTGAAACCCATGATCAGTAAGCAATCACATTCATATTTTCCTATGTATATGAAAAATATTAAATAAAGTTCGGAAAGGTATTTGGACCATGAGGCAATCTTGGGACCATCTAAGAAGAAACGTGATGAAAACAACCAAAAGAGGTCCCATGGTTGAAATATCACTGCTTCCCTCCCTCCCCCCCCCCCCCCCTTTGTAAATTCAAGGTAACATTTAATTTGCAACATCCCTTACTCTTAAGTCCTCTCTCATTCAAGTATGTGTTTTTTCTCAACAGGTCATGCTGTAGACACCTGCAAAGTTACCATAAGACAACATCCATTTAAGGAAGTAGACTACAGTGTTGACACTGTGAACATAACATGCAGTTTCTCTGCTTCCGGATGTAAAGGCTCCCCTCAAATGCTATGGTTTCGCTATCGTGATTTTACACATGAGGCTTTGTGTACACCTGAATGCATAGAGAAGTTCGAAGTGATTGGATCACTGTCCGATAAGAAAGTTTTACTTCAAATCAACAAACTGACTGTAAACGACAGTGCCATTTATATCTGTGGAATAGCATATTCAAATTCAGATTCACATACATCTAAGCAAACCGGGGGAGGAACGATATTGGTGAAAAGAGGTCAGTCACTACTTCCTATGAACAATCATAAAAAAATACATTATGTTCTTTTCTAAATATCTCTAATTATTTACACTTGCAAAATATGGTACATTAAGAGTTGACTTGAAACCTTGTTGATCTGTATCAATTTGAAAAGCAAATAAGAACCATGTCATACTCTGGATATGTGTGTGAAAGTCAAACTGACATCAACAGGAGTTCCAGGTGCAGAATGAAGATCAACTAGGGAGATACTCTGTTAACAAAGCTAAAAATCAGCATCTTTGTATGGTTTACTAACCAGATGCTGTACTATCATATGATGTAAGTGACCCTTCAGAGATGTTCTATAGTAATCCAGGAGACTGGATGCTGTATTTTCCTTTTTGTTAACTGTCAAAACTGAACATACAAATACTCCATGTCAAGCTTCATGGAGTAAAACAAGTAAATGGCTTCTGTTGAGAAACTGCCATATTCAGGGGGGACTGTGTCTAGCAGTCAGAGCAGGATCCTGGGCTGATTCTCTGCCACTGATTCATTGTGTGAACTTGAGCAAATCATTTCACTTTGGTGTCTTAGTATCTCCACATATGTAACAGGGATTAAGATATTCACAGGGATGAGGAGGCTTAATTAACTACATTTTTGGTTACATGTGCTACAATAACAAGCTCTAGACATATGTACAAAAGTTAAAAAAAACCCTAACTAATGGACTCTTTTCTCCCCCAACCAAGTTCCACATTCTCCCTACATTCATCCCACCACCCACCCTGCTAAAGTCTGAACAAACACATGAGCCTTCTTCAGACTTGTTCCTTAAAAGTTAGATTTTAGACCAGTAGAGGGCTATGTTGGGAAGAAAACAAAATCCCAAATCAAAGGCTCTCCAATCCCTAGCTGTTTGAATCTAGTGACCCTTATTATAGAATAGAATATCAGGGTTGGATGGGACCTCAGGAGGTCATCTAGTCCAACCCCCAGACAGATTTTTACCCCAGTTCCCTAAATGGCCCCCTCAAGGATTGAATTCACAACCCTGGGTTTAGCAGGCCAGTGCTCAAACCACTAAGCTATCCCTCCTTAAACAACTATCCCAGTTCATGGGGAGAAAAGAGGTCTCCTACAGTCAAGAACCAAGATGGAAATTAACACCAGGAATGACTAAAATGAGAGAGAGAGAGAGAGAGTGTTTGTAGCTCTGAGTTCCTCAGATGAGAGTGGTTATAATACAAATATTCTTACTAAGAATATGATCAAAATAGAACAGGTTCCTATTATTCTAACATTTTTTTATTATGACTAAAGGGTCTGAGAAGTACAGCACTGAAGAATACATCCCCATGATAGTCCTCTCATCTTTTCTGTTTCTATACAGCACTACCCTATTGGCAATCTTTATATTCTACAAGGTGGGTTTAATTTTGACTTTTCTTATTTGGTTGTTTTCATCCTGACATCTCAATAGCTTTAATGTTTTCAACAGGATCCAAGGGTCATCATGGATTTTAATTACTTTTGCATCACAGATGGCAAACAAGTTTTACAGAGGATGTGGTTGATGATTACATCTCATATGCATCTGCAAACTCTCACACACAGATTCAGATTAGATACTCATTACATCTCACACACATCACTTACTGATTTTTTTTATTTTTTTTTTAAATAAAGGAGAGTTTCAAGGGAAAAGCAGCAGAAACCAAACTATCCTTGGAACAATTTACAGCAACTTTGGTATATATTGCCAGAAGTCACTTTGCAAACGAGACTCAGACTATCAAAAATACAAAAAAAGGATGAGAAGATTAAAATATTTTGAAAGAAAAATAGTTATCGAATAAAGAGCATTACTACCAAATACACAGATTGCAAGCTCCATGGATTAATTTCCATTGGTAAACTAATAATGAAATTTATATAACACTAAATGCAAGTGCAATGAAATTATTTCAAGCAATACTCTTACTTACATAGTGAATTCCTATTCAAAATATTGTAGGATGCATGGAAAAGGGAGTTGGAGGAGGGTTACAGGGCATCTTAAACTTGGAAAAGCTCCCCCAGAACCAGAGAGAGGAGGTGTGCATGTTTAAAATGCGCCCAGTTACTGAAGACACTGACATTGGTCTTTATTAAGTAAGTGTGGTGGTTGTTTGTGTGTTTTTGTTTTTAGAACAATCATCAATATTTGGAACCCTTAAATGAACACGATAAATAATGAGATATCCCTAAATGTTATGAGCAGGCAATACATTTTGCTACAGTACCTCTTCAGTTATTATTTGGCATGGAGAGTTATGTATATAAAGTTGACTTTTGTTTTGCAGTCAAAATCCAAACTGGTAAAGAAAACCAGGAAAGGAGACGTGAAAGGAGAGCACCATGTATGTTAATTTTCACTTAACTTGTCTTGGGTGTCTTTGATTCATAGATTTTTTTTGTTTTTTAAATATAACCTTGAACACATCTGGGGACATTAAATTGGCTAACTGAAGTCTCAGACAAAGAGGTTACGGGGACTGGAAGTATACAGAGCTCAAACTGTAGATGTAAGTGATTAAGGGCTCCAGTGCTGAAGATTTATAGAAAACTATTTGCTGAATTTAGAATCAGAGATTAAAGCCGAGAAGGGATACCTCACACGCCACCACCACCACCTAGCCACTCCCACATCAACCCCAACAACTAGAATTATATCAAAGTATTATATACTTCAGGAGACTAGACTGTTGTGTGCCACAGGCAGAAAACAGGAGAGACCAAGGTGCACCAATGTCCAAGCCCCCAATAATGTCAGGAATTGATTAAGCGAGATATGCCCAGATGATCTAGCAAGTGATCTGTGCCCCAAACTTTAAAGTTTCTGTTCATCGGTCCTTTTTGGCTAATTGGACAGTGAGAGCTATGCTAAGGGCCACCTCCAACAGGAAACTTCCTGTCTTAAGTAATGGCTTTTCAGTAACACCGAGATTACAAGTAAACCATGTTTGAACTATAGTTAAAAAGCCAACTTCTGTCATGCAACTGATTATTCCTGGTCCCTTGGATGGTGGCTTTGGCTTTAGATGGGTTCCACCATACTTAAATCCTGTTTAGAATATGTACTGCAACACCCTCTTGAAAAAAAAATTCCACAAGTTAAAGGAGGAATTTAACTTTGACAGTAAGAAATCATTACTGTTCTACAGCCAGGGCCCCTTTTGGCTGCGAAACTTACTGTTTTGAAGTTGTGGTGACATCTTGATTACATTTTAAAAAGTTAAAAAAAAAAAAAATCAAAAATATAAAGTAGAGGCAAATGCATTTTTTCCAAATCTGTCTCGAATATAAAAAATTTTTGTTAACCACATTTTAATCTGCAGAAAAACACGAGTGGGCGAACAGTTTGTCGAGCAATTGTACAAGAACTGTACAAGAAGAGATATGCTGAAGACCATCATCAGCCTGTGAGTAACAAGTAACATGAAAAGGGGGGTTCCAAAATCTTGTGGCTATTTATTGTAGTTCATTGTATGTGGAAAAAGGGAGAAGCAAATTTAAAAACTGTATTACATTTTCTACAGAACTGGACTTCTTCACTGTCTGAGCGCCTGGATTGGCAAGATTCAGTCCTGAACCAGCAATAGCTTTTCTATACTTTCAAGTTTCAGAAGTCCAATACTGCCCAATACTGTGTATCCCAGCAGGCTTAAACTGGGATCTACATACTGTTGGGGAGTGGAGATACCCCTCTTTCCAAAGGGATTTTGAACTCATTTTATGTCTGAGAAGGCCTGAAATGCCAGACTTTAAAACGGGCAGGCAAACTTTTTGGGCTGAGGGCCGCATTGAGTTTCGTAAATTGTACGGAGGGACGGTTAGGGGAGGGGGTTGTGGGATGGTTAGGGGAGGGGGTTGTGGCCCGGCCCCCACCGCCTAACTGCCCCCCGGGACTCCTGCCCCATCCAACCCCCGTTCCCTGACGGCCCCCCCATCCACACCCTCCCTGCCCCATCCACACCCTCCTGCTCCCTGTCCCCTGACCGCCCCTGGACCCCCGCCGCCCCATCCAACCTCTCCTCTCATTCCTGACTGCCCCCAGAACCCCTGCCCCAGACTGCCCCCTGCTGCCCCATCCAACCCCCCCTCCTTCTTGACTGCCCCCCAGGACCCCTGCCCCCATTCAACCCCCTGTTCCCCCCCGACCCCTATCCACACCCCCGCCCCGACCACCACCCCAAATTCCACTGCCCTCTATCCAACACCCCCCCTCCCCCGCTCCCTGCCCCCTTACCGCGCTGCCTGGAGCACCAGTGGCTGGCGGCGCTACAGCCACGCCACCCGGCTGGAGCCGGGCCACACCACCGCCACCACGGAGCACAGAGACTGGGTCAAGCCGGGCTCTGCAGCTGCGCTGCCTCAGGAGCTCACAGCGCCGGCGGTGGAGAGAGAGCTGAGGAGGAGGGGGAACAGCAGGGGAGGGGCTGGGGGGTGAGCCTCCTGGGCCATGAGCTCGGGGGCCGGCCAGGATGGCTGTGGCCCACGGGCCGTAGTTTGCCCACCTCTGCTTTAAAGCCATGACATATTTTAAGTATAGAAAAGCATTGCAGTTCACTTTTGGAGGCATATCATTCATTTTAATTTCTCTCCCCCTCTGAGCAGTGGATATGGTAATGAAGGCACATGGCTTTACAAGTGGAGAGAGTTACAAAAATAGTTCCAATAAAGTTTTTTAAAAATTCAAACATTCCTAAAACAATTATTGTAATATACGCAGCATATACAGAATACTTCATGGTATTGTATAAAAGAATGAAAGTTATTTCATCCTCCCAAACTTATAACCATTATTTTTAACCAAACCATAATATATTTTACATATGCCATGTAAGTTACAGGAGAACCATTGTAGACACACACACACACACACACACACACACACACACTTTTAAGTTAAGAAAACTATTCTTGAATCCACACCGCACAAGCAATACAGCTCCTTTCTTATTCTAATCAGGGAGCAGAACATATACTTCCCAGATGAAATACAAAAATGAAATAGACATTCAGCACTGACAGGTGCCTGCCCTCCCACAAAACTTGTATTTTAATGTTCATATCCCTAACAGTTTTCCCTCTATAATTGCCCTCCATAAAGCCATCAAACCCCTACTGATGTAATCCAGGACCTGGCAGATGTGGGCATAGACATAATATAAACATGACTGTCCTGCTGGCTCTCTGTGCTCCCCTGGGGCTCTCTGTGCTCCCCTATTCAGTATAGTCAACAGTGAATGAAAAAGGTTAAGAATCCTGCAGATGCCACAGGTATGAAGGCATCTGGATAACGGACAGAAGGAAGGGGGAAGTATTCTTCAGCAGTAGCAAAGAAAAGGAACTTTGCCCCACTGAGGAAATCTTTTTACAAAGCAAATTATTACACAAACATTGTAGCCTTTTACATTTTTTTTTTTTTTTTTTGCAGGAGTGTTTGGAACCAGATGACACCATCTATCAAAACAGATGATAAAATTCAAAGTACACCACATACTCAAGATCCTTTATGTGAAATATAACTGAACATGTCTGAGACTTCAAACATTAATTTTCTGAAAGAGTCTTACCTTGCTAAAAAAGATGAATCCTCACTGAGTAGTGCTTTTTTTTAAAAAGTGTTTTGCAAATAGATTATCAAACACAAATGACAGAATTCCAGTTAAAGTGTGAATATTAACATTACCAAACCCTCTCCCTCTGAAAAATAAAAATATTGGAAAAGGACTTTATTTTCCATTGAAGAGCTACTAATACTTCATGGACATTTTCATATTTAGGATTAGTTCTACATATACGGTATTTTTTTTTTTTAATTCTTTTGTGAATTTAATGCTTCTGAAAGGTTTGTGATAGGCAGATAAAGAAAATGAAGCCTTGAGGTAAAATTCTGCTCTCAGTTACTTACATTGGTGTAAATCAGCTATAACTACCACTAATGTCAATAGTAATTCAGGATTTACATCAGAGTAAGAGCAGAATCTGGCTGGCTGTACACAGAACAGGTACAAAAAATAGGCAATAAAAAAGCATACACACTAATGTAATGTCAAAGCTGATCCAGAGGGACCATATCGTGGGTTAGGAAGGTAGCTTAGTGTACATGTCAATCCAAGGACTACTCTTCTTTCAATGTTTATATTTTTGTGTTATGCAGACAATATCCCCAAGTGCTAGCCGGAAGCAGTGCCTTGTTCCCCACTAGAACGACACCCAGTCTCTACATGGGCATGGAGGGGATTCCATGAACCCTCTCCTCCTTCTCTTTGTGCATCTGCACGGAGCTGGGCACAACTGAGACTGCTGGACTACAGTTAGTTCTCACTTAATCTGCGCACCTCAAGAGTCTTATAAGATACCTGCTGGTCTCACCCATCCTCTCAGCAAAGAGTTAATGGTGTTCAGTAGTGAGGCCTCATCTAACATTTTGCAATTTAAGAACTGCCAGACTGGAGCAAAGCAGAGATCTATCTAGTCCAGTGTTGCCTACATAGGCAAGTACTAAATATTTCAGAGGAAGGTAAAAAATGCACAAAAATCCACATTACATAATTGACAAATATAGAACAACATGTCTAATAAACTTTCTTCCTAATCCCAAGCAATTAATGGCTAGCTGCTTCTCTCTTCAAGCATGGTATCTTATACATTTTTATTCTAGTAACTACAGTTATTCTTATTTGTATAAATATCAAATCCTTTTTTAGACCCTAAGCTTTTTGCCTCAATGATATCACATAGTGAGTTTCACAGATTAATTAGATGAGAAAGCATTTCTTTATATTAAACACTCATTACAGAATACCTACTAGTGAAGTATAAATATAAAGTACAAATGGACAGAGTATGTTTTGTAATGCAGTATGATTAACTTATTAGTAAGATTTCTGCTTGTCAATTCATAAAATTCGGAACTCCACAATAACATTGTGTTAGGGTGAATTAGTGAGGTTTTACTGTATGTTGGAAAATAAAAACAAAGGTGTATTTCTCTCAAACTCTTTGGTAATAACTTATGAATAAGCTACTTTGGACTCTAAATGTCATTGTAATTCCAGAAACAGTTGAAAGTAACATTTGTTTTGTTTCTCATAGTTTTACAAGAACATTTGTATAGGTCATTTAAAAAAATTAAGAACAAGGAAACAGAGGCTGTGTCAAGCATAGCAGAGTATAATTCTCATTAACAGTATAGTTAAATTATTCTATTTTCAGGCTCCAATCCTGCAGTTGGATCCACACATAGGCTGACCCCTGTGCTTACATATTGCTCCTCTGAATCAGAGCTCACATCTGTAAAATAATAAAAGACTTTTCTAAAGGGGGTTTAAAACTCTTTAGTACAGTAATTGAAATACATGCTTTCTAGGATCTTCCACATGTTCCACGTATTTGTTCTTGCTTACAGTGTACATATAGTGAATTCATTCTTTGCTTCTTTTTACATATCATGTTGTAAAATAATAAAAAGTTTTGATATTTTAACTACAAAATTTAGAACACCACTTGGTCTGACACAGAGCTTTTTGCATGGGATACAAATGTCAGTTTTTCCAGGAGAGTAGGTTAGACGGTTCAACGGGGAGAGTTTTAGTGGAGTATCTTCTTGATATGGATTTAAATTATTCTATAAAAAGTTGTGTACAGGTCTGGAGTTCTGGACAGCCAGATTTACAAAATGGAATGGAAAAAAAAAATCTTTGGAATGTGGGGAACCACCACTACATATAGTGGTGACCCCAGACTGTCATAATGGCATCTCTCTTTAAACAGAACCACAGACATCTGAGTGAATCAAACAGAACAATAATGTTATTTGAAATTAAGTTAATCAGATCAATTAAGGAAGTCAGATTCTTTTTCTGTGTTTGACATTTTAACTCAACTAAATATGTACAATGACATGATTCAAAATATTGACCTGGCCAGGATGGGACAGGGGATTGGGTTGACATTTAAGTGATTATATAGTTTATGGTTAGTTTGCCTCTTAAAATAGACAGTTAAATTGAAATTTAAGACTAATTCTATTTTAAAGATCAGCTTTACATTAAAGCCATTGTTCTTTGTCTACTCTGCAAAAGGCCTAAGAATCTAGTGGTCCTGCTTGGTGCTTGCCTGATTTGATTATCTGAAACCACATACATAAGAGGTTCTTCTTTCATATGGATTTAGTAAGAAGTTTGTGGTTATTTAATTGCTGAAAAGATAGAAGGCATTTCTTGTTAGAAGTTTGTAACAACTTGGAATAGGTTTTGTCCCAGCAGTTTGCATAATTTGAAGGTACCAAATTCAACTTTTAGAACATAAAGGTCAAAATTAACCAAATGCAATGGTTGCTTCACTATTAGCATCTCCATTCCCTCAAGCAAAAAAAGTGCTCTTTACTTATTTGCTATTGGTCAATGTCTCATCAAAAATTGCTTTTAAATACAATTAAAATACATTGAGAACCAGGCACACTCAAAACTTAGAGACAGATAATTACTTCTTTAAAAATATCCAGATGTACATATATACCAGTGGAGATATCCACTTTCAGATAGACAAAACTGGAATATAAAAGTGCTGCTGATAGCCTGTCTATAGCAGTGGGTAATAAACATGCTGGTCTGTTTCGAGATAAACCAGGGTTCCCAAACTTGGATTGCAGCTTGTTCAGGGTAAGCCCCAGGCAGGCCGCAAGACTCTTTGTTTACCTGAGCGTCCGCAGGTACGGCTGCTCGCAGCTCCCAGTGGCCGCGTGGTTCGCCGTTCCTGGCCAATGGGAGCTGCGGGAAGCAGTGGACAGCCCGCCAGGCGCTTACCCTGAACAAGCCGCGAACCAAGTTTGAGAGCCCCTAAGATAGACACTGCATAACTGGAGCAGCCTTCACTGATAAGGGCTTACCAAAGCTATCATGACACACCACCCTGCAGGCCACACAAGATCATCAGGGAAAGCATTGTGATCTGATCTGAGATTAGAGAAAAGAAGCAACAACAAAGCAAGGGAGATGGAGCTGTCTGAAACAAAATGTTTGGTTTGCCACAGGTCACCAGCACAAGCAAAGCTTCTTTCTGGTTTACAAGATGCCATACAGAAGATTCCTACCCCTAACAAGAAATGTCTTGAAGTTCCATATGCAGCGAACATGTTTTCAAGTCCTAGTGGCTTATTAGTCCAATAGCCAATTCTCTTTTCATTAGATACTAGAGAATTGAACCATGAGAAAGTAAAAGTGGATTCCTCAAATTTGTCTCTCTCTCTCAGTTCCTCCAACATCTGCTATGCTGGAAAGTTGCATTAATTTTTTTTTCAATATTGTTGCCTAAACATGATGCAGGACTCAGAGAGGAAAATGCAGGAAAGCAGGTCGTGGATGGATTAGTGATTGCAAAACAGAGAAATTGAATTTAAGTGTATAATTAGAAGGTACACAAGAAACAAGATAATATACAATCACTGTATATCACAGACTTTGCTTACATTGTTTCAACAGGGGTTGGGTTTTTAGAAGTGCTGAACACCCACTCTCTGAAAAATCAGGTCCCAGAACTAAGGCACGTAAAACCACTAGTAACTTTTAAAGATTTAGGCCATGATGCTCATATTCATTGAGGGAGAAATCAGATATATTTGAAAAGTGCTCTCAGATTCTTCTCCAAAACTCAGACAAGAGGATAAAAGTTAATGATCAAACATGAACTCCAAAAGAGATGTGCTGGATCATTTAATATATAGAGTAAAACAAACACAATCAGGTACTTATACATATCAGTAATTCTATTTTAATTACTACTCACTCCTATGAATTTCTAGATGCAACTGAAGTCACTGAAGTATAGCACTGTAAACAGTTTGATCCTAGCTGCCCAAGAGACATCTCACCCTATGCACTACTGCACAGCAAGATCAGTTAAAGTGCTCTTGTTCACAGTATCTAGATCTGGATATCTGGGATTGCTTGTACCATGAATTCAGTGGAGGTTCCTTGTCTGGAATTTGCTTCCCCCATTGCTCCAACAGAGCCCAAGCATGGCAGCCTTCAGGATATGGTATAGGACCCATACACTTGTTCAGTCTTTCACTGGTGGTAGTGAATGGAGGGGGGAGGGGCAGTGAACAGTTTCAGTCCAAGTGGGGCCATCTACTTACAGTATATGTTTTATGTACAATTCTAAGAATTTTGAACATGCAATTAAGAGATATTGATCAGCACATTTTAAAAGTCTGATAAATAATACTGTCCAATATAATTTTATAATTCACAACACTATAACCTAAAACACCTTTCCCCTATCTCCCCAAGTATCTTTTAATCTGTGTCTACTTACCATTTTCCACATATGGATGAAAGGGCAAAACTAGTGCAAGAATGACTCTGCCTCTAGTTGGCTCCAATACACTTCTAATATCTTTTAATACAGTCAGTGGCTGATCACAGCGATCAAGCAAATTCAAGCAGCTGATAACATCATACTGGAATCCTGTGTTCTGCCATTCATTTATACCCAGCACTCTAAAAAGAGAGAGAGAGAGAGAGATGGAAAGCGTTACAGGTAAACAACTGCAGGCTGAGTGCAGAGTTCTCAGTACACAGCCTGCCTATAGCAATTAGGAGAAGGAGAGAATTCCCTACAGCTGAGGCTGACCTTACCTTTATCAGACACTCCCTTTATACTGAGAGCACATAGGGCTTGTCTACACGGGGAACTTAGTTCGCACTGAGGGAATACACACGGATTGGTGTGCAATACATAAGCCACACTAAAAGCACGCAGATGGGGTTGCTGTGCCCTCTTTTAATTTGCATCATGTGTACACAGCAGGAGCTGGATGTGCACTAAGCATGCAGTATACTGGGTGGGTATCCCAAAATCCTTTGCTTCGATGCTGAGCTGTGTGCATTCTGGGATTTTTCTTGCTGAGCATTGTGAGATGCATAGCAGAAGCCAGGGGAATTCTGGGACTTGGGGTTCAAACTCCAAAAAATCCCATGCTTTTGCTTCTTCCATTCCATATTTCCCCTCTTTCTGGGTGAGCTAGCACCATTTTTGAATTGCTGTCAGCCAGCAGGGATGCAAGAATGCTGTGAATTGCTGTGCTTGTAGCTGCAATTTGCAAACACACAGAGACTCCATCTAAACTCTCAGAGCCAGGTGGCTTCAGTTTTGGAAGCCAACGGTGGCACCTGCAGTAGCACCAGCAGGTGGAGAAGGACGATGATGATAATGATGACACTGAGGAAGAAGAGGTTACTTACCTGGTACAGTAAATGAGTTCGGCGAGATGTGTCCCCCTATGGATGCTCCACTTGAGGTATTCATGTGCCTTTGATCAGGTTTTTTCGGCAGCTTGTTTGGTCCACATGTGCCCTAGCCATCCTCATGCCCATACTGAGGATATATAGGTCGGCGAGAGACAAACTGCTCTCAGTTTCTTCTCTATCACAATTGTCCCATGAACATGAGACTCCAAAGCAGAGGGGAAGGAGACCAGGTAGTGGTGTGTCCCTATGGCTGCTCAACTCAAAGAACTCCAGTTACCATAAAAGGTAAGTAACCTCTCCACGTATCCCTATGGGTGCTCCATTTCAGGTGACTAGCACTATCCTCTGAAAGAAGTGGGAGCTTTGAAACCTACCTAGAACTATTTGTAGAACTGAAGAACCAAACACTGCATCTACTCTAGAGGTGTGCATGAAGGCATAAAGTTTTAAGAAGGTGTGAACTGATGTCCGTGTAGCCACTTTGCAGATTTCCATAATAGGAACATCTTTCAGCAAGGCAAAAAGACATGCACTGAGATGTGGCAGAGTGGCTACTACCCTAAGTGGGCATGGCACCTTAGCAGCTGCACAGCAGAAGAGGATGCAGCCAGAAACCCAATTTAGAAAGTCTCTAGGTGGACACTGGTGTTCCTTTAGCTCTATCTGTGATAGAGAATAGTCTTGGAAAAATTCTAAAAGGCTCGGTCCTCTCCAAATAGTAAACTAGCACCCTCTAATGTCTAAAGTATGAAGGGCAGCATCTTCCCTAGTCTGATGGGATTTAGGATGGAAAACTGTGGATGAACAGTCTGATATGTAAATTGGAGACTATTCTGGGTAGGAACCATGGGTGGTTGGAGGGATACGTTCTCCTTGAAGACCATATAAGGCAGATCAGCTATCAAAGCCCCTAGTTCATCAACTCTTTGAGTGGAGGTAATTGCCACTAGAACGGCTGTTTTCATGGAAAGGTTTAGAAATGTACAAGTAGCTAGTGGCTCAAAGGGAGCTTTCATCAGAGAATTAAGAATTAAGTTCAAATCTCAGGTCGGGGTGAGCTCTCTGACATTTAGGAAGAGTTTCGATAACTCTGATGAATCTGGAAGTTGCAGAATGAGCAAATACCAAAAAACCTTCCACGGGAAAATGAAAAGTTGTGATGACCACTAGGTGGACTTTATTGGAGCTTTAACAAAAGACCTCCTTTCTTCAGAGTGAACAGGATTTCCAGGACCTCCAAGATGGGTGAGTCAACAAGAGATAGGCAAAGATAGGTGTAACAGTGGTAAAATCTCTTCCATTTCCGAAGGTAAATTTTCCTGGTAGATTCCTTTCTTGAATCTTGAAGACTTCTTGAATCTCTCTGAAGCAAGGGAGTTCTAATCCTAAAACCTATCTAGGTACCAAGCCTTGAACTGGAGAACATCCAGGTTGGGATAATGAACATTTTCCAAATCCTGAGGGAGAACACTGAATGTTAGCAGGAGATTGATGGCTGGCTGGGATGAGAAGTGAATGAGGTAAGGAAACCATACCAGTTTTGACCAGGTTGGTGCAATCAAAATTACTGTGGCTTTGTTCTGTTTAGAACTCTGAGGATCAGTGTTGGAGAGAAGGCATATAAGGAGACTGACTAAGAGAGGAGAAAGGCATCCCCCAGGGAATGGCAACCAAGACCTCCCCTTTGCAGAGCTTTGCACATTTGCTGTTGGCAGCAGTGGCTGAAAGGTTATGTTCGGAAGACCCCTAGTAACAAAAATCTGTCAGAGTATGGATCTATTGCGTTCCCACTCATGATCTTGGTCTGCTGAGGTAGTTGGCAATTGTGTTTTGGAGTCCAGGCAAAAACTGTCAAGATATGTTGAGCTATTCATTAGTTCCATAACTTGATTGCCTTTGAGCAGAGGGGGAGGAAGGGGAAAAATCTAGCACCCCTTTGTTAATTTATGTAGTGCATACTGGACTTGTTGTCTGTCATTATATGGAGCAATTGACTTATCATGGAGAAGTGGTGCTAGCAAGTATATCATATTGTTCTGAGCTTCAGAATGTTGATATATAGGGTAGACTCCTGGGCAGACCATCTGCCCTGGATCGTGTGGTCCCATGGAAGAGCTCCCCATCCCAGGAGGGATGCGTCCAAAACCATTGTGACAATGGGAGGATGACTGAAGGGAACCCCTGAACACATGTAGTCCAGATTTTTCAACTAGTTGAGAGAGACTAGCACACAGCTGGGAATAGAGAACAACTTGTTTAGACTGTCTCTGTTGGGAATATAAATTGTCCTGAGCCAGACTTGGAAGCAGCATAGATATAAGTCTGTGTGCAATGTGACAAAGGTACATGCTGCCATGTGCCAGAGGAGCTGCAGGCACAATCTGCCAGTGACCTGTGGGCTCATTTGGACTCATGCTATTTAGTATGCAAGAGTGAGAAATCTGTCCTCTTTGTGTTAGGCTCTGGAAGTCATGGCATTTAGAGTGGTCCCTATGAACTCTATTCACTTTAGAGGTAAGAGGGAAGAATTTGCAGTGCTGAGTTGAAGGATGAGCATGTAGAAGAGAGACAGCTTTCTTTACAGTGGTTCAAAATTTGATGTAGGAATGCCCCTTGAGATGTTTGTTGAGATAATTACTTCCCATTGGTAAAGCTGTGTGGTGACTACCACCATAATTTTTGAAAGTACTCTGGGAGTAGTAGAGAGTCTGAAAGACAAGACTCAGTACTGATAGTGGTCCTGACACTAGTGGTAGGAATCTCTTCTTAGAGATGTATTGTGACATGAAAGCATGTGTCCTGAAGGTAAAGGGTTGCAAAATAGTCCCCCAGATTCAGGGATGGAGTGATATCTGTGAGTGTTACCATCTTTAACCTCTGTATCTTGACAAAGGTATTTGATATAGTGAGATCTAGAAATGCCCTCCCTTCTTTTTGGGAATCAGAAAGTACTTTGAATAGAATCCCCTTCCTCTGTACTGAGTGGGAACTGGTTCCATGGCCCCTATGCAGGAGGGAGAGAACCTCTTATCTCAGGAGAGGTTTGTGAGATGGGTCCCTGAAAAAGGGATGGAGAAGAGGGGTTCAAGGGGGTATGGAGTAGCCCGATGTTATAACCTCCAAAACTCATCTGTTGGAGGTAATCTGCTCCCATGAAGTGCAAAAAAGAGAGTGATGATCCCCAAAAGGGCGAAGGAAGGAAAGAGCAAGATAGTTCAGCATCAAATCCAGATCACGGAGGTGTTTGAGGCCCTTGACTGAGACATCAAACAAGCACTATGTAGATGGTGGCTGTTGAATCGATTCAAGTTCAGCTGTTGACAATTTTCCCCTCTGCCTTCTGGGTTTCTTTTTAGGCAGCTCCTCGGCCTTAAGGAAAACTGAGCTGCGTGGGATCTCAACTGTCAGACTAAATCTCCTCTTGTTTGCAGGATGTAATATGCCCAGTGAACGAAGGGTCACCCTGGAATCCTTCAGAAAATGCACAGACTCACCTGTGGATTCATTAAATAATTGAAGACCATCAAAGGGGAGATCCTCTACAGTGTTTTGGACTTCATGCAGAAATCCTGATGACTGCAGTCATGAGACTCAACGCATAACTACAGCTGTAGAGGTGCAGCAGTGTCAGTGTTGACAGAGTGAGACCCATAAAGCTGTTCTGGTTAAGAGCTGTCATTCCACAATAATGGCCTGAAATAGCTCTTGTGAAAGGTGTTCAATAAAGGAAATAAATTTCATATAATTAAGATAGTTGTATTTTTCCAAGAACACCTGATAATTACCAATTCTACACTGCAGGATGACAGAGGAATAGCTCTTATGATTTAAGCACTTGTGATCCTTATCATGAGGGGTAGCCTTTGAATAGTGCTGCCTCCACAACCAAGGAGTTAGGGGTAGGGTAGGAAAATAATTCAGAACCCCTCGTCTGAACATATTACTTTTGTCTGCCCTCTGGTCGAGGGGGGTGGGGGGGGGAAGATGGGGCAGAGCAGCAGCAGAAGTCTGCCAAATTGTCTTGGCAGATTCGAACAACGCCTTGTTTATGTGGAGAACCACATGGCCAAAGATGGTGTAGAAAGAATGTCCAACAATTTATGCTGTGTCTCTGACTTCTTCCAGCAGTATTTGAAGAGTGTCTGCCACTTTCTTCATCAAGTCTTGAGACAGTTTGAAGTCATCCACAGTAGATGGAGGGGGCATAACAGCTTCATCCAGGGAGGATAAAGAAACATTTGTCTAAGCAGTAGCAACCTCACCAGCCCTCCTCTCTTGCTCTTCAAACTTCTCCTCTTGAAATGGGGAAAGAGGGAATTGCGGAGTACTGACCTTGGCATTCCTATGAGCACTGGGTATCTCGGAGAATTGCTGGCAGTATAAGAACAGCCATACTGGGTTAGACCAAAGGTCCATCCAGTCCAGTATCCTGTCTTCCAACAGTGGCCAATGCTAGGTGTCCCAGAGGGAATGAACAGAAGCTAGGGACACCATATCTGCCCATCCTGGCTAATAGCCATTGACGAACCTATCCTCCATGAACTTAATTAGTTCTTTTTTTAACCCTGTTATAGTCTTGATCTTCACAACATCCTCTGGCAAGAAATTCCACAGACTGACTGCATTGTGTGAAAAAAATACTTCCTTTTCATAGAATCCTAGAATCATAGAACTGGAAGGGACCTCAAGAGGTCATCTAGTCCAGTCCCCTGCACTCAAGGCAGGACTAAGTATTATCTAGACCATCCCTGACAGGTTTGTCCAACCTGCTCTTAAAAATCCCCAATGATGGAGATTCCACAACCTCCCTAGGCAATTTATCCCAAGGCTTAACCACTCTGACAGTTATGAAGTTTTTCCTAATGTCCAACTTAAACCGCCCTTGCTGCAATTTAAGCCCATTGCTTCTTATCCTATCCTCAGAGGTTAAGAAGAACAATTTTTCTCCCTCCTCCTTGTAACAACCTTTTATGTACTTAAAAACTGTTATGTCTCCTCTCAGTCTTCTCTTCTCCAGACTAAACAAACCCAATTTTTTCAATCTTCCCTCATAGGTCATGTTTTCTAGACCTTTAATAATTTTTGCTGCTCTTCTTTGGACTTTCTCCAATTTGTCCACATCTTTCCTGAAATGTGGAGCCTAGAACTGGACACAATATCCAGTTGAGGCCTAATCAGGGTGGAGTAGAGCGGAAGAATTACTTCTCGTGTCTTGCTTACAATACTCCTGCTAACACATCCCAGAATGATGTTTGCTTTTTTGGCAACAGCATTACACTGTTGACTCATATTTAGCTTGTGATCTACTATGACCCCCAGATCCCTTTCTGCAGTACTCCTTCCTAGGCAGTCATTTCCCATTTGGTATGTGTGCAACTGATTGTTTCTTCCTAAGTGGAATACTTTGCATTTGTCCTTATTTAATTTCATCCTATTTACTTCAGACCATTTCTCCAGTTTGTCCAAATCATTTTGAATTTTAATCCTATCCTCCAAAGCACTTGCAACCCCTCTCAGCTTGGTATCGTCTGCAAACTTTGTAAGTATACTCTCTATGCCATTATCTAAATCATTAATGAAGATATTGAACAGAACTGGACCCAGAACTGATCCCTGCGGGACCCCACTCATTATGCCCTTCCAGCATGACTGTGAACCACTGATAACTACTCTCTGGGAATGGTTTTCCAACCAGGTATGCACCCACCTTATAGTAGCTCCATCTAGGTTGCATTTCCCTAGTCCGTTTATGAGAAGGTCATGTGAGACAGTATCAAAACTTTACTAAAGTCTAGATATACCATGTCTACGGCTTCCCCCACATCCACAAAGCTTGTTACCCTGTCAAAGAAAGCTATCAGGATTGTTTGACACGATTTGTTCTTGACAAATCCAAGCTGACTTAATTATTACTATCTTCTAGATGTTTGCAAATTGATTGCTTAATTATTTGCTTCACTATCCTTCCAGGTACAGAAATTAAGTTGACTGGTCTGTAATTCCCCAGGTTGTCCTTATTTCCCTTTTTATAGATTAGCAATATATTTGCCCTTTTCCAGTCCTCTGGAATCCCTCCAGTCTTCCATGACTTTTCAAAGATAATTGCTAATGACTCAGATATCTCCTCAGCCAGCTCCTTGAGTATTCTAGGATGCATTTCATCAAGTGACTGGAAGACATCTAACTTGTCTAAGTAATTTTTAACTTGTTCTTTCCCTATTTTAGCCTCTGCTCCTACCTCATTTTCACTGGCATTCATTAGGTTAAACATCCAATCACCACCAATCTTCTTGGTGAAAACTGAAACAAAGAAGTCATTATGCACCTCTGCCATTTCCACATTTTCTGTTATTGTTTCTCTCCCCCTGCCCCCATTGAGTAATGAGCCTACCCTGTCCTTGGTCTTCCTCTTGCTTCTAATGTACTGTAGAATGTTTTCTTGTGTTATGAGAAGGAGTAAACAACACTTCCTTGCTTACTATCTCCACAACCAGTCATGATTTTATAGACCTCTATCATACCCCCTTAGTCATCTCTTTTCCAAACTGAAAAGTCAGTTTTATTAATCGCTCCTCATACAGAAGCCATTCCATACCCCAATCATTTTTGTTGCCCTTTTCTGAACCTTTTCCAATTCTAATATATCTTTTTTCAAATGGGGTAACCACATCTGCACTCAGTATTCAAGATGTGTATGTACCATGGATTTATATAGAGACAATATGATATTGTCCTGTCTTATTATCTACCCCTTTCTCAATGATTCCCAACATTGATTGCTTTTTTGACTGCTGCTGCACATTGAGTGGATGTTTTCAGAGAACTATCCACAATGACTCCAAGATCTCTTTCTTGAGTGATAGCAGCTAATTTAGACCCCATTGTTTTATATGTATAGTTGGGATCATGTTTTCTAATGTGCATTACTTAGCATTTATCAACATTGAATTTCATCTGCAATTTTGTTGCCCAGTCACCCAAATTTATGAGTCCTTTTGTAGCTCTTCACAGTCTGCTTGGGATTTAACTATCTTGAGTAGTTTTATATCATCTGCAAATTTTGCCACATCACCGTTTACCCCCTTTTTCCAGATCGTTTATGAATATGTTGAATAGGACTGGTCCCAGTACAAACCCCTGGGGACACCATTATTTACCTCTCGCCATTCTGAAAACTGACCATTTACTCCTACCCTTTGTTTACTATCTTTTAACCAGTTACCAATCCACAAGAGCACCTTCACTCTTATCCCGTGGCAGCTTACTTTGCTTAAGAACCTTTGGTGAGGGATCTTGTCAAAGGCTCTCTGAAAATCTAAGTACACTATATCCCCCTTGTCCACATGCTTGTTGACCCCCTCAAAGAAATCTAGTAGATTGGTGAGGCATTTTACAAAAACCTTTACAAAAACCATGTTCATAGAATATCAGGGTTGGAAGGGACCTCAGGAGGTCATCTAGTCCAACCTCCTGCTCAAAGCAGGACCAATCCCCAGACAGATTTTTGCCCCAGATCCCTAAATGGCCCCCTGGTTTTAGCAGGCCAATGCTGAAACCACTGAGCTATGAGATGCTGCACATGTTGACTCCTCCCCAACAAATTATGTTCATCTATGTGTCTGACAATTTTGTTCTTTATTATAGTATGCAGCCCCAAGATCCCAATGTGCTCATTTGAGAAGCAATATGGGAACAGGAAAGGCATCCAGGATTCATCATACCAAGGAGGATGCTGAGGAAGTTGGGGCCTCATGAGCCTTGAAGTATCCCTTGATGGAGCAAGCTCAGGAGAGTCTAGTCTAGGCAGATATCATAAGAGCCCCGAACAGATATTTGAGAGTTCTCCTCTTTTAGACTTTGTAGATGAGCAGATGAAGGAGTGATGGTTTGTCTCTCCGTACGCATGGTTAAAAGGGTATTAGGCAGTACGGGTGATAGACTTCTGCTATCTCTGGTACCTTGCCTAACTGAGTTCAATAAAAGGACATTTAGATTCACTGGAGATTAACAAATCCCTGGAAAATCTGAACTCCTGCAGCATCAGGTGAGGTTGCACAGGAACCTGGTGAACTGATAATGTAGAGGCCTGCAGCACTGAGGGCAGCGCATATGGTGCTGACATTTTCTGGTCTGTCAGTCGAGGTATTAAAGATGCTGCAGGCAGTACTGACTTCGTTGGTGCAGAGCCCATAGGACCTCAGTCATGCTTCTTTGGTACTGATCAATGGGTACCTGGTGATTTAGATGAACTTGAGGACTTCAATTTAGTGCTCTTGGCTTGGGATCTCCAGTACAGCAGATCTCTTAGAGGTGTGTTTTTTCTGAGGAGATTTAGTACTCCTCTACATAGAAGTCTTTCCTGCATCACTTGCAGGTTTGCCAGAGGCTGACAGAGCACTGTGGTCACTTAGAGGCTGCTATACCGGGGGCAGACGTTGGGCTCTGTAGTGGCATAATAACTAAAAATCTTGTCCTGTTCCTCAAAAAATAGGCAGATTGAAGAGACAGCACTGGATTGTCTGTTCTGTCTTTGTAACATTTGCTTTAGCTGTTTGGTTTTTATATAGCACTGAAAGGCAGTCCAGTTGTGACCCTTTTTGGACACCTGTTTAGAGATTTCCTTGAAGAGTTTCTTATTGCTGTGGCTTGTCACAAGAGCTACTTGCACTATTGATTCTCCTCAAATGGCGAGGAGATCAAGGACCACACCATGGCTACACGCAGCTGCCTGAGGAATGTTGTATAGGTTCTGGGTAATATCGCATTAATACTGGTATATTTGAATCCAGCAGCAAATGAGCAAATTCTGGCCCTGGTCAAGTTTTTTAAATAGGGAAGGGGACATCTGGTCAATTTGACCTCAGAGCAGTGAAGGGTACACAGATAAACAGGCTGGCTGGTCACAGATGCCCACAAAGCAGTGGGATAGCAGTTGGAGGACTGCCAAAGTAGTCCTCAGCAGCATGGCGTCCACACAAACAGTCCACACTAATTCAATTCACAACCAACTTTGTACACTTTGAAAGAGGACTGCAGAATTCATACCACATAGGGAGTTAGTGCGCTTTAAGCATTTGCATCATGTGTATGCAAGCTTTTTCAATCCATACTAACTCGAGTTAGTACAAACTAAAACCCGAGTGTAGACATGCCTATATGTATGGTCTCTCCACTCCTCTAGGCAAGACAGAGTTAACATTCTCCCAGCCAGCCACTAGACAGCTTTATATACCCCACTACACAAACATCTGAGTTTGGACCTTCTTTGGAATTACTACATAAAAATATTTACAGAAATGCCATATCCTAGTATTAAATTTGATAGAATTTGGAGAAATAGCAAAGCTCAAGTGTCACAGTTCAAGACTATCCACATCTTTGACTCCTCTCAGTCTCTGAGGGTGCAACCCCTCAGGTGTTAGGCCTCTTGCATTCACCTGTTCTCGGATGGAACCTCTCACTTTCCCCATTCTTTAGATGGGGTCTTGGCATACAGTCCCTTGTGCACTAACTGATTACAGTAGGCCTGACTGGATTTAGATACCTGCAAGACTTCCTTTCAAGAGCTGTTATCAGTGCTTGAATACAATGCCACAAATCAATATTTTCAAAACAAGATTGTAGTGTTGAGATTAAACACTACAAACAAAGAACAACAAAAGCAAACACAGCACAACAGTCTTTAAAACAACAAAAAGTCTACATGCATAACTGTCTCGCCTAAAGCGTAGATGTGCCTCACTTATCCAGACACTTCCACTTCTCAGAATTGGGGTTCAGTCTGTTTCCCATAAATCCCTGTCTCTCTCATGTCTCAGAGCTGTCCACTTATCAGTTCCAAAGCTCTTTGCCAGTCTCTCTCTCCTGAACCTGTTTCTTTTTGTCACCTTGTATCTCTTATGCACCCCATCATGGGGGGCAGGATAGACTTCAAAGCCATTGTTCTCTGCACTGTATTGATAAGTGGTGTTTGTCTGCCTTCCTGTCTATGTGCAGGTCAGCTCATGCCTCAACTATCATCCCCTGAAATCATATAGCAAGCAACACAATAATAAAATAAATGGAACACATAATATTCATAAAATATTACAGGCAGTTGCTACGCCCTTCACATCAAGTATTACATCAAGCCAACCTATGTAGTACAATACCTGTATTTCTTTTTCTGAAGCTGCCATATCATAGTTTCAGACAACTCAGTGGCATAGATTTCTTCAAAGTGAGGACTCATGACTTTAGTGACCTCTCCATCTCCAGCCCCTAAATCAAGAAGTCTGTGGGATTTCCACTCTGGGTTTATTTTGAGTAGTCTCTGAAATTGTTCTGATGAAAATACAAACATTGAGCCTCTTCCCAGCAACCTGAAATGTAAAGATGGCAGTGTCTGATTTTGTGCAAACTTAAACAGGGAAGACTTTAAATGCTCCTATTGCACTCTGTAAATTATTTTAAACAAGTAACAGATAAGGTCCCTGCTCAAAGGAATTTACAATCTAATTTAGACAAATGCAATACGCAGGTTGAAAGATCAGATAACAAATGCATGCAGATAGCATTGGTGTGGGCTTTACGAAGAAATCTGATGGGCAGAGGGAAGTCATTTGGTTCCTGGAAAGAGGGATGCAGGTCTAAGAGAAAGGGGTCGTTCAAAAAAGGGACAAAGCCAAGAGTGGGAAGAAGAGATAAAGCCCAAATCCTGCTCTTTGTACTTGCATGAGATGACCCTCTGGCTTCAACAGGCAACTGACCTCATGTGAGCACAGCAAGTGGGATTTGGCCCTAAAGGACGAGATAAGAGGAAATAGGAGGTGAAAACAGAGATGTAAGTAGGCACAAAGCATGAGGAATTTGATGTGGAAATGGAAAGGAAGCCAGTGAAGAAATGTGAAGAGCAGACAGGGTAACATGTTTGGAATGGTGAGAGAGAAAAAGGATTATTTTTTAGAACTGTATGATGTAGTGACTCAACTTCAGTGGTCGTGACTGCTATATGAAGTTCCTATATGTGACAGAAAAGGATGTGGAATAGAAAATGAGCAATTCATTAAGGAATTGGCTACAGGTGACAATTGGATTCTCTACAGATCAGGTCAATGACATCTCCACCTGTGATTGTTTGAAGAATATATAGTGTAAGATTACAGCTGTTGTGAAAGAAGTTCAGAGAATGAAAGAGTTAGGACAGCAGGTAGGGGAAGAAAGAATTGGTCAGTAACAGATGCAAGGGGAATAAAGAATATTATTTCAGTCTACCTTGAGGTATGAAGTCAAACCTAGGAAAGACAATGACTAGTACAAATAGGCCATAGCAGCAAAGAGATTTATGATCAAGAGCAAGGACAGGGAAATTGAAGAGAATAAGCAGCAAAAATGATGAAACAGGATGAGGGGTGAGAAAGAAGTCACCCAGGAAAGGCAGAATTTATTAGTAACGGATGCACACTGAATTAAGTGATATAGAAGAAACCATCAGTTAAATTTCTAGTACAGAGGCTAAGGGGGGGGGGGATTTTAAATATAGAGTATAGCCCATTTAAGCAGAGCCCCCTTGCAGTACATTTATATCAGTCTACAATGTATAATTGGCTCATAGCTATTGTTCCTAAAAGGCACTGTGAGGTGTCGTTCAAAGCACTAGAAAGCGTTTGAGAAAAAGAAAGATGGGAGAGGAAGGAAAAAGGGGAGACCAAAGAGACCTATATATAAAGCTACAAGGAACTAAGCACTCCACAGGAAAGCTCACATGAACATCTGGTTGTGAAATAAGGTGAAAGATAATTTTGCTAGCCATAGTAGCCAGATACTATTCTCAGATCATACTGTGTAGCCGTGCAAGGGAAGTTTAAAATTAAAAAAAAAAAAAAAAAAAAAGTCAAGCATGTAGCTATAATCAGATGCATTTTCCACAAAGCATCAGACCTGAGGTGAAGTTGGTCATATGCCTGATTGTGGTGGAGAGGGGCAGGGAAGAGATTGTAATAGTAAGGGAATTTTTGCATGGTCTGCAGAAATGAGGATACCAAATGAACAGCCTTCTCCTCACTCACTCTCTTTCCCATCCCCACCCTCCCGCCAAGATACCCACCAGTCAAGCTTGATATCTTGTTTGGGATGGGTTCCCTGACTGCCCAGAAACAAAATGATATAAAATCTATTTTTGTATTTTAAAGCAGGTTCTCAAACTGGGGGTTGGGACCCCTGAGGGGGTCACGAGGTTATTATATGGGGGTTGCGAGCTGCCAGCCTCCACCCCAAACCCTGCTTTGCCTACATAATTTATAATGGTGTTAAATATATAAAAAAGTATTTTTAATTTATAAAGGGGGGTCGCACTCAGAGGCTTGCTATGTGAAAGGGGTCACCAGTACAAAAGTTTGAAAATCACTGTTTTAAGGGTTAGAAGACAGCACTGAATATTGTGCAGACCAATTTTACAAGCCTAAGCGTACCACAAAAGCTTTAACATAGGATGCTTGGAGGCCTAAAGCTATGTGGTGTATAAAATTAAATTATCAAAACATCCCTTTTTCTGTTTGAATTTGTTTCATAATAAAGTTAGTTAATAAAAAATGTTAAATAATAAAGTGGAAATCAAAATGAATTTAAACAAAATATTTCAATTGACTAGATCTGAAGGCTTTTGGGTGTTGTTTTTTTACACTATCAATTCACAAAAGTTTTAGATTTTGACTTTTGTCCCAATTCAGGAGAGGAAAATTATTTTAAATCTCAAAAATTCTCACAGAACAAAAAATGTTTTCCCATTGAGCCCTAGCGGACACCCATAAAGACTATTTCCAGAGGGGGGGTTGAGTCTAAGCGCATGGCCCTGTGGTAACTGTTCCACATTGTATTATGCAGGAAATCTAGGCTAGATTTCTGTATCTTGTCTCTTGCTCCATTCCCAGTAGAACTTAGGGTGACCAGACAGCAAGTGTGAAAAATCAGGACAGTGTGTTGGGGGTAATAGGAGCCTATATAAGAAAAAGACCCAAAAATCGGGACTGTCCCTATAAAATCGGGACATCTGGTCGCCCTAGTAGAACTAGGGAGGCAATGCACACAACCTTGAAAGGAAAGTGGGAGAAGAATTTTCAAATGCTCTGCAGCAATCCCTCCAATAAATGCAGGAGCTATCCTGATGGGCAGTGCTCATACAACCATCTTCAACTAGGACAGTCACCACCAATGTGCTCTCTAGAGATGGGAAGGCAAGTAAAGCAAAGGGTGAAAAAAAAAAAAAAAGTGTGTGTGGGGGGAAATAACTGTTGAATCACAAGGAGGGGACCCCCACTCCATGGTAAATTTGGGAGGGAACAGGGAGAAAAAGTAGCTTTTATGTTCTAATTTAGAGTCCCGTGAACTTCTTTTGCCAATTTTTTTTTTTTTTTTAATAGGAGGTAGGATTCTTTATAATTTAAAAAGATACAGCAGAGCTTTTCTGACCTTCTAGATATTTACATTTTTCTTTTATCACAGCTTAACTGAAATTGGAAAAATATCACTGAATATATAGATCAAATGATTTACATAAAGGTAGTTTAGATGCATTTGACAGAATGAAGAAAACGAAGCTAAGTGTATCTTGGAAAAGACCTGATTACTCTCTGCATGGTGGGGCATCAAGTGGCAGGACGGAGCACCTGGAAATCCAAATCCAGAGTTTTCTTATCCTATCTCGGTTTACAAAAATCTGAGCTAGTACCACCTTTTCACTTACCCATTGATAGATGTCCTAGACATAAACAGGCTAAAAACTGAGGACACGAAAGAGTGATAGAGCTGGATAAAGAGCCAGCCTGATTTCTCAATGCTGTTGTTTAAGAAGATCTGTGTTCCCTGGTCAAGGTAACTCTGGACAAAGATAGGCTGAAGGGATTCACACAACTGCTCTGTGTTGCACATGTACCACTACAGAGAAAGAAAGGAACAACATTTTAAAACTTAAGCAATAAAAAACAGTAGTTCAAAAAATAATGAAAATCATATAAGACCAATATATCAAGCTGTTCTACAAATAAATTTAGGAACTCTATAGACTAATAAATTCAAGGTGAATTTAGGTTTGGATTGTAATAAAATGCAGGCAGACTAATCTTGAAGAAATAATGTTTTAAAAACTGCGTTTTACATAGTACCGTGGACCGTTGTTTCACAAAGTATCTTCTATAAAAACAGCTGAATGATTAGACTCCACTAGTTAACTTCCATTTTCTAACTCAATCACTCAGCTCTTCATGGGGCCTCCTACCAAACGGAATTCAGGAATACACCTGCAATACCTTCCCTGGAAAGAAAATAAAGTATCTAAACTATATTGCAAGCCAACACCCTTCCTTTCTCCACTGACTCTGTATATTACCTTTGAACACTCCTTGAAAAACTGACAATGTTTCCTGCTATTCAGGTACCAACAAGTTGGTCCACAAATCTTGCTAAATGACTATTGCTATGCTATACAACTTCTTCCTGACATCACTATTAAAAATATGAACTAGATAGGTAAGTTTTGCCATGCAAAGCAAACCTTAGCATGAGCTAAATGGCAGCACTATCCTTTCAGCCTGGTGGACAAATGAAATCTGGATAGGAGAGCTCCTTTCATCATGTGCTATTTAACAATCATTTCCACACAAACTGCATAAGACATTTCTATTTGCAACCAGGACATTGCTTCTCTGTCTGTTTCAGGAAGGCTCCAATGGCACCTTTGACTGTATTCTCGATTTTTGCCTTCCACTATTAAATTAACAATCACTGATTTATTTCCCCACTACTTCTGCTCATTCTTCCATGACATTGAATATTTATCACCTACACATCCATTGGCTCTTTACACCTAACCATGCAATTCCATCCTTGCTCATCACTAACCGTTTTGTATTATTATTTTTGTCCTCCATTCCTATTTGAGTCCTCCAATGCTGTCTTTGCCCTAAACCTTATTTCTCATACTTCCCTGTTAATTATTAAGATGAATGTAGCCAAAAAAATAAAGGCCTGCTAAACAGGTCAGTTGCACAGTCTATGAGCAAAGTAGAACCATTAATAAAAGACCTCAAGACAGCAGTTGTTTAGAGGTAGTGCACCACCAAACCCAGGGAACCCTGGGTTTGAATGCTGAACTAAGTCCAGCTTCTTGTGCCAACAGGAACAGGCAGCGCTGCAAGACAGTGCTCTCAGATGTGAAGGTGAACCTCATTTACTGATCACCATCACCACCACCGCCTTCCAGTCGATTAGGATCAGCATTATGTCTGAAGAGAGCACAGTTCAGCCTGATCATGATTCCAGTTGCACAAGCCCAGGGAAAATGGGGAGATGGGAGTGACAGAGGAAGAGGGCAGCATCAGGGAGAGATTAAATAAAGGAGGTGGGCAGAAGAGACTGAAAAACACAGCTTTGTCCCAGTTCTTTCTTGGGCCCTGATTTCATGACTCAACCCTGACTGCACAGAAGAACTCCATCCTACAAGAAAGAGGACTCAGTGGGCTGGGAGGGTAATTATACCACTGGGAGAGCACAAGATGGCACACATTTATAGTTCACACAATCTACTAATGGAATGGCCAGATATAGAGACTCAACCCCACAACCAAAACTTCCCAAGATTGGGAGAGTTATAAATTTCAGGATTTCTATATAAGAAACAAAATGAACATTGGCTCCAACTACAGCAGAAGTCTCCAATCCATT
Source organism: Chrysemys picta bellii (assembly GCF_011386835.1). Classification (NCBI taxonomy): domain Eukaryota; kingdom Metazoa; phylum Chordata; order Testudines; family Emydidae; genus Chrysemys; species Chrysemys picta. The sequence goes on along the minus strand of NC_088800.1, from coordinate 72,637,576 downwards.
TTCCCCTGGCAAACATAAAACTCTACTCTTCTATGGATACAGACCCAAGCTTGAAACTCTTGTCCCTGAGATGACAACAATCAGGAATGCATTCTAAAAGCTCAAGAGGTTGCTCTTCTGTAACTTGCAGCACAACACTTAAATCCCACACCTCTTAATATGTGGATGTTGTAACAATTTTGCCAAACTCAGAACCTTTACAATACACGGCCACTAGGACACATTGCTCTACACATTGATCCTTTTTAGTCTTGTTTACTTTGATCAGGGTGACCACCTTTATCTTCTAGCACCCTACTGTATTATCATGAAGGCCTGGTGATAGCCATTCATCTAGGAACTCTAAAACCTGTGGAATCGGTGACTAGGGTTTGTCTTCACTACTGGCCGGATCAGCGGGCAGCGATCGATCCAGCAGGGATTGATTTATCGCATCTAGTTTAGACGCAATAAATTGATCCCCGAGCGCTGTCCCGTCGACTCCTGTGCTCCAGCTCGGCAAGAGGCACAGACAGAGTCAACAGGGGAGCAGCAGCAGTTGACTCACCGTAGTGAAAACACTGCAGTAAGTAGATCCAAGTACATCGACTTCAGCTACGTTATTCACGTAGCTGAAGTTGCGTAATTTAGATCGATCCCCCCCCAGTGTAGACCAGGGCAAAGTATTGTTCCCTGTGACCAAAGCACTCTTCTGCTAAACTTTTCATTCGGGATGTGCCTATGAATAGATCCAAGAATAAGCAGTTTTCAGATGGAATTTTGCTTTGGTCTCCCTTTTAAAGAAGTTCAAGTCTCTGGGGATAAAGAGCCATCTTCCTGTTAAAAATTACTGCAAACCCTCAGCAAAGCCAATTACTGGTATGAAAATTTTTGTTAAGACCTCAGAACTACTGATACACCAAATTGTTATGAGGGAACTTTTCAGAACCTCCTGAGGCACCAACCAATCAGAATTTGTAGGCACATATCAGAGAGTTTCCATCACAAAGCTAGAAAATCTAATTGTTCAGCCTTTTCATGGTCAGGGTTTGCTTTAATATTCTATTTTGGGCAGGGGACAAAAAAAAAAAAAAAAAAAAAGAGCACAGTATAACCCCAAGAATGTCCAGAATTAGTTCTGCTGTTCTTATCCATTATGAGCTAAATTTGAGAATGATGTAAGTCGTTCTTACGCCTACATCTACTAATTTACCAACATGTCTAAACTGATGTAATTTGCAATCTGAGGAGCTGGAATAAAGTGTAATTCACTCCCTCTTACTAGTGATTTTCTTACTTCACTCTTCTCTTTTGGCCTTTCAGCATGGAAGGTGCAGCCTTTTTACACATTAAAATTAATCTGGAATAAGGGAGGGTATGAATTAAAAGTTAATTAATTATTCTTCATTAACGAAATGTGTGAATGCTCTTACACCAGAGTAAGAGTGTCTTTTTCCAAATTAGTTTAACTCACTTCCAAAGTGGATTAAACTAATTTGGAATAAGGCCCTAATTCTGGAATAAGAGAATCCACACATTTCATTAATCAGGAATACCTAATCAGAAATAGCAAATCCTGAAGACCTCCCAATGTAGATAAGCTTTTAAATTCAATTGCCCAAGTCCAAAAGTAATGTGAAAGGGGAATACAAGTTCCATGGTAAGGTGATACAAACATAAGGTCCCAATCCTGAAATAAAATTGACATGAGTGCAGACTTGTGCCAATGTGGTCCCCTGCAGAAGTCAACATGGCTCTGTGCATATCTGGTTACATATCTAGTGGTGCCTAAGCAAGCAAGCCAGAATGTTTATGTTAGCATAAGAGACATGGGAGTAAATTACACCAATTGAGATTCCCTGTTATCGCTCTGATGTTATATTGTTGGTTGGCTTCTTTATTAAATTCCTTAGTGGGGGAGATTGATGGAAATATGGCATGACGGAGAAGATGCCTCACAATAACCTGGGTCATGAAGGTAAAATGAAGGCAAACTTACTAGCAGCAGATGGCCTGTAATTAGTCCTACCACTTTTTATTCAAAGTACAGGTCTATGTCTTTCAAAAGGGACAGTGACAATGACTCAGATATTTTGTGTGCACGCAGAATAATTTCTGTTGTTTTAATTTAATCATCAAAGTTGAGGATATTTTTCCCATCTTGTGCATTATCAAGAAGATTGGAACTTAGTAAACAATCATTTATATCATTGCTGCCCCACTGAAAAAAAGGGCATTGCTCCGGTGTCACTGAGGGCCTCATTTGAAGACAGTGTAGTTGCAGAGATGTAGAAAGGTCATTTGGCATGCAGAATCTTTACTACTGTTGCTAATGCATCAGAAGGAAAGAACCTAGGTTGAATTCAGAGTTCAGACTGAATCTGCAGGAACGCAATTAGAAAAAGCATCTTTTGATTTGTAAACTGAGCAAATTTAATGTGGAAGCCACTGAGAAACAAACATGATACCATTTTTATGAGCAAAAACACACTAATATCACTTCACATATTTATGTTTTGCTTACTAGCTCTGCTGTGGTGGAATTATAGGATACTGATACACAGGCCCTGTCTACACTAAAAATATAACCATGTTGGGAGATATAACAACACAATTAAAGGGGGATTACAAATTACAGTGTAGAAGGGACTTTATTATTTATGTTATTGTGGTGCCTAAGAGCTCTAGTCATGGACCAGTACCCCACTGTATCAGGCGCTGTACAAACAGAACAAAGAGACAGTTCCTGCCACAAAGATCTCATAAACCATGCCCCAAAATCTGCTAAAGTCTTGAATTATCCAAACTGCAACTGAACTGTGTCAGGGCAACCATGTTGCAACATAATTCCATAATGTGATTCTATTTGTAGTGTAGATGGGGCCTTACAAGGCCCTTTTTTAAAAGCTGAAATGGGACTGTAAATGGGGCCTTACAAAAAACCTGCATAGGGGCACAAATTGATGAGGATTAGGCAAGTGGTCAGCTGGGAGAGCTGACACTTATACGTTTATTTAAAAACAAAAAACACCTGTCCTAACACCTAAAATTGTGCAGGTAGCAATGCTATGCAAAAACATATACATATCCTGTCCCACCTCTCCATTTGTTTGTTACATTCACTTGCTGGGAGAGGAACTGTCTCTTAATGTATATTTGCACAGTGTTTAACACAATGAGACTTCTAGGTACTACTGTAATACAAATAATGATACAGGATTTATGTTTCAATATCCTGCTGGCTCACAATAACAGTGCCAGCAAGCAGAGGGGAGCAGACAGCTGCAACAAGGCAAATAGTCCAGCTTCTCAAGTACTGACTCCGTCAAAACAAAGACCCAGAGCAAAGAGGTGTTTTAGGGTCTTTCCATACAGAAGCAAATTCTACAGTAGTTTCAGAACGGTTCATAAGCTAGGTACAGTTCTAGTAAAATCATATTTCAAATAGCTCTTTCAAATATGTTTGCAGGTAGCATGGTTTGAAGCGCCACTTCTTATCTACACTAGGCTTTTTCTTCTTAAAGTTTTCTGCTGTTGATACCACCAGCATAGCTCCACCAGTGGTAGAAACAGTGAGAGCTCTATTGCAGACAAATTGCTGGCAGTCAACAGCTTTTTAACTCCTACCCCCCCCAAACCTCAACAAATTAGAGGACAGTGGTTAAAACAATCACCGGCTGATCTACCCGGGCACTTTGGTGGTAACAACATGGAAAATTGTAAGCAACAGTAAAGAAGGAAAGCTTCAGGCTACAATTTTTTTTTTTTTGTAAAATTATCTGCTTGTATTATTTTTGCCTTTCTCCTGTCTGTAGAAATGTTAGTTTGGGCCATCAAGTTAGGAGATGGAGAGATCTAGTATATCACAACAGACATATTACTGCACATCATAGAACAGGGATTGGCAACCTTTGGCACACGGCTCGCCAGGGTAAGCATCCTGACGGGACGGCTTCTTTACCTGCTGCGCCCGCAGGTTCGGCCGATTGCGGCTCCCACTGGCCGCGGTTCACCACTACAGGCCAATGGGGGCTGCGGGAAGCGGCGTGGGCTGAGGGATGTGCTGGCCGTGGCTTCCCGCAGCCCCAATTGGCCTGGAGTGGCGAACCGCAGCCAGTGGGAGCCGCGATCGGCTGAACCTGTGGATGCGGCAGGTAAACAAACTGGCCCATCCCGCCAGGGTGCTTACCCGGGCGAGCCGCGTGCCAAAGGTTGCCGATCCCTGTCATAGAATACAACATGGTAGGTCCTTCTTGTAAGCTTAAAGCCTTCTAGTATTATTCTAAAGAAAAAGGGTAAAAGAAGAGACCATGCGAAGTATGGTGCAATAAAATCCATAACTTTCCATTTCAACCAGCTCCTTAAAGGGATCAACCATGGACAGCTTCACAGGATATGAATGCAGCTGACAGTAAACTTTAATATCTATTAATGTAAAGGTCTTAGCAGAGCTGCTACCTTGACATCTGACCCCAAAAATTCAAAGGTAAGACCAAAGCCTAATATCATCAACTTATAATACAGAACCACTGCAGCTCAAATCACCTTTGATCTGTAGGGGAGCAATAAAGCATCAGAAACCAACAAATTGGCTATTTTATATGAAAAAAAAAAAAGTCCAAGTTCCTTACTCCATCCAACTAAGAAGATATTTCAATACAAGTAGAAGACACTGTACATCATTATACGAGTTTCTAACAAAGCTCAAAAAAAACCAAAACTGAAAGTTGTTTTTTTTAACTGCTTGCACATGAACAGAAATGTCAGCTGAGTTCCAGCCTGGATCAAGTTTTTGCAAATGTTTTATAAACAACTGAAAAATAAGGGTTTGTAATGGAACAATAATAAAAGCAGTAACTATAATTACCAAAAGAAACTTTCAAAACTCTCTACTACTATTATTGCCAAAACTTGTCAACAACAAACAAAAACCCAAAACACACCTGACTGGTGAGTTAACTACTTTACATAAGGATGAAAAGCCAAACAGTAAAAGTAAGGCTATGTCGGCAAAACTTTTGTGGTTCAGGGGTACACCACTAAGCAACATAAGTTTTGTCAACATAACCACTCATGCGCACAGCGCTATGTCGGCAGGAGACACTCTCCCACCGACATAGCTATCACCACTCATTGAGATGGTTTTATTATGTCAGTGGGAGAGCTCTCTCCCATCAGCATAACACTGCTACACTAGTGCTCGTACAGCAACGCAACTGTATTAGTACAGCTGTAAGCTTTTAAGTGTAGACATGGCCTTACATTTTACTTAGGATCCCATCATACTTATTCATACAAGTAGCCCTATGGAAATTAGTCAGCTTTTATTCATTATAATTTCTTTAGGAGGTTCACTAAACACTCAATAAATCCATGCTAAATCCTAAAACCCAGACCAAAAATTAGAGATGGAAAAGACCCATTAGTTCATTCAATCTATCTACCTGAAAATGACAAATGGTTCCGTATTGTACATGTTCTTGATCTATTGTTGTTTCCAGATTAGTTCTAAACATTTCAAATTACGGAGCTTCCAAAGTCTCCTTTGTTCCACTGTGAGGAAGTTTCCTCTGATATTAAGCCTATATTTTATCCCTCAGTCTCATCCAATCACTAAGACTAGTTATACACTGATGAGTCACATAAAGACCCTGATCCTCCAAAACCTCTGTGTCCACCTCAATGGAATGGACTTGCAGGATCAATGCCTATGCAATTAATCTCCCTCTTTTATGTTTGTACCCTTCAGGTACTTATAGACTATATTTCCCCCAATAATTCAAGATATGTATATTTTACTCAGTTTTTCCTCAATAAGTCAATTCCTTCAGTGTCATGATAATTTGTATTTCTCTTTCTTGAACTCCCTCCAGGCTTTCAGTATATTCCAGGTGCAGTCATATCACAGAAGAGCTGGACTGAAAAGGCATAGTCCCTTCTTCCTCCATGAAATGACCAATACACATGCATATGCAACCCAAAAATTGAATTAAGCTTGCATTGTAGTCATATCATATTGCAAACTCATACCTAGCTTGTTGTCCACCATCAATCCAAGTCTCTCTAAACTTTGTTGCTGCCTAGTTTCTCACTTTCACTATATTTCAGATTATTTTCCCCCAGTTATATTAGTTGGCATTTCTCTGTCTTCGTGCTTGCAACCCCACCAAATGTAACACCATCTGCAACTGTCATTAAGGTTCTGTTTACTCCCTTATCTAGATCATCAAGAAGTGAAATAAAGATCCTAACATGAATCACAACCATGAATCACAGAACAGCAGACTGGAAGGGACCTCGAGAAGTCATCAAGTCCCGTGCCTAGCATGGAGGTAGAACCTCATGAATCCTTTTTGAGGCACCTTTCTGCAACTTAAGACTTTATTTATTGTTACTATTTATTTTCAACCTTTGAGCTAATCTTCAATCCATATGTTGCTATCCTAGATCATTTTAATTAACATTTACAACTGTACTCAAGTGCACTGTACAATTTTGTAAAATCCACATATATTGCACTAAAAATTTTCCTCTCTATGCTGCTTTTCTCAATTTATGTACAGTACTAAAATTTCCTAAATATCTTTTACACAGAGAACAAACACAAACTTTCTAATCAATAAAAATCAGCTATCCACTCCCTTTGTTTCACGCCAGCAGACATTTGCCTGGACTCTCTGGTCTGGGTCCTTCTCACTCCACTCCACAAGCGTCTTACTCCTTGTACTCTGTGCCCCACAGATCATACCCTCGTGCACTTCCCTGTGCTCAGTGCCCCCATCCCCGTTATACTCTGTGCCCCCCCATAGGCTCCCACCTCTCCCTCCCTCACCAGTGCTCTCACACCCTTCAACTCCCGTTCCCTGGGGTGGGGGGCAGCCTCTAAGGAGCTGGATGGGGAAAGAGTCCCCGTGCATGGTGCTCTCAGCAGAGTCCCCCCACCCTGTTCCTTGGGGGAGGGGTGTTGTCTCTCGGGGGCCGGATGGGGGCGGGGAGCCCCTGCCCCTGGGGGAGGGGGGAAGCTGCTGCCTCTCGGGGCTGTACCTGGTGGTTCTCCTTGGTGCCCGGGGCTGGCTGGCTGTGGCTGCCCATCATATTCATGTAGAGGGACCTGGATAAAGGGCTCCTCAGGTACCTGGCAGGGCCAGACCACATCCTCCTCCTCAGCACCCACAGGGACAGGGTGTAGCAGCCCAGCCAGGCCAGGCACAGTCTCATCGGGGGAAGGTGCGCGGAGTCACCCCCTCCCGCAGCCACCGCCTCCTCTCTCCATGGCGGCAGCGGTAGCAGCAGCGACGGCGGCAGCACAGATCTCGCCCAGCCCAGCCAGCTCCCCTTCAGGGCCCGCACACACACTGAATGGAACTCAGAAAGCGGGGGCAGCGGAACCGGCCGGACCGCATTGCCGGGACACGCCGGGGCCTGGCACGAACCAGCCCCCTCCGTGCCTCTGGACCAATCACAGCGCGGCGTGGGCGCACGGCGGGGCGCTGCTTTCAAACCAGAGCGGAGCACAATGAGGCGGCGACTCCCCCCCTTCTTTCCGGTGGGAAGGACTGCGAACTCCCGCTTCAGAGACCCACCCCTCCCCCAGAGGGCACATGGCACTTACCTATCGCCCTTCCTTCGGGGCAAGTGCCACGCCAGGCAGACAGACAGACCGACTGCCCCTCCCCAGCAGACAGAGGGCATGTGTCTCCACCCCACTCAGAAAGGGGGCATGGATCACTCGTCCGCAGACAGATCTGCCTCACTGTCCACTCCTTTTCCCCACTCAAAGGCCATTTCCCCTGAACAGGTGGGAGCATGTGCCACTCACACACTGGCAGACCCACTGCCATTCTGCCCCACAGCTAAAGGGCATAAGTCACTCACCCACAGGCTCAGACAGACCAACTACCCTTCCTTTCTCCCCACCCCTAATCAAGAGACATCTCTCTCCCCCACACAGACTAGGGTGACCAGATAGCAAGGATGAAAAATCGGGACAGGAGGTGGGGGGTAATTAGCACCTATATAAGACAAAGCCCCAAATATCAGGACCTATAAAATCGGGACATCTGGTCACCCTTACACAGACAGATGGGGCCATATCCCCCATGACCACTTGTTATGGAGCATGGTGGATAGGTGTGGTGTATATGTGTTTGTACACTCAAACCCACTCTACTTCCTTCACAGAGACCCATCCGTCCCTCCTATCCCACAGGCACAGGGGTGCTTCCCCAACCCAAGCAACACATTGCCCCATTCCCCAAATGAGATGAGAATCATAGAAGAATAGGGTTGGAAGAGACCTCAGGAGGTCATCTAGTCCAACCCCCTGCTCAAAGCTGGACCAACCCCAACTGAATCATCCCAGCCAAGGCTTTGTCAAGCTGGGCCTTAAAAATTTCTAAGGATGGAGATTCCACCACCTCCCTAGGTAACCTATGAGTGTTGTATAGAGCTTTCCACATACACAGTTAGGGCCCTGCCCCCTCCTTTGAGCAGGAAAACAAGACATCATCCCCTTCCATCTTTTCATACATATCCCTGTTGCCATTAACATCTTTAATTCCTACACAGAGCAGACAGACTCTCAATTCTTAAAGTAGCATCAAAAAGACAGATAATATGGAACTGAACTTTATCTCAGAATGACAAAACTGTAAGTCAGCCCTGCCAAGTTTTTGAACCTATGATGACAGTGAGTTCAAGACTTAATCCTTAGACCTTCCAGCTTTATAGTTCTAAAATTATTTTTAACAAAATATACTTACAACTGTACAACCTCTCTCTTGGTTTCCCTAACGTGTCCACTATTGGTGACAGCGCTTTCTCTGCATCTCCCACCATCTAGAACAGCCTTCCTGTTCTGCTCTGCCTCATCAGCTATTTTACAATCTGATCTTAAGATATCTTTAATCTTTTGCCTATGCTTCTTATTTCTCTCAGTTATTAGTTTTGTAACTGAACACCATAATTTAACCATATAATATCTTTACAACAATTTTTCTATAGTTTAACATATACAATCTGTGTAATTGTGAATTTTATTTCTGAAAATAATTTTGGGACAATGTGTATATGAAATGTGCTACACTTAGTAGAAAGTTGTACTGTATATAATGTCTTACTGATGGATCCCAAAGAGCTTTATAAACCGAACTACACACAGAGAATAACTTTACCTATCAGGACCACTAGGGTGGAATGCAGCAGATATTTAAGAGCATGCAGCAATGCTGCATAACAGATAAGGGACTGTTGTAACCAATTGGTCTTTGGCTTTCTTGACACCACCTTGCTCCAATCTATCCCAATTTTGCTATCAAACTCATTTTCCTCACTAACCACGCTGATCTCATGGCTCCCTTCACTGGTTCTGCATTCCCTTCCACATGACCCGCCTCCTATTTATCCATGCCATCTCTGCCAGTTTTGTCTCCCTTCAAGCCCCCTTTGTTCCTTTCTCCCATGCCTGTAACTTAGCTTGTTCCTTCTTAGCTCTTTCTGGTCATAGCTGTGGCTGCTATGTATATCCTGCTTCTATTTGATAGCATGGGTTTATTTAATCACCATCCCACAGCTAACACTACTGTTGTTTCAGGGGGATCCAAGGGAATGCCACCAGACCACATTGCCAAAAACCCACACATTTTAACTCAGCCAGAGCCCTTACACAGCAGCGCCTGCCTCACCTAGAGCCTGCAACCATCAGGTCCATCCCACCAAAAGAACGCTTTGTTCAGTTCCCATCCCCCTGCCTCTCTTAGCAACACCCATCTAGTGGGGGATGGAAAGGCCCTTATGAAGTCATAGTAGGTTCCTCAGGAGGTTCTTCAGATTATAACAATTTCAGTATCTTTATCGGCTTGACAAGGTACTCGATACAAGTGTTGCCAACAGGTATCTGTCTACAAAGAGGTTCACATTAATGATGAGGTCTTATTTAGTCGACCTTGCATAGTTGTCCATTTCTGATTTGGTAGAAGGCCATCATTTGTTGGGATGTTACTTCAGGCTATTAGAAAATAATAATTTTTTTGTATTCCACATAGAAGTTTGTCCAATAAAAGATATTACCTCATGCATCTTGTGCTTCAATATTCTACCCAGGCAATCAGAGCATCAGGGGACAACTCAGGACTATACCAAGAGTGACAGTATATAAGTAATGTAATTAGACAACTTTCAATCACGCAATTAACCTTTATTTTATCTAGATGTGGGGGCATGCGCCTTCTGAAGTGTGAGCCAGTGCAGATAAAACTGAAAGAAGGGGCAATACCTTATAGCATTAACACAGCTCACAGAATTCCAGTCACATTATTTCCTATAATGAAGGAGGAACTAGGCAGAATGGTAAACCTGCAAATAATAATTGCAGCTATAACAGAACCTAGAGAATGGAGCACACCTACAGTTCCTGTCATAAAAAGGAGTAGAGTGTGAGAATATGTGTTGATTTGATTTGTATTTAATCAGCTAAAAGAAAAAGATATGTTCTTCCCACACTAGGGGATATAATTGCCAAATTAACATGTGCACATATTTTCCTCACTGCTTAATTCTGCAAGTGGATTTTGGCAGATCCTGCTGCATCCAGATAGTGCTAAACTCATGGAACCTGATTTTGCTCTCAGTTGCACCAATTTAAATCTGGAGTAATTCCACTGAAATCAATGTAGTGAAATTTATGTAAAACCTGTGTAAGTAAATTCAGAATCTAGTCTGCTATATTATATCCAATGTTTGGGCTTACTGTGCTTCGGGGGGCCCTGCGCTTCAGGGGGACGCAGGGACCAGGATGCCCCCAGCCCACCCCGCCGCCCTGCTCCACCGGCTCCTGGCGTCGCTCGGGGAAGGGGTGAAAGCCGGAAAAAGGCGGGGCGGGAGCTTGGGAGAAGGGGTGGAATGGGGGCAGGGAGAGGGTGAAGCAGGGGCGTACTGGGGCTGGGTTGCTCTCTGCTGCCGGCCCCAGGCCCTCTGCTAATCTCCCGGGCCGCCCTAGACCCCGTATCCCCCAGAAACGCAGGGCCCCCCAAAGCATGGGGCTCAGGGCAGTTGCCCCATTCCATCCTATGGACGGGACGGTTCTGCGACCCGTTCTGGGCACCACCAAAAATTATACAAACCTGGTGCCCATGCCCCCATCTTCTTTATCTCCCCATCTACAAATCTCCCCCACCTACACTGGGTGAATCACATCCCAGAGGGGCTCAGACAGGGCAAAACCCTTTCTTGTTACTCCACACAATAGGGTCCACAAGGGCCTATCACAGAGGCTCTTGAGAGCTTTGGGTACGGGGGTCTAGGCCTCTGCATCCTGAAAAGATGACAGTCCTGTACCAAACAAGCTGTGTATGGCTTGTGGAAACATAGGGAAAATTTCCAAAAGAGGAGAAATTCCTCTATGCTTTACCCTACCATTTAATATCCAACATGCCCTCATCACAGCCATCCACCACTGCAGCTCACCCACACCAAAATACACTGAGTTCCACCTCAGCTTCTAGGCCTGAAGCTACTAAACTGCTTCACTTTCAGCCTCACCACCAGTTTAGGGCAAGGGAAGCCAACTGGCTAAGTTTCTCTTGAAACTACTGGGGCTCCATTTTATTTTAAATACATGGCATCTCACGAAAGAACATACAAATACATACCAGTAACACAATCACCATGATTTGGGTGAGGTTACACTAACATCCAGCCTCCCTTCCCCACCCACAAAACACATTCACATATTTTAATTCACTAGGAACCTCATCCAGGAGTCCTGACCTCTCAGGATTTGGCAAATTGCTTATGGAACAGAGAATTTTAGCATCAGTTGTGCAATTGTGACCAAAGTTCTTCTGACTGGTTCCCCCAGGGCAACTCAACTGACATATTGTGTTTGCTTTTTGATGAGGCATCTGTTCTGTGTTGACTATGGCACAGAGATGTCACTCAAGATTTACCCAAGACCATGCAGTGAATCACTGGTTCAGAATAGATTAACATCAATCCAGAGGAACTCCCTGTATTTACTGCCTCTTGTGGCTCTGGTTAAGGTTCAGAATTTTGGGGCTTGATCCTCATCTGCAGCAATTCCTAGCTGCTGTTGCAGTGATAAAAATTAAAGTGGGAAGTGATACTTTTCCCTATCTGAATGCAAGTTCTTCCTGCATACAGAAGTCTAAAGTAAACAGGTACAGTGAATATTCCCATGAAAAAGGCATATTTAAAATGGATTGGTCATCACAGGCCTCTTCAAAAAGGGCATTTGCTTGTTACAAAGACAGGCCTTCAGATTAAAGATTCCACCTCTGCTAAATATGAGATTAGGCTTAAGGCCCTCAAATTTGCATCATCATCATCATCTCCCTTTGGTAACGGCTCAAAATATACCTTTATAGTGGGTTGTTACTTTGGAATTCTGTAGGATTTTGTTTTAATAAGGGCTCTTAGGATGGGAGTATGATTTTGTGATTAGAGTGGGGAGGATGTGGAGGGAGGACTCTTGGGTTCTACTTGCAACTATGGGATGGGTCTTGTGTGTTAAAGTACAGGAATCTGGGAGTCAGGACTCCTGGGTTCTATTCCTGGGTCTAGGAATACAGTGGGACCCTATTAGGTTAGAGCAAGGACTAGGAGCTGGAATTCCTAGTTTCTGTTCCTAGCTTATACTCTGTCTTGCTGTGTCACCTTGGGCAAGTCCTTTCCCCATCGGTCCTTGTTTCCTCATCTGCAAAATGGGGCTAATGATACTGATCAGGGACTGGATTAAGGCATAAGCACTATAAATGCGTACCTGGGGCCCTGGCTCCTGGAGTCATATGGTGACAGAGTCTAAGATTTAATGCAAAAATAGTTTCTAGCCTTCATAACTGTGACAAAACCCATGGAATGTGGCCTGTGCCTAACCAATGCAGTGATGTATGACTAGGTTTGCAGACAGCCTGAAATAAGAGCTCTACAAGGCAAGAGCTGCCCCTTTCATCTTACTAAGGTCAGCAAGTTGTTATTATCCCAGTGGCATGGGACCTTGCTGCTGCCACCCTCTCATAACTCTCTGGGGTGATGTTGGCAAGGGCACCCACCTATAGTCCTCTGCTTAAGAGGGTGGAGGCTGATTCCTCCCTCTTCTGGTAGGGGTCCCAGCCTGCCTGAAGACAGAGAATAGTGGTCTGATGATAGAGAAAGCCCCAACCTATCCAAAGAGAAGTGGTAGCAGATCCCCTGCCAGTCAACTAGACGCCTCATGTATTGGTGGACAGGCTCCAGTCACTGCCTCTCCAAGTAATGGTGGGGCAATATTGTGGGAATGGGGCCATAAGCTGCTCCATGTGGAGTGGTGGGGCAAGAGTCTTCATGGCTTACATGTATGAGCATAAATCTTTGCAGAACCAGAGCCTTAGACTGTAAACTCTTTGGGACAGGGACTGTTTTACGTGCCTAGTACCATCATATACCGCTATGGTGCTATATACAATGTTATTGATGACAGCATTTTAGGAATGAAAGTGAAGAATTTGCTATCTAATTGAAACAGCAAGAGAATTTAGATAGAGCCCACCTAATTGCTTAAACTAGAATCTGACTGTGGCACCAGGGCTAACACCTTTCATCTTGCAGAACGTGCCATAACTTTAATGACCCCAGTAGTTTATACCTTGATTTTAGATCTCATTTTAAGAGCTCTCCAGCGCCCCCTAACACCACGTTTGGGTTCAAGCCTGACTCATTGTTAAGAATAACACTCACTGAAATCAACACTAGCATTTCACACTGCATCCTAGGATCTTCCTGAAGGTTTCCTAGCCAAGTACCAATCAAGTCCAACCCTGCTTAGCACTGTAAAATTCTAACAAGACCATAACAACAAAAGCATTGCTAAACAATCTTTTTGTTAAATTCACTATCATTTATGTTTAGCCTCTAAGGAAAGTTTTTGATGTTAGAGGTTTAGACATTTGCCAGTGGCAGTTTTTTGTTTTTGTTTTTTACCAGATAATTTTTTTCTCCCTTTGCTATTTACAAAGACATCAGCCTAGTCTTCCTTCGAGGAATATAACAGCTTCACAATCAAAACTCCAAATGACAATAAAGTTTACTTCGCTTCTTTTGAAACAGACATCAGCTTGCAAGGTATACACTGCCAAATAAATTGCTCCAGGTTAGTTACATGTAGTTTTACAACCCTCAAGTCTTTTCCTTCCAGCTTGTATTTCCCAACAGTCCCCTATTAAAATACACCAATATATTCAGACTATAAACATCCCACTAACCAGCTCAACATACAGTATTCATAAATTACAGCAGGCACCTGGGGAAGCTTACATCATATAAGAGAACTGAAGCAGACTTGTAGTTCCCACAAAATACCTAAATTGAGTTTGTCCCAGGAAAATCTCAATATAATTTTTATTGCCATTTGATCAGTCTGATTTTGACTATACTATTAACCACACCATAGTACACCACCTCTCTGATTAGGTGAGCAAAGATGTTAACACTTAATCATCCATTTAAATCTAGCTTGGGGTTTTGTGTATTGGTTTTAGATAAATAAAATTAGTTTACTGTTCTAACAAGTTGAATTGCAAGAATTTATATCAAGATCAGGAACACTTGGCTGTCATGAAAGTTGTGCAATAATATAATTTAGACTTGTCGTTTTGTTCAACTGTTGTAATGCTTCCAAATAATGTCTGTTTCTGTGTTTGTGTGCATGCATGTGAGGCTATTTTATATAAGATTGAACTGTGGCATTTTTTTCCAGCAGTGGGACCTTCAGACTCAGGCACCACTACGCTAACAGAGTCAGAACAGATCAACCAGCTGTTGTAGGAAACTAAACTTTTGTATGTGGTCATCCCTTCCTTGGTTCTTAACCAAAGCAATCATGTAAATTTGGCACAGCATAATAAAGTTGGGTGCATGGCAGTGACATTTTTATTCCCCATTTCCATCATAAGTGTGGTCAATCTTCTATTGCTAATTCTTGTGATGAGATTGCCGCTTGAATGTAATCAGTTTTCAAGGTCTTTTATTCTGAGTCCACCTGGCAGTAGATACTTTTGCTGTCTTTATGCAGGGCCGGCTCCAGGCACCAGCTTAACAAGCAGGCAATTCGGGAGCGGCAGGTCCCTCACTCCCTGTAGGAGCGAAGGACCTGCTGCTGAACTGCCACCGCCGATTGCGGCTTTTTTTTTTTTTTTTGCTCGGGGCAGCAGAAATGTTGGAGCCAGCCCTGTCTTTATGATGAGAAGAATGGTATGACTGAAAAGAAAACAAGGACCCCTATCCACCCTTTTAACTTTTCCTGTTAAATATGTATTTGGTATTTTAGTATGAGTGTTATAGGCTATGGCTACACATTTTCTGTATTATTTCACAGTTAATCCCCTTGTGTGTGAATGAATGTTGGCTTACAATTCTTTTGTATACTGTCATTTTTGGTTTGTCTATCCTCACGCTGAAGTTGTAACAGTGAAAAGGTGCTATGTAAGTTTAGCTTTACTATTCTGATAGCAGTCTAAGATTTTAGTCATATCCCCTTCTATCCTTCTTTACTTCAGTAAGTAAAATGCTATATTTGCCAAACACCTTCCACAAAAGACTGTCCATCTTTCTTTGCCCATTTAAATGAATTCTTGCTACCCTTTTTAGGTCTTAACATCTTGATGTCCTTTCTGTTGTACCACATGGCATACCACCCTTGAACCCTATGGTCTAAATGTGTTCTAACAATTCTATACACCTCTACCTCGATATAATGCTGTCCTCGGGAGCCAAAAAATCTTACCAGTTATAGGTGAAACCGTGTTATATCAAACTTGCTTTGATTCGCCGGAGTGCGCAGCCCCGCCCCCCCGGAGCACTGCTTTGCCGCGTTATATCCGAATTCGTGTTATATCAGTTCGCGTTATATCGGGGTAGAGGTGTATTATGAAAGGACAAATTAATGAAAGCTAATTATCTATGGCATACTGTAGGTATTTAGGAGCTGAAGTGGGAATTGTCCCCTAACAGAAAGGAAGAGCATCCCCTTTAAGAAAAAAGAAAATACATGAGAAAAAGACAAAATACTACCAAAGAGAGTATAAGGAAAGTATATTTGTAATATAACTTCTTTATTACCAAATTGGAAGGAGTAACCAAGAAGAAAACTTAGTTGTATACAGTGAATCACAGGCTAAAAGTCATTTAGATTTTTTCAGGTTTTCTCCTCAAAAACTATGTCCACAAAACAGCAGGAACCCTAATCCTTCTAAATTGGAAGGCAAGTTATACAATTTGTTTTTTAAAACAGACTATGATCAATAGACAGAAATCCATGTATATAAACAATGGTTTATTATAAAAGACAATTTAAGAATCCAGGCCCATGAAATTCCCACTAACATTTTTTGTTAGGATTCTTTTGACATATAAATAAAGAAGACATTGGAAACATGTTGATATTAGCATGTACAATACAAGTAAATAGAACTGTTTCTCTGGCATGACTCAAAAATGTAACCATAATTTAAGACTTCATTATATATCTCTGTTTTCTTGAACTTTAACTTAAGTCCTCAGATTCCTCAACTACACATGTTCACTAAATAATATTTAGCTCTTATACTGTGCTTTTCATCTGTAGATCTCAAATTACTTTACAAAGATGGGTATCAGTTTCCCCACTTATAAAATGGGAACAGAGGCACAGAGCATTGCTGTGACTTCCTTCAAGGTCACACAGCATGTCAGTGGCAGT
Source organism: Chrysemys picta bellii (assembly GCF_011386835.1). Taxonomy (NCBI): domain Eukaryota; kingdom Metazoa; phylum Chordata; order Testudines; family Emydidae; genus Chrysemys; species Chrysemys picta. The sequence goes on along the minus strand of NC_088800.1, from coordinate 72,620,868 downwards.
GCTGGGAACTAGGTTTCCAGTCTGGTGCCATATCCATTACATCATGCTAACTCCCCTCAAAATCCAATAATATCTGTACACCACAGACATGCCTTTATCTCTTTAGCAATGGAGTGAGTAAAGACACTTCCTCAGTATGCTCGGTAGAGTCCCCTGGATATTGCCAGCATTCCTACAATTGCCATATGTATGGTAACTGAACTAGAAAAGGCTATGTATAGGTTTTGTGTTAAGGCTGGGAGTGCTTTATGATATGTTTTATACCACCATAGATGACTGCTTTAATTTAATGGCTCAGATTGCATTTGGTCTAATAGTCCATTAAGTACAATTCTGCTTTTTCACATTTGAATTGTACATAGTAGAATTAATACATTTAAACACAAAATCTAGATCCTTCCTGTACAAACTAAGTGTTAAAGATTCAATGTGTGGCTGTCATATGACTGTTCTGGATGGAGAAGGGAGTCCATGTCAGAATCTGTATAACTGCAATGCAAAGTGGAACCAGACAGATCAAGTAGAACATAGCATCATGAAGACCTAAGAACAAACTGGAAAAGAAGGTAAAAATGTCAGTTTTCCCAAGATGCAGTTTTCACCCCCTATAGTCAATTCTTAATAGATTAAAAAAATAGTTCTGACAATTCAGCACAGTCAATTTTAAAAGGAAGTAAATAGTAGGTTTACTTTGGAGGGAAAAACCTGAAAATAACAATATAGATTCTTGTGAGTAAGGAATAAAAATCCCCATGTTTTTTCTGTATTTTACCAAAAACTCAATGTATAGATATTCAGCTTGTTTGATTCTGATTAAACAACCTTTATTAAAAGTAGCATATAAATACAGACTGTGGATGAAATTAACCCAATGTTTTTGTGTCCCCAGCATCACAGTGGGAATATGGTTTCTCACTATTCAGAAACATAAAAGCTATTGCCAAATACATTCAACTATATTTTCTGATTCCATGTACTGCTCCATCATTCCCTTAAACTTATTCATGCCCCCTGCTCCCCCAAAACAAGGTAGTTTGAAAAAAATAAGCTATTAAGAAATGAGCTGAGTAAGATAACTAGAGTGCATAGTAATAGGCTGTAGACAAGCTAACAGACCAGTTAAGTAGTCTATTACACAGCTGTGGTAGGTTATATAAAATTAGTATAAAACAATATCACCCTACAGAGCAGGCAATCCTATAAAGTTTTGTATGATTAAACATTTTTTAAAGGGAGTGAATAAAAGAATGGGAGAAAGTGGAAAATACAACAATATGGACATATTGGTATTTTTAAAAGTTAAAAATCTGAGACATTAATTATGTATAATGTACTTATGGCTGGTAAATGCTAAGAACAGGTCATGATTAATGCATGGAACTCAATGCATTTACCAACATATTAAGATTAATTCTGTTTTATTATTTTTAGGGCAAAATAAAGACTTAAACCATACATATATTACATGTTAAAGTTACATTGAGATTCTGGCTTATCTGGCTTACCCTTGCATGTATAAGGGTATTTTCTAATCTAAATCTCCATTAAGGAGTAATATGTAAAGAAGCAGATCAACAACTATGTATTACAAATTATAATATATAATTAAAATAACTGCTTTATGAACAGGCTGGTTTCTGACAGCTTGAAACACATCTAGGCATTTGTCTAGCAGCTGTGATAATTATTCACTGGCATTCAGTTAATTATTGGATTCTAATTAAGAAATATCAAGAAACTGAACTCAAGGTGAGACAGTCTGAAAAAATTCTTCAGTCTCCAAGAAGATGAGTACGTTATTTTCTATTTTTCCTTAGCACTGTGAGATAAGATGGGAGACTAACAGAATGGTTGTGAAAGCTGAATACTATGGGCCTCATCCATAGCTGATTGAAGTCAATGGAAAAACTCCTATTGACTTCACTGGGTTTTGGATCAAACCCCTATGAGTCAATCAAAAAAGGCCAAATCTAGGTCTCGTTGACTTCAATGGAACCATTTGGTCCTAAATGTATAACACAATACAATCACCGTTTATTCCAAGTTAAACAATTGTTTTAAATAAACTGTGCACATGTTAATACCAAGTGAGAAAGAAAAGACACATGCTTAAAAATTAAAGTAGTACTAAGGGAATTACTTAAGTGCTTAGGCAATTGGTTACAGGAGATGGGACTTTTCACGGGTAGATCAGTGGTTCATATTCAGTATTTACTGTTTAGTGACCACAAGTTAGCATCTGATAGTTGTTTACTGGCCTGGGTTCAATGGTGCTTTCCATTTCCAAGTAAGCAAGTATATGCATCACAAAAACTACCACCTGGTTGGCATTAATTAGTCTTCTTGTTGGCAGTTCCAGCATGGAATCCAAGAACTGAATTGGTACACAATTTACCTATATAAAGTTCCTTCAGGAAGGGGCTGAGGCAAATTTGGCAGGGTGCTCTAGTGAAGCTACACTGCTTTTGTCGGCATTTTACCTTTCTGTATATTAACAGAGAACTGCAATTTTCAGTATTAAGAATGTCAACCTTTAACAAGCATTTTACCTTTTTCTAAAAAAAAGAAAAAGATTGTGCCAAGTCCTACCTTGCCTTTATACTGGTGAAATCCTGGTTTGGTTTAAATACAGTTGCATTCATTTAACAAAAGAATATGGATTAATATTTTATTCTAAAACTCTACATTTACAGGAATTATGAAAAGTAAAATAACTGTATTATACAGAAAAATGAACAAATATTAAATATAATTCTATTGAGGCATTGGGATAAATCAAGAGCAATGCTCAAATTACATCACAATGGTGGAGAAGAAGCCTTCAAAATCTTTATTTTCATAATTATTATTTTGTGCATTTAGTACAAAGATGCATATATTCAAAGACACACTCTTGCTAAAATATAGTTCCTCACTATATCCAGAATATTATTAACCCTGCTACTAGACCATGTGATGTTTCCAACTGTCAGATGCACTGACAGCTTATTTATTGTGCACCATCTATATATTGTGCATCTATTTATAATCTGGTAATTTGTTTCAAAATACAAGGAAATAACATAATAAAGAGGGCAAAAAAACTACTGCCAGTGTGTTTTCACAGTATGACTGACTGTAGTTTCAGCAGATCTCCAGGAGAGGGAGGTTTAAAACTATATATTTCTTATAGATCAGAAAAAGGGATCTAATGTTATAGGGAAAACTGTTTAGGATAAACCAAAAGGAACAAAAAGTGACCTTCCAATCCTGTAAATTACACTGCTCTACAGCCAAAATGCTTCTGAAATAAATGTAGTCAAATGTTACTAATTCTGGGTCACTGAGAACGAAAATGATCCTTAAAATTGTTGATTGGCTCTAGTTTTCAAGATATGCTATTGGGTCAGTATGTACGACCCTTGACTTGGGAATGGCGGAGGATAAGTGAGTTATAAAGGGAAGGGATCTCAATTTAAACCAGAAATGACTAAAATACATCTTTGACTGGATCTATGAATAAATCTATGATTGGGTTTGGACAGTACTTGCTTTTTAGGCAAAACAATGAATGATGCAATCTGAAGCTGGTATTGCGTCATACATGATATGAATTGCATCATGTTATTCCTAGAAGTCATGGATGATGCAATCATAACCAAGCTTACATCACTCTGCTGAACAAATTGCCCTAGATCAGCTCTAGAAATCATACAGTGTCGTGCTCTCTTCTTTGTCAGTGTTTGATTTTGCAAAGGGACACATTTCTGTTTAGCCAAAGTGAGCAGAGATGCCTCGTACTTGTGTGAACAGTGCAGATAACTTCTGCTATGTTTCTGGTGAAGTGACTTTTGCATCACAAAAGCGCAGTATAACCACCATGGTTAAGAAAGCCTATCACCTTTATTTTGGCTGCAAAATTGGAGATCAGGACAAGAGGTGGGCCCCACACATATGCTGCAACACTTGTGCAACAAATCTTTGCCAGTGGTTGAACAGGAAAAGGAAATCTATGCCTTTTGCAGTGCCAATGATTTGGAGAGAGCCAACAAATCATACCAGCAATTGTTACTTCTGCATGGTGCCTCCAATTGGGAAAGGTGTGTCAAAGAAGAAAAAGTGGACTGTGCATTATCCAAACATTCCATCAGCTATACGCCCAGTACCCCACGGAGAAGGACTGCTGGTTCCTGATGCACCAGAATCACTTTCACTTGAGTCAGACGAGGAAGAGGAAGAGGATTAAACTTCTGGTCCTGAACCATCAATGTCACAGGACCCACATTTTCTCCCATCCTCCTCCTCTGAACCACACCTCAGAACACAAGGTGAACTGAATGACCTTGTCAGGGATTTGGAACTAGCCAAGAGTAAGGCAGAGCTGTTGGGCTCCAGACTACAGCAGTGGAATCTCCTGGCAGGTGATGTTAGGGTTTCCATGTTCCATGATCGTCAAAAGGTCACATCAAGCTGGGTCTGATGAAGAACTTTGTCAAGGCCATTGACAAAACATAAGCAGTTTTCAAGTACCTCTGTGGAAAATTTCCAAGGTTAAGTGAAGCTAAGATAAAGGAAGGTGTCTTTGTTGGTCCTCAGATTCGTGAACTTCTTCGAGATGATGCATTTGACCATGCACTGCGTGGCAAGGAAAAGATGGTGTGGAAAGCCTTCCAGTTAGTGTCAATAAATTTTCTCGGAAACAGCAAGGCAGACAACTACAGGTTGTTGGTGGAAAACCTCCTCAAGGCATACAAAAGCCTTGGTTGCAACATGTCACTAAAGATAAATTTTTTGCACTCTCATCTAGATTTTTTTCCACCGAACTGCGGAACAGTGAGCGACGAGCATGGCGAGCGATTTCACCAGGACATTGCAACAATGGAGAAACGCTATCAGGGCAAATGGAGCCCATCAATGCTTGCAGACTATTGCTGGACAGTGACAAGAGATGCTCCATTTAATGAATACAAGTGACAAGCCAAGAAGCGCCGAGTAGACACTGAATAGGACTAAACTATGTACATAATAGTTTTTTGCCTTTTGTTTCATAATAAATTTTATTTATATAACCCTTTTGCTGATTTTTAAAGTGTTACATAAACAGGACAGGTGAAATATTATCATATAAAGCAACCATAAACACATGAAAAGACCTAGGTTTACAATTTATGATTAAAACTCTACTATCTACACAATATACATAGACATAAAATGTAAAAACTTAAATATCTTAGAAACAGTAGCCAATCAATTGTTTTAATTGTCATATTTGAATTCAGCACATCAAAATACATAATAAATACCACATTTTATCTCTGAAGCAGACAACGTCTCAAAAATTGTAGACCAGTGTTACCAGCCACATTTTCATTAGTAACAATAAAGACTTAAACAGGAGAGAATTCCTCCAGTGTGCCATGTGTAAAAGTCATTTGTCTCCTGTCTGAATGACTAGCTCTTAAATTGATTTTAATTAGATACATTAACGCTAAACACCATTTGATAGCAGACAAAATGTTACTGCCAAAATCATCTTCCCCTCCCATTCTTGTCACTATATAGCTATCCTCCTCAAATCTCTGTGCTGGTCTTTCATCATCATCTTTTACATAAAATAAAATTTCTCCCTTGCACTATCGAGACTCTGTACACCTTCACTGCCTATATTTCAGCCTTCATTTTCTCGAACTGCTATGCTCCTCCCAAGCCACCCATCTTAAATAGCCTGTATGTACCTTCCCTTCCATTTCTATGCCTCTTCCATGCCACTCCTTCTTGCAACTCCCTTCTTATCCTCGTGTACAAAATGACTATACTTGTAATTCAAATCCCTCCCTAAAACACACATCCACCAAGCCTGTCAATGAGAACAATACACTGTAGTCAGCAGTATGAATCCACATAAAAAAAGGAATATTGACAGTCACTGATCTTCAAATACAGTATAGTGTGTGCTTGGAATGTTCTCTCTGTGTATTCAACTGGAAGCTCTTTGGGGCAGGGACTGTGTTTTCCTGTATGCTCTAATAATATTCAATAAATAATAATTTGGACCCAATTTTACAAATCTTTGCTGATGTGAGCAATCCTTGTTCATGCATGTAATTCAGTGGGTTCGGTATAATTCTTTGTATGAATAAAGGTTTGAAAGCTCAGACCCTAATACTGATTTCCTGTATGGAAACCTCCCTTAGCACTAAGTCAATATGTTTACTGTATCACAATATGGCAGATATTACTTTAAAACTCGTCCTAAAAGTTAAAATTCATAGGATTATGCCTTCAGACATAAATTATGCAAAACAAAGTTACATATGGGATATTTTATTTCTTTAAAGGGACAGGTGATTTGAAATTGAGTTATTTAGAAAAAAAAGTAATAAGTGGTTTCAGGTATTACATCTGCTAATGGCTTATGGTTTTAAATTCACATTTTCTTGTTAAAATTTTCCTTTCCCCTCTTGCTGTTTGAAAGATTTACACAGATAAACAAATTTGATTATGTGTACTGGGGAAACGGTGAAAGTGACTATTTCCCAAGTGCTGTCAAATGCATAAACAAACTGGAAAAAAACAAACAAACAAGAAAAATATTTTTTGCTAACCTTTTAGTAGTAGTCATTGTAGATGTTACTTGTAACAACAGTAAGTAAAATATATCAGAAAGTAGTGAGTGTTTTTAGCTTGATTGTGTGCCTATCAGTGTTTTAAAAACAACAGGATATCAGTTATGTTTATTCCCTGATAAAAATGTTCCTATTCTGCTACATAGTATACATTCTGACTCTGAACTGTGAACAATAAGCGTTAAACTGAGATATTTCTATTATTAGAGATTGGACTGGTAGCACTGCCTACTATTAAGTTTGCTTGACACTTCCAATTACTTTTGGTTGCTTATCACTTTATTAAACTTTAACTGTTCAAGCTGAAATTGTGCATGCCAGAGGTCTGCCTGAGTCAAAAATAATAATAATTTTTTTTTTGGCACAGGAAACCTTAATTCTGGCATTTCTAAACTACTGAATGACTTGACTCTGCAATCTTAATAGTGTTCATTTAATGTAGCTGGTGTGTGTAATTACTACTAATGTTATAGCACCAGCGTACTAAGTGCTTTACAGACATGTAAAAAGAGACGCTCTCTGCCCAAAATAATTTACATTCTAAGGCTCTTACCCTATGTATACTTAAGCATGGGCATAATTTTACTGATGTGAGTAGTCCCACTAGAATCAATGCTACAACTCACGTAAGTAAAACTACACAAATGCTTAAGTGTGCACAAGATTGGGGCCTGGGTAGGCAACATACAAACACAAGGACAGGAAAATTAGGTGTCAAAAAGCCACATGAAATATCAGCATGAATGAGCAGAGATGTTTAGTTCCACAATTTGTTTATTTTGTTTGCAACATTTGTTCACTTCCCTGAGCGATGGGCTAGGATTTATAGGAAGACGTGTTTTAATGAGGAACATAAAGCAAGAGAGGGTAAAGACACAGTAGAATGGGTTGGTTTGCTAATAATTTCCTTCATTCATTCCATGCCACCTTAGCATATAAGAAACAGGAATTGTCTAAGTCAGTGGTTTTCAACCTTGGGTCCACAGACTATGTCTTATATATCCAAAGGGATCCGCACCTCTACTCAACATTTTTGAAAACCATTGGTCTAAGTTAGACAAGTCAATGTTAAGGTTTTGTTGATTTGAAATAGGAACAAAATAACCATTGTAAGAAAACTAGTACAACAGGCAGTTTCAATATATAAGGGTATGTCTATACTATCTGACGGATCGGCAGGCAGTGATCGATCCAGCGGGGGTCGGTTTATCGCGTCTAGACGCGATAAATCGACCCCCGAGCGCTCTCCCGTCGACTCCTGTACTCCACTGGCGCGAGAGGCGCAGGTGGAGTCGATGGGGGAGCGGCAGCAGACCACTCACCGCAGTGAAGACACCACGATGAGTAGATCTAAGTACGTCAACTTCAGCTACATTATTCACGTAGCTGAAATTGCATAACTTAGATCAATCCCCTCCCACCCCGCTAGTGTAGACCAGGCCTAAGAAGCAAATACTAATGCTTCTATACTATCATTAAGTAACAACATTTCATTAGCATGGTTTAGCTTTTTATTCTAAACTAATAATTTGCACTTCAGCAAATATTTTATGGGGTTTTTAAATAAACAGTGTTGGAAATTTTAAGACATTTATGCAGAAGGCCTATAAGTTTCTGGAATATGAAGTTCTTAGAACTACTCCAATGACTTGAACTCCATCCCTTTTCACTTTTCTGAGAGCTTGGAAGAGATTACGATTCAGTTTTCTTGCTATAGTACACCTCTACCTCAATATAACGAGACCCAATATAACACGAATTCGGATATAATGTGGTAAAGCAGTGCTCCGGGGGGGGTGGGGCTGCGCACTCTGGTGGATCAAAGCAAGTTCAATATAATGCGGTTTCACCTATAACGCAGTAAGATTTTTTGTCTCCCAAGGACAGCGTTATATCAAGGTAGAGGTGTACTTCAGACAGGAATTTCCTTGAACCAAGATAACAAATATATTTATCCTCTTTGGTACGTACAATGCTCAGCGCAACCTATCCAATCCTCCACTCCAAAATCATCCACATTTTTGGATGCTATCAGCATTCCCTCTTCAAATCCTTTCACTGGCTCCCTATCGGTCTACTGTATCAAAATTAAGCTCCCTGTTCTAACAACTTTTTTTTTCAAATCTCCCCCCCCCCCCCGCCCTTTTTGTTCCTCTACCCCTAAGTCAGGGGTGGGCAAACTTTTTGGCCCAAGTGCCACATCTGGGTATGGAAATTGTATGGTGGGCCATAAATGCTCACGAAATTGGGGTTGGGGTGTGAGCTCTGGCTGGGGGTGTGGGCTCTTGGGTGGGGCCGGGGATGAGGGATTTGGGGTGTAGGAGGATGCTCCAGGCTGGGAGCGAGGGGTTTGGAAGGTGGGAAGGGGATCAGGGATGGGGCAGGGGGTTGGGGTATGGGGAGAGTTGAGGGCTCCGGCTGGAGGTGTGGGCTGTGGGATGGAGCTGAGGATGAGGGGTTTGGGGTGTAGGAGGGTGCTCCAGGCTGGGACCGAGGGGTTCAGAGGCCGGGAGGGGGATCAGGTCTGGGCAGGGGGGTGGAGCACTGGCGGGGAGGGGGAGGGCTCCGGCTGGGTGTGCAGACTCTGGGGTGGGGCTGGGGATGAGGGGTTTGGGGTGCAGGAGGGTGCTCTGGGCTGGGATTGAGGGGTTTGAAGGGCAGGAGGGGGAATCAGGGCTGGGGCAGGGGGTTGGGGCATGGATGGAGTTCAGGGGTGCAGGCTCCAGGCAGCACTTACCTCAAGCAGCTCCCAGAAACAGCGGCATGTCCCCCTCCGGCCCCTACGTGGAGGCGCAGCCAGGTGGCTCTGTGCACTGCGGGGGCGGCGCTTGGGGCAGGAGCAGCATGCGGAGCCCCCTGGCTGCCCCTACATGGAGGAGGAACCGGAGGGGGGACATGCCGCTGCTTCTGGGAGCCGCGGCATGTGCGTGTGGAGCAGTCTCTGTCCGGGCTCCCTGGCTGGAGCATGGGAGCAGGGCAAGCCCCAGACACTGCTCCCCAGCAAGACCTTGAGGGCCGGATTAATTCAGCTGGCAGGCCATAGTTTGCTCACCCGTACCCTAAGCACTTTGCTGAAGCTGCTTTTCTGAATGTTCCCAGCTTGTCATCCTTCCAGACCCATCTCTATGCCTTTCTTCTACAGTCCATTGGAGTCAGAAAGAGGGTTCCAGACACATTGGCCACATCTCCATTCTCTTTTCCTTAAAGACCCTTCCCCAAGGAGGTTTTATAAATGATTGTCCTCTCTGTGTTTTTTAAAGAGTTTTCTTTAATTAAAGTAAAATTTTAGAAAGTAATTAAGATAAGGCCATTAAGATAAGGATAGAAAACTGTACTCTAACCAAAGTGATTTACCTAGTTGAGCCAAACCCCTCTTCCTCCTATAATTGTATTGTTTCTCTCAAAAACAAAATACATTAGTCACAGTCCTACTGTACTAAATATGTATAGTAACTATATTTATGAAATAAATACACTTTTGTGGTTTTTGTAACACTTATAGTCAAAGTTAGAACATCACAGGTTTGACTCTTTTTTAATTTTGCACAACAGAATGACAAAAACAATCATACACTGAAAAAGACGGTTACTCACCGTTGTAACTGTTGTTCTTCGAGATGTGTTGCTCATATCCATTCCATTAGGTGTGCGCGCGCCGCGTGCACGATCGTCGGAAGATTTTTACCCTAGCAACACCGGCGGGTCGGCTGTGGAGCCCCCTAGAGTGGCGCCTTCATGGCGCTGCATATATACCCCAGCCGACCCGGCGCCCCCTCAGTTCCTTCTTGCCGGCTACTCCGACAGTGGGGACGGAGGGCGGGTTTGGAATGGATATGAGCAACACATCTCGAAGAACAACAGTTACAACGGTGAGTAACCGTCTTTTCTTCTTCGAGTGCTTGCTCATATCCATTCCATTAGGTGACTCCCAAGCCCAACTTAGGTGGTGGGGTCGGAGTGAGACATTGCTGTGTGCAAAACCGCTGATCCAAAGGCAGCATCGTCCCTGGACTGCTGCACTAGTGCATAGTGTTCTGTAAACGTGTGGACTGACGACCAAACCGCAGCTCTACAAATGTCCTGGATCGGAACTTGTGCCAGGAAAGCCGTCGAGGACGCTTGGGCCCTTGTGGAGTGAGCGGTGAGGTGCGGTGCTGAGACACCTGCCAGGTCATAGCAAGTCCGGATGCAAGACGTAATCCAGGAGGATAGGCGTTGTGAGGAGACCGGTGAGCCTTTCATTCGGTCGGCCACTGCAACGAAGAGTTGCGTCGTCTTTCTAAAGGGTCTTGTGCGGTCAATATAGAAGGCCAGGGCCCTGCGTACGTCCAGGGAATGCAAACGTTGATCCTGGCGAGAAGCATGTGGTTTAGGGTGAAAGACCGGGAGAAATATATCCTGGTTGATATGAAATGGGGAAACCACCTTAGGGAGAAAGGCAGGATGTGGGCGGAGCTGCACTTTATCCTTATGGAAAACTGTGTAAGGGGGCTCGGATGTAAGCGCCCTGAGTTCAGAAACGCGCCTTGCTGAGGTGATGGCTACGAGGAAGGCTGTCTTCCAGGATAGGTACAGAAGTGAACAGGTGGCCAGTGGCTCGAATGGAGGACCTGTGAGCTTGGAGAGAACCAGGTTGAGGTCCCACGTCGGAACGGGCTGACGTTGTTGTGGGTACATCCGGTCTAAGCCCTTGAGGAATCTAACGACCATCGGGTTAGAGAATACCGAGGACGCGAGTTCCCCTGAATGGAAGGCCGATATAGCGGCCAGGTGAACTCTAATTGAAGATATCGCCAACCCTTGCTGTTTTAGGGAGAGGAGATATTCCAAAATAAGAGGAATAGGTGCGTGCAATGGGGACGTGGCTCGTTGTTCGCACCAACAGGAGAACCGCTTCCACTTGGCCAAGTATGTGGTCCGTGTTGAGGGCTTCCTACTGCTCAGCAGAATCTGTTGGACAGAGTGAGAACACTGTTGCTCTGCCTGGGTGAACCATGGAGCAGCCACGCCGTGAGGTGGAGTGATTGCAGGTCGGGGTGACGCAGCCGGCCGTGGTTCTGCGTGATGAGATCCGGATACAACGGAAGCGGGATCGGTGTCTGAACCGAGAGTTCCAACAGCGTGGTGTACCAATGTTGTCTCGGCCACGCTGGAGCGACCAGAATTACCTGTGCCTGGTCTCTGCGCAATTTGAGCAGTACCTTGTGGACCAGAGGAAACGGAGGGAAGGCATAAAACAGGTGGTCTTTCCAGGGAAGGAGAAACGCATCCGAGAGGGAGCCTGGGGCTCGACCTTGCAGGGAGCAGAACACGTGGCACTTCCTGTTGTCTCGAGATGCAAACAGGTCTATCTGGGGAAACCCCCACTTCTGGAAGACGGAATGTATGATGTCCGGACGGATAGACCACTCGTGCGTTTGAAAGGACCTGCTGAGTCGGTCCGCTAAAGTGTTCTGGACTCCAGGGAGGAACGATGCCGTGAGATGGATTGAGTGGGCGATGCAGAAGTCCCACAGGTGAATGGCCTCTTGGCATAGAATTGACGAACGTGCTCCTCCTTGCTTGTTGATGTAAAACATGGCCGTGGTGTTGTCGGTGAGAACTAACACACAGCGGCCCCGTAGGAAATTGAGAAATGCCTGGCACGCCAGGCGCACCGCCATCAGTTCCCGAACATTGATGTGTAGGGCTAGCTGAGGTGCAGTCCACAGGCCCTGGGTATGGTGCTCGTTGAGATGGGCGCCCCAACCCAGAGATGAAGCGTCTGTGACCAGGTGCAGAGAGGGTTGTGGGGCGTGAAACGGCATCCCCTCGCAAACCACATTGTGATCTAGCCACCATGTGAGGGAGGTCAGGACCGAGATCGGGATTGTGACCACCATATTCAGGCTGTCCCGATGTGGGCGGTATATTGATGACACCCAGGTCTGGAGTGGGCGAAGTCGAAGTCTGGCATGCCTGGTTACGTACGTGCAGGAAGCCATGTGACCCAGGAGGGTAAGGCACGACCTCACCGTGGTAGTTGGGAAGGCCTTGAGTCCCTGGATGAGGCTCGTGATGGTGCAAAAGCGATTGTCTGGCAGGATGGCTTGTGTGCGTCTGGAGTCTAGAACCGCACCGATGAATTCTATTCTCTGGGTAGGTTCTAGAGTGGATTTGTCCTTGTTGAGTAGGATACCCAACTTGTTGAATGTGCGCACTATTATGTGGACGTGATCGCGAACTTGTTCCTTGGTGCGACCGCGTACCAGCCAGTCGTCTAGGTACGGGAACACCTGTATCCCTTGCCGACGAAGGTACGCTGCCACGACAGCCATACATTTCGTGAAGACCCGTGGGGCCGAAGATAGGCCGAAGGGAAGGACTGCAAATTGGTAGTGCACCCTGTTTACCACGAATCGGAGGAAGCGTCTGTGAGGCGGGTAAATAGCAATGTGAAAGTATGCGTCTTTCATGTCGAGGGCGGCAAACCAGTCTCCAGGATCGAGGGAAGGGATAATGGCCCCCAGAGAGACCATGCGGAACTTCAACTTTACTACGAATTTGTTGAGTCCGCGCAAGTCCAAGATGGGTCGCAGACCTCCTTTGGACTTGGGGATGAGGAAGTAACGGGAATAGAATCCCCTGCCCCTTAAATCCACCGGAACCTCCTCTATGGCCCCCATGGCGAGGAGCGTAGAGACTTCCTGTATAAGAAGTTGCTCGTGAGAAGGGTCCCTGAAGAGGGACGGGGAAGGGGGGGAGGTGGGGGGGAATGAAGAAAACTGGATAGCGTATCCCCTCTCCACCGTGCGGAGAACCCAACGGTCCGAAGTTATAAGGGACCAAGCACGGTGGAAGTGGGAGAGGCGATCCCGAAAGGAGGGGGCTGGATCCTGGGGGATGACTGGGGCGCCGTCCTCGACCGCACCTTCAAAAGTTCTGCCTGGGGCCTGAAGGTGGTCTAGGTGGCCCCTGGTTCTGGCCAGGTTGAGGGCCGGTCCACCTTCTTCTACCACCTCGCCCTCGCCTTCGGGCCGAGTCCTGTCTCTGACGAGGCGGGGGGGGGGGGTAGAAGCGCTGAGGCTGCGGCCTAAACGGCCTGCGCTGGGGGCCCACAACATGCATCCCCAGGGAGCGCATGATTGTTCTCGAGTCCTTGAGGCTCTGCAGGCGGGAGTCCGTCTTATCCGAGAACAATCCATGACCCTCAAAAGGCAGATCTTGTAGGGTTTGCTGCAGCTCCGGAGGCAAACCCGAAACCTGAAGCCAGGAGATCCTGCGCATAGCGATACCCGAAGCCAGGGTCCTCGCCGCTGAGTCTGCAATGTCCAAGGAGGCCTGCAAGGAGGTCCGAGCCACCTTCTTGCCCTCCTCTACCATGGCTCCAAACTCTTCCCTGGACTCTTGGGGAATCAACTCCTTAAACTTCCCCATAGAGTTCCAGGAGTTGAAATTGTAGCGGCTCAGTAGCGCCTGTTGGTTCGCCGCTCTAAGTTGTAGCCCTCCGGCTGAGTAAATCTTACGGCCAAACAGATCGAGCCGCTTAGCCTCTTTTGATTTAGGCGCTGCAGCCTGCTGGCCGTGGCGCTCTCGTGCATTCACTGATTCCACCACCAGTGAACACGGTTGGGGGTGGGTATACAAGTACCCATAGTCCTTAGAGGGGACAAAGTATTTTCTTTCCACCCCTCTCGCTGTGGGTGGAATGGAGGCAGGAGTTTGCCATATCGTATCCGCATTCGATTGTATCGTGCGGATCAGAGGTAACGCCACCCTCGATGGGGCATCTGCTCCAAGGATGTTCACGATCGGGTCGTGCACCTCCACTATCTCCTCCGCCTGCAGGTCCATATTACGGGCCATCCTACGCAGGAGATCCTGGTGAGCCCGAAGATCTATCGGAGGGGGACCCGTACATGAAGTGCCCGCCACTGCCTCGTCCGGAGAGGAGGAAGAGGATGCCTCCGGTGGTACCGGATCCAAGGGGGGGTCCTGATCCCCTTGCTCTTGGGCCGGGGCATCACCTGCACTTGGGTCCCTGGTGTCGGGTGGCGTGGACACCGAAGCCTCCATGCCTCCTGGCGGAGGCCGAGAGATGGTGGATTCTGGGGCCCTTCTGACCGAGTGACCCGAGCGAGAGGTCGATGGTATTGGAGCCCCTTGCTCTTGGTGGTACGCCCACGGGGTCCAAAACGACCAGTGAGATGGTCCATGAGAGTGGTCCTCTGCCATCTCTTGCCAGTGGCCGAAATTTTGTTCCTCGGCGTGCCCTTGAGGGGGGTATGCCGATCTCGACAGGTCCTCCGAGGAACGAGACACCGATCTAGACGGCCATGGCGGTGCCGAGAGAGATGAAACCATCCCGGTGGGCTGCGGTGCCGCACGGTGCCGGTCCGGAGATGATCTATCTCTGCGCGGTGCCGGCGATCGGTGCCGGGATCGCGACCGGTGCCGATGACCTCGTCGGTGCCGGGAGTCGGATCTGGACCTCGACGAGGACCTGGAGTATGCCCGGTGTCGGGAGCGACCCCTCGACGTCGAGCGTCGACCGTAGCGGTGCCGAGAGCTACGTCTCGACGTTGATCGGTGCCGACGATCATATCGGTGCCGAGACGAAGAGCGGTGCCGCGAAGAAGATCTTGGCCGCGAGTACGACCGGTGCCGAGACGATATTCGGTGCCGGGACTGCGAGCGGCGTGGGGACCTGCTTCGGGACCTGGATCGGTGCCGAGGTTCCAGCCCTTGTGATGGTGGGCGCATCAAGGCAGGTTTCCCCCTCGACTGGACCGTGCGAGTCAACGGTGCAGTCGGTGCCGGTGGTTGAGGCGGTGCCGGCTCCGTGAGAGCTATTAAGTCTCTCGCCGCCGCGAAGGTCTCTGGGGTCGACGGGAGGCACTGTATCACCGCCGGCCTGGGGGGAGACGCTATCTGCACCGGACTCAACGGCCTCGGCGCCGGAGTCGACGGTGCCGGAGGCACCTGTTTTCGTTGCTCCACCGGTGGACGCGGCTCTACCCCCGGCACTGGGGGAGCTGGCGTCTTCGGCACTGATGTCCCCGTCTTATGGGCTTTTTTATGCCCTGGGGATAAGGACCGGCGCCGAGGCACTTGCTGTGTCTGCGGTGCCGACGAGGTCCGGTGCCGGGGAGGCTTGTCTGACGCCACTCGCGTGGTCGTCGCAGCCGGTGCCGCCGGGGCACTGCGCACCGAGGTGCTAGGTGCCGGGGCCTTGCTCGTGGAAGGAGCGTCCGGGCTAAGAGCCGCCTCCATCAGAAGTTGCCTGAGCCGAAAGTCCCGCTCTTTCTTGGTTCTCGGACGGAAGGCCTTACAGATTTTACACTTGTCTGTCTGGTGTGACTCTCCCAGGCACTTCAGACAGGATTCGTGCGGGTCGCTCGTGGGCATAGGTTTAGCGCAGGAGGCGCACAGCTTGAAGCCGGGAGCGTTGGGCATGAGCCCGGCCCCGCGGCCGGGGGAGAAAGGGGGGAGACGACCCCCTTAATCCCCTGGACTATTTAGAACAACTTTAAAACTACTTAACTAATTTACAACAAACTCTAAGACTATAACTATAACTACAACTATGATACAACAAGATAAGCTAGGGAAAGTGGAGAACAGCTAAGCAGCGCTCCACAGTTCCAACGACCGTCAGGGGCGGTAAGAAGGAACTGAGGGGGCGCCGGGTCGGCTGGGGTATATATTCAGCGCCATGAAGGCGCCACTCTAGGGGGCTCCACAGCCGACCCGCCGGTGTTGCTAGGGTAAAAATCTTCCGACGATCGTGCACGCGGCGCGCGCACACCTAATGGAATGGATATGAGCAAGCACTCGAAGAAGAATGAATTTTTCACACACCCATGCACCCACACACACCTACCATGTGGCAAGGTTTCCCATGTCCTCTCTTTTAAAAGTACAGTTTTTCAGAATAAATATCTACTTGGACAGCATTTTTATGTCAGTGTAGATGAGGACCAATTGAAAATTTGTTGAAGCCAAGTTGCAACACATCTGATACAAGCTAACTGCATATTACACCTCTACCCCGATATAACGTGACTCGATAGAACATGGGTTCGCATACCAGGCGGTAAAGCTCTGACACGCAGAGCAGCGTGTTAAGGGTGCAGGGCCCAGCCGGGCCCGAGGGGTTGGATAAGGGGCAGAGGGTCTCGGGGGTGGTCAGGGGCTCCCCCCCCCCAGGGTCTAGGAGGCAGGAGCTGGGGGGAGGCACTTTTGAGGGCCCCGCAGTCCCAGAGTGGCCCGGGGGATTAGCCGGGAGCAGCCCGCTCCGCTTCCCTCGTCCCGGCCCCAGCCGTGTCGCTTGGGGGAGGGGGTTTGGGGGAAGGGATCCCCCCGCACTCACCGGCAGCGGCGGAAGCGGAGCAGTCTGGCACCAGCCCGCTCCACTCTGCCAGCTCCCAGCCGCAGCCCGCTCCACTCTGCCAGCTCCCTTCCCGCCGGTGAGTGCGGGACCTTTCCCCAACCCCCCACCCCAGCGACACGGCTGGGACCGGGGCAAGGAAAGCGGAGTGGGCTGTGGCCACGTCGCTCTGCTTCCCGCCACAGGTGAGTACAGGGGGGGCGTCCTTTCCCTAACCTCCCCGCACTCACCAGCGGCGGGAAGCAGAGCAGGGGACAGTGAGCAGGGAGGTTGGGTAGGGGGTGGAGTCCTGGGGGTGATTAGGGACGGGGTCTCTGGAGGGGGCGGTCAGGGAACAAGGAACAGGGTGGGCCAAAGCAAGTTCGATATAACGCGGTCTCACCTATAACGTGGTGAGATTTTTTGTCTCCCGATGACCACGTTATATCAAGGTAGAGGTGTAATTTGTAATAACTGTGTAATATTATTTCACTTGTTGTGACTTAAAACTTCACTTTTGAACTCACCTTGGATCAGGCTGAGAAAATTTATTATTCAGGTTCTCATATCCAAATTGATTTAGTATTGTAACCACAAGCATAGGAGCCAAAGACTGGGCAGGCTTAGTAAATAAAGCATTGGTACCAAAAACCATGGAGGAAAGTGGTGATCTGAAATATTCAAGACAAGTATTAATCCATATTACACAGTATATAAACATACATCACTTACCGCACTTATTATGTTCATTATTTAAGTACTGTTCAGACTCAAATATTAACGGTCAGGATACAAACTGCATACTTACCATCAACATTCTAGTCAGTGAATGGTTCAGATATCATACTGAAATGACTACATTCCAGTTAGATATGTACAGTGTTTTTTTTTTTAATCTATAAACATACCTTTTATACTATCTTAGGTCCCCACAACTACCTTACGTGACCATAAATAAAATAACAGAACAGTGTCACAGGGCCTAATCCAAAGCCCGCTGAAGCTAACTGAAGGATTCACATTGACTTCAATGGGCTTTGGATCAGGCCCATCGTCTGGTGACTCAAGAGTTGCAATTACATACTAACAAGAGAAAAATAGGATAAACTTACATTTGTAAAAGACGTGATTTGGGACTAGAAACTAATTTAGTCAATTGCTCTTCTTGTATTAAGTGTTCTTCAAACAAAGCAATCTGATTGTTATTCAGAATAATTTCAAGTCTTGTATATGGACTGGGCAGTTGGGGAAACGTCATATCAAGAATATGTTTAAATTCTAAGTTACACCACTGCACTTTCCAGGTACATTGAATTTTCTTTAGTAACACTTATGAGATGTGGTCTACATAGACACTGACCCCAATCCTGCAAGGATTTATACCCAGGTTCAATTTTATGTGTTGTAATAGTCCCACTGAAGCTAATGGAACTATTCACAGGTATAAAGTAATATATGTGCTTTAGTCTTTGCAGGATTGTGGCCTTAGAGGGAGCCTGATTCCCTTTATCCCCCTCAAATAGCACTGAAACCAGAAACTCCACTGGTATAAAAATCAGTATATTTGTAAGAGCAACAAGAAGTTAGTTGCACTTTGATATAAATCCAAAAGGTACATGAATCTCAGTACAGCATATCTCAGCAAGTTTTATTTAAAAAATTGAATGGCAGCTACAACGACTTTGAATTTTGCTTGTTAAGTGGTATAGTTCAAACATTCAAACCTTCTCTATATTCGAAAGGCCCTATCCTGCCAACTCTTAAGCCTCTGAGTAATAATGGGCATGGGAGTATTTCTACTGAAGTCAACAGGACTAACCATGCGAATGTTTGTGGGACTGGGCTCTTATAAATATAATAGAGTTCACAATGGAAGTGATCTGGTGTGTTGTTTAAATTCATTCCTTTGTTAAAGTTACTCAGGGCCTAATCCTGCAGACATTTATGCGTGTGCTTACCTTTACTTGTGTGTGTAAATTAAGCCTTTAATGTAAGTGTTTGCAGGATTGAAGCCAAAGAATATCACAATATTTTCTGCATTTATTTGGACATAATCTAGGAAAAAGTTATTAAATAACGGATAAAATTTCAAAAGATTTAAAGCAATGTACAGTAATAATGAATTCCCATTCACTTCTCATATTAGAAGTAAATATAAAGTGAAATATAAAGTAGCCCACGAAAGCTTATGCTCAAATAAATTTGTTAGTCTCTAAGGTGCCACAAGTACTCCTGTTCTTTTTGCGGATACAGACTAACACAGCTGCTACTCTGAAACCTTCTTAAAAATAGTTGTAATTTAAAATAAAACAGAAAACTTTTTTTACTGAATTAAGAATCCTTTTAGATTAATATGTTCAGAGTGTTTAGTGTATGAAAATTTAACTTTGGTATAGAGAATTTGAGGACACTAGCTACAGTACATTTTGCGAGCAGTAGTAAGATCAACATACCTCCGTTTGTGTTTTATTAAGTCTGCATCAACAATATCTGCTAAGGGCAGATTAAACAAACTGAATGACGCTTGAACAATTACCCTATAGAAAGACAAAATATTTCAAAATGTTGATAGATATTAAACATACTTTTCTCAATAAGAAAACTGTAATGGATGGTTTAGTGTCTGTGTATTTCTCTCTCTCTCTCTCACACACACACACACACACACACACACACACACACACACACACACACTCACTCTCTCATCATGTAAATTAACACAGTATTATTACTTCAAATTAAAAATGGCTGTTAGGTCTATTTAAAGATCAGTTCTCTAAATAAATATTAGAGCTGTTATTTTATTCAAGAATTAGAAACCTGTATACAAACCTAAAACTTTCTCAACTCTTTCTGGAATTTCAAGATAGTAGCTTGGCATTGAAGTGAAAGATGACAGACACTTATTGAGGTTATTAATACCAACTTAAACTGACTTGAATGGAGAAAAGGAACATCGCAGAAGAAAGAACTAAAATTCTCCTCTAGAAATCTGAAAAAGGACATGCAGAGAACTGGAAGGAAAAGATAGGAAACAAACTTAAAATAAGTGACACCATTAGAATGATAAAGGTAAAAAAATACATTTAACACATGACCAATAAATGAAACAATAAACAGGATGATAGATTTGCATATATTGCTAAGTTTTGGTAAAATTAGGTTCAAATTACAAAAATCCTTTTTGGACTAGCAGCTAATACTTAAATAACCTTCACATATCTTGAGAGATTTTTTTCTAAGGAAACCTGAATACTTGAAATGAGGAAAATATATTACTGGATAATGTAACTCAGTTGTCACATAGTTCTTAGTTACAATAGTCCATGACTGAAATCCTGAGGGGTGGGGGGAAGGGGTGAAGAAAGAGAAAGAAAATATATACAAAGAGGACAGGCAAGGTAGGAAGGGAAGACCATGAAATTAATACCATACTATTCTAATTGAGAAGGCTGTTTTTAACAATGTTTAATGAAGCATTTTCTTTTGAGGGTTTTCCACACCTCACAGATCTACCTGATCTGTGAAATAAACTCAAGGCTTCATGCTCTAGCAGTACCAAAGAAAACAAATTTAATGTTGTTTAGACAACAGTCACTTGAATTGCCAGCATTTTCGTGGGGTGGAGGGATCTAAAATCTTTTATTTTTTCAATATTAAAGGAAAAGGGAGAGGGAAGAGTATGAATCTAAATAACGGAAACTCTACTAGCTACTCTGTAAACCAAAATAAGGTTTACAACTGAAGTTCTCTTGCACTCTGCTAGTACTCAGTCTCAGGCCAAGGGCAGTTGAGAAGGCACTGAGTGTAGATCGTCAGTGCAGTGCTAGATAGCCTCGAGGCAAGGCACGAGACAGGGAGAGCACATGTGTGGGCCAAACAGACACTGCTGCTTAAAATCTCCAATCTGAGGCACAGGGACTCAGATACACTTACAGTGGGAACACAGATAGGGACGCTACTTGAAGAAGTGGTGGGAAACTGCTGTCTGGGTAAACAGGAAAGTCTGTAGTCAAAGGCAGATTCCATTGACAAAGTTAAAACTGATGTGGCTGGAGACAATGTTGCAAACTCTAATTATTGTATTTATTAGATTGTTAATTTTTAAAAGAAAATAAAAGCAGTAACTAAAAATTGAAACACTGTTAAACAAGAGTTGCCATTTTAATTGCAGCTCCTTTTCAGACCCATGAAACAGAACAAAAGGAGAAGAGCAAAACTCATAGTCGGAAATTCTTCAAGCTACCAAAAGGGTATGACAAAAAGTGTAAAAACAAAGTGACCTAACAGACTCCTTTCACAAGGCGTAGCAAGCTGTTAATTTTTTTTTAAATAGTATCCTTGAAGGTATATATTTACTTACATGTTTGTCGTGAGACAAATAGCTAGCAGGTAGTAGTGTTCTGGTCCGAGAACAAACATGACAGCTGCAGCTATTCCTTCTAAGTAAAAGGAAAACAAGATGATCCTGTAATAACCAAACTTCTTCAGCAAAGTATGACTGAGAAGCACAAGGCACTGAAAAGATAATAGATACATATTAAGTATATACTTAAAAAAAGTGCTGAAGTACTGTATTAAGAAATCAGAGTTTTGGATGCTTTAAATGTGTTATTGCTATACAGTACTTCTACTGATTATCAAACATGCATATTTTCTGAAAGGGGAAATCTGAATCAATAACATTTTCAAATGCACTAACAAAAATTAAGAACATAGGAACTGCATAAACAGAACAGATGATAGGACCAGTGGGATGGTCCCATCTCTTGACTGTTTTAAAACAGATGCTTCAGAGAAGAATGCTCTCCCTTCTCCCAGAATCAGTCTGTGCACTACTCTATATTGGGGTAAATATTGCTTCCCACTTCAGATAGCAATCAGCTCATATCTTAGAGCATAATGTCTGATATCCCTTATGCAATTTATTTTGCAGTGTGTTCATAGTGAAAAGTGTTTCTTACCACTTGAACTTAGATTGCTGGACTGAACAAATTGGGTGGTTTTCTTTTAAAGCTATAATTTTTCATTAACATCATAATTGCTCTGATATCAATGGACATATATGGTAAACTTCTACTACCACTATTACTCTGTGTCACTTTTGTAGTTGATAAAACAGTTTCACTGAAATCCTATTGTAACAGATTACCAGTTTTGCTTCTATTGTAGAAAAAGGTATTGAGAAAGGTAGATGCTGAATGCACAGTACTTGTAGTTCCATTTCAAGTTTCCAGATTTCAACATGCAACAGTCTATACAAAGTGCTAGCAACAATAAAATTTCAGCTTTTTGGATGTGTCACATCCAGTAATTCACTCTTGACTGCATATGCTAATGAAAAGAATTAAAAGACCCAATTCACAACCTGGAAAAATTAATTTAATAAGAGGTCCTTTTTCTACAGAACACTGATGTTTTAGTCACAGACTCTGCTAACTTTTAAATCGAAAGCAAGTTTAGTTTGAAAACGTTGAGCAAAAGGGCTATGTCAATCTAAAGAAGAGAATCAAATCCATAAATTCAGCATTGAAAATTATACTTTAATATTTTCAGATTAGGGCATTAGAAATCCACACATGCATTATGTCACAAAAGTCTGAATTAATTAAAACACTTTAAAAATAAAAACCATCTGAAAACTGTTTCACCATGAAGCCCACAGAAACAATTTAGACCAAAAATGACCTTTAGATGTTGAGCCCCTAAGTAACCTGAATAGTACCAGCAAAGAAAGATACTACTGCTACATGCCAAAACCCTTTAAAAGCTTGGGGAGTTCCCTATGTCCTGAGGTAAGAAACTGAGATTCAGGGGTGAAAATCAAACATGGATACACCTTAAAGGAAAAGTCTATCACTATTAAAAAGCAAACCCAGTACACCTGGATTCCATTCTTTCATACATTAGCAAAACTATCAACCAAATTCTAGAAGCAAAATCTTTATTATTAGTGACATAAGAGGTAGAAAGAACATAGCTCAACTTTCCAATACCAGGTTGAGTTTATAGTGTTGGTATATAGAAAAAATAATTGTTTGATCTGCAAACTGAATAACATGTAGGGTATATTGGTGGTACTTAAACTTGCCAATTGCCATAGATAACTAAGGAAGATTTGTACATAGCTAAATTCAATATTATCAGTATTCAAGATATTCCCGATAATAAATCTGTTTGCAGATACTGAGGTAACTGTACATAGTTAACTTAGATACACATGGCAAGTTTTTCAGTCCCACTTCTGTACTGTGAGGGAATAAATACAAAATTCCCCAATATCATTTTACAGAGTCACTTTTCTGATGATATGGTAATTTCATTTTAATAAAACATAGAATGCTGCTTTTGCAGAAAGGTATGACAAAGGATACTTTAGGGTTAGGCCCACAGCAAAAAGAATGGTTTTGGATAAAACCACAGATTAAAACACTCCATAATTTGTATATAGAATTTTTAAGATCTAGTTTATGATTCTACCTGAATTTTTCGACATGATGTTTCCTGATTCAGAACTCAGGATTATCATCCTCACTTTATGGTAACAAACTTTTTATTGAACTTATTTTTGGTTAAAATATTTCAGATGTTGTTTCACCCACATTTGCTTATTGTGAAATTACATTTGGCTTATTTTGTCCTCCTTGCTTTTGAGAAATAATTGTTTGTTTTCTGAACACTCAAAACAAACAATTCAATTAAATATCTTAAATTAGCAAATAAAAACAACAGATTGAGGCATACCTTAAAGACAATCAGAGTTTCAGTCTTAAAACATGATTTCATAATCTCTATTATGCTCTAACATATAATCAAAGCAATACAGTGTTTTAAGATTAAGATTTCATACTGAAAATGCACTAAAAAGTTGCAGTGATAACAAGCTTTAATGCACAAAAATTAAACTCTTCTTTTCTCTTCCCTCCCTTACTTTCCATTTTCAAATGAGATGCATTTTGAATGTACATAGTGCCTTTTATTTTTCTAATATATCGACACACTATCTATATTCCCAGGTATATGGTTTGCATCACTGTCAGATTTGAGCTCCTTCCATGAGTTACAAGATGACAATGCTCTCTTTCCTTCAATACTAATTAGCCACCAAGATTAATGATTTTAAACTCAATAAGCATTTAACAGAAGGAAGAAACTCCCCTTGCACTTTTCTTCCCATATTTAATTACTTTAAACAGCATCAATCCTCATCATTAGTCACAGAATAGTTTGAAGATTCATCACAAGGAAATAAAAGGCAAACAAATTTTTGAATGCTCCACACATGAATAGGATAATTTTTTTAAAAGATTGTGGCAAATATTATGAGGTAATTCAAGCTTTCTGCTTAAAAAATGGAGAACCATACAGAGTAATGAGCAGGTTAAGAAGGGAATTGACACAAGTAACTGTAATACAAAGAAGTGCAAATCTGACTGGAACTAGATGTTAAAAAAATTATTATCTGACACTTTGTGAAAATATATTCATATTAGAAATAGTAACAGATGTGTAATGCACGCTATTTTAATGAACTGGATCTCATTTAATCATAATTAAGAAAAATCAACATGCCCTGGGAGCTTCAAGCTCTAGTGCTTCGGAAATTTTATTGGAGTCTTTCAATAAAGCTCTCTATTTCCAGAGAAATATTGACTCAGTTGATGCTTTAAGCTTCAATTTTTAAGTCCTTTGATTGCAACACCATGGCATGTTCAGGATATGTGTCCTATCCTACACACCAACTGCCATCCCTTAATAGAAACTGTGATCTAGCTTTGTACAGGCCAGACACGCATAATCCACAAAGCAGCTTTCTTTTATGTAGGCTGGGTGCTTTACAGTAAGTGAACTTCAGGACACTGCTGTCGGAAAATTCTCTTGTTATATCTTGAATTCGAAGGGCCAAAACCCAAGAAAAATAAGGTCACAGCAAATTTTATACCATTCAGTGGCCTTCTAGACAGTGAATCTTTGGGAAGCAGAGAGAAATGTGTTTTCTGAAAGATTGTTCATTTCAGACTGTCATGTTGATTTTATCAGCAGTGATTGGTATATACTGAGAGTAAAGTTATTGAGGCTGTTCTAATTTCTGTAGTTTCTGTCAGATATATTCCTATAGAAGTTTATTACCTAGGTATTTGCTTGAGTTATAGAAGAGACCTGTAAAATCTCTGACAGGGTCAGGGAGTTTTAATGGTAGATATTTATAAGTTCTGCACCAAAGAAAATATATTAGTTGTATTTCATTGCTGTACGTCAGCAGAAGCTTAAACTATAACAAATTCCTAGCTGAGGATTAAATTAGAACTTTCCCATGTCTCCTTTTATATTTTATTAATGTATTTATTAAAAAGAACACAAGTTGTTCACATTAAGAATGAATGGCCTGATTTTCAGAAGTGCTAGGCACCCAAAACACCCATATATAATCTACTGCAGATGCACACTATTTGAGAAAAATCATAAACCTTTAAAGTAAATCTATGGAAAGTTTTTGAAGATTAGCTTTATACAAGTTTTTAGGGGGGCATGAGTAAGAGGATTTTATTTATTTATCTAAAAACAAGCACACCTGTTTTCTCTGTGGGGCATCTTTTTGCATATTTTTTCTCTCACTCCTCTCCCATTGCTGCCCTAATCTTTCCCTTCACATCTAACCCTTTTGGTCCTCTTTCCCTTCCAGTGCAAACCATATTTGGTTTTCTTGGGATGGGATCTTGCTCACCTTCTACATGCAGATGACGAATGAATGACAAAATCAATTAGAAGGCATCACTCCCTCAAATGCAGGTGAGTTGACAGACCTTGCTCTGTTAGGTCATCTAGCCCCTTCATCAATTCCCATGATGATGCAGAGAGTGTTCATTTGAGGTGGGAGGGAAAGGGGAGCTATATCTAACATTTATTTTCCAGTGTTCTGTCCCATCTAATTTTAAATCTCTGAAAGCAATGGGGATTCACTCACCACTCGGACACATTAAAATAAGAAAAATTAACACCAAGTTCTTCAATACATTTCACTTTTAGGATATTTTTTCCTGATACTTAGCCTATTTTCCTTCTCTTATTCTAAGTTGTTAAGCCCCTGAAACACAAAAACATTTACTTTCCATTCTTGTTGACTGTTATTTTATCTGCCTACCCTCCCTCTCTCTGCCATTCTATGCTAATTGTTTGGCTAGACCAGGGGTCGGCAACGTTCGGCACGTGGCTCACCAGGGTAAGCACCCTGGCGGGCCGGGCCAGTTTTATTTACCTGCTGAAGCGGCAGGTTCGGCCGATCGCAGCCCCCACTGGCCGCGGTTTGCCGTCCCGGGCCAATTGGGGCGGCGAGAAGCCACGGCCAGCACATTGCTCGCCCGCGCCACTTCTCGCCGCCCCCATTGGCCCGGGACGGCGAACCACAGCCACTGGGGGCCGCGATCAGCTGAACCTGCCGCATCAGCAGGTAAATAAAATTGGCCCGGCCCGCCAGGGTGCTTACTCTGGCGAGCCGCGTGCCGAACGTTGCCGACCCCTGGGCTAGACTACACAGACGAGACTAAAGTTCTTTTTATAATGTTGGTGCACAAGATTTGTTCCTCAGACTAATAAAAGGTTTCTGCCAGATACAGCATTTTCTCCAAGCAGTGTAAACAGATACTTTAATTACTGAGAACTAGCACAAAAGTAAACTGCATTTTACTTTTAAATAAAAGATTAAAAGCATTGTTGCATACCTGAGGACAAATAAAGCCAGCCCCATACATGATGCTTCTTATAAAAGAGGAAAGGACATCCTTAGGGATGAGATTATCCGCAAAGATCATCATGAAATTGTTGCAGAAGGCTAAGTGGAAGACTTGAAAGAAGTTCATGGTCACAAAAAGTATAAAGTTTTTCTGCGTCATTATCTGTTTGGTTAATGAAATTACAGAGGACCAGGAGAGAGCTTTATCATTATTTTCTAAGCTAGTGTTCTCCACAGCAGTTTCTCTCTGTTCATACTGACTTGTGCTATATATGCCAGTGTAACACATACAAGCAGTTGCTAGTGCTGCAACCAAAACAGTAAAGATTTGAAAATAGGCAAAATTTTCCATATTATCTGATATTAGACCACAAAAAAGAATGCTGGTTGATCCAACTAATGTTGCCACTTGGTTATATTTAATAAGCTGAAGTCTACTTTCATGTCTAGTTGAAATCTCTGCAAAGAGCGCACATTGTGCTAGCAACACAAATGTAAGCAAGCCATCAAAAGCACATAAAGCAACAATAAGGTGAAGACCATTAAGCCAGTCACCTTCCTCATAATGTTTCCAAGGAAACCAGGGAAGCAGAAAAGCTAAACCATACAATGGTGCTCCATATAAAATCGAAAACTGACGTCTTGAGCAGCATGGGACTTTGGAGTTGTCTTGAATATACCCAAAGAGAGGGTCATTAATGGCATTCCAGATCATAAAAACTACCTGAGAAGAAAAATACAGAATTTCTCATTAGTGATATTTTTCTTTAGGATTCATCAAGACGTCCATAACATCTGGAATAACAAAAGTGCTGACCTATATGATGGAAAGGTAAAACATATTTTGTATGTTGTACACTCTCAAACAAACATTATGTATATGTGTATGTAAAGTCATCTAAATTAAACTATTTCTAAATCTCTACTAATAGAGGATATTGATGCACAAACAATGAAGCACACCATGTCATATTTGTTTACTGTACAATTCTACTTGGAAAACAAAAAAGGAAAGCTTGCCAAATGGAAATGGACTAAGGCCAGATTTTTAAAGGTACTTTGGTGCTTTAAGATGCAGATTGGCACCTAGTAGGATTTTCAAAAGTGGGTGTTAGGCACTTAGGTGCATATGAAAATCCCACTAAGTGCCTACCCGCATTGTTAGCCATCTATATACCTTTAAAAATCTGGCCTTAAAGCCCCAGTCCTGCAAAGACTTACACACATGGTCCTTCATCTTGTAAACCCTTTTTGCATATTAGTAACTTTGAGAACATGAGTAGACCCTTTTAATTCATTGGGACTACATACATGAATAAGGTTGCTCACATAAGTAAGGGTTTTCAGGATCATGGCCATGTTTAACTTTAAGCACTAATAGCAGTCCCGGACTGCTATTACAGTTTAACACATGTATAAATCTTTGCTGAACAGGGATATAACCTTGGTAAAGAAAAACTTTATTTTGAAGTTTGTCAGAGTAACAAACATGCTTCCAACAATGGAATTTTTTTTTAATCTAAAAACTATTAACAATAAACTTTGAATACACCTATAATTTAAGGATCAAATATTTAATTCTATTTGCAGTATGTCAATAATTGATTCATCAATGAAGCAGAATTATTTCATTGTTATGATACAAACACCATGGACAACAATATGAAAAACCATGTTCCAATGTACTATACCTGGGCTTGATGAAATGCTACTTCTGAAATCTTGTATTGGTTTAAGAAAAGCTTAACATAGTAGAAATTAAAGATACTGTTCATCATTCCAGCACCTAGTGTGGTCATGGAATATGCCAGGGCATTAGGATGAATTCCTAAAACAAACTTCATTTTCCAAATTGTGAATGCCTCTTCTTCTTCTAATTATAAAAAAGGAAAAATACTGATAATTACTTATTGATTGACTAAGTACAATTGATATTTATAATCCTTGCTAATAGAGGACGACTGAATTCCATGTTACAGTGACACATATTTTAGTTTTACTACTTGGTAAAATGAAAAGCAATTGGAGATTTGCCTATATTAGGACTGCAAGAATGGATCCCTAGAGTACATGTTGGTCAACTTTATCATTCAGTCTCTTTCCAACTTTTAAAACGTACAACAAAATGTCTATAAAATTGAGTCAATAAGCTACAGTATTAAGAGATCAATTATGTTTCTTAATTTAGTATGAGTATTTAAATTTTGGTACATATGTATCAAAGAATACATTTATCATTTGTCAAAAACTGTATACCTAGACCCCAGCCTTGCACTGTAATCACCTGTGCAAACCCATACTCTGGTACAGTGCTAGTAAATCAGACTTTTTTCAAGTCTTTTTTTCTGGTTTCCCCCCAAAATTTACCTGTACATTTTATATTCATCTATACAATTAGATTTGACACAAGGTCTGCAACTGCTTACCCCAAAAAATTAGACAATGGGGTCCTCGGTTTCAGAAAGTTTGTTATTACTTCCCTCATAAATCCTTTCTGCAGAAACCAAACAAAACTCTAGGGCCATACCTAATGGCAATCTGGAATAGCTATTCAAACCACTGGCTGAATTTAGTCCAGTGCATTGCCTAATGAACTGGCCAATATATCTAGTGCTCCATATCAAGGTTGGTACCATATTCCCTCTCGCAAGAAGTGCACCTCTCCAACTGTGCAATGCTGTAAATATGTATGATAATTCCCTTCTACCTCCCCTTCCCCTGGTCAGCCTATATCTATACTAAATCATTAGATTTGACTTTGTATGAATCAGGAAGTGGAAACCAGGTAGGTTTAAGTTCCAGATTCCTAATGGCTACTAATGTACTGGTACATGTGTGCTAGAGGATCCCACAGAGCAAAACAGACTGTTATTTAAGCAAGTAACAGATGGGTCCCACCAGATTCAGCTGACCACCTTCCCACTCAAATAGACTTCAAGGTCAGAAGGGACCATCGTGATCATCTAGTCTGACCTCCTGCACATTGCAGGCCACAGAACCTCACCCACTCCTGAAATCAGTGCTTTGGAGCGGAGCTCGGAGCTGGAGCGCGGACCAATAGGTTTTTGCCCAGAGCTGGAGCGGAGCAATTCAAAAATTTGATTGCTCCAAATCCCTGCCTGAAATAGACCTCTAATCTCTGGCTGAGTTACTGAAGTCCTCAAATCATGGTTTAAAGACTTCAAGTTACAGAGAATTCACCATTTACATTAGTTTAAACCTGCGAGTGATCCATGTCCCATGCTGCAAAGGAAGGCAAAAAAAATCCCAGCCAATCTGACCCGGGGAAAAATTCCTTTCTGACCCCAGCTATGGTGATCAGTTAGACCTGAGCATGTGGGCAAGACCTACCAGGCAGATACCTGGGAAAGAATTCTCTGTACCGATTCAGAGTCCTCCCCATCTAGTGTCTCATCTCCAGCAGTTGCAGATTTTTGTTGCTGGCAGTTGCCGATGGGCCACATGCCATCGTAGTCAGTCCCATCATACCACCCCCTCCATAAAAATATCAAGCTCAGTCTTGAAACCAGTTAGGTTTTTTACCCCCACTACTCCCCTTGGAAGGCTGTTCCAGAACTTCACTCCTCTGATGTTTTTTTGTCTAATTTCAAGCCTAACCTTGTTGATAGCCAGTTGATAGCCATTTGTTCTTGTGTTCACATTGACACTTAATTTGAATTACCAGGGAGGAAGAGGAGTTTTTATCCCTCTGATGTATTTAGAGAGAGCAATCATACTGCATAAAACTTGCTTCTCTCCAAAAAGCAATGACCAGGAGTAAAAGAAAACTAGTACACAGGTAGAGAGACGAAAATGGATTCCAAATGGTAATAAGCCCTGTCCAAACTGTGCTAGCTGACAGATACCATGCTCTACTGCAGGGGTTCCCGAATTGTAGTCTATTGGGCACTTGTTAGCGGTCCTCAGAACTGGCTGGTCATATCTTTTTTACGTCTTTTAAATCACATTAAAATGTAGCTTCAAATACATTATACTTTCTAATGTTGAGTGTAAGCAATTTCTGTAATTGACAGAGATATAATTGCAAATGGAAGGGAAAGAGGTCTGCATGATTTTGAATAGAAGGGAAGGTGAATACATGAAATATGATCCACCTTTACAAAAAAATTAGAGAACCCAAATTCTAATGGTTGCCAAGCATTGCTCCTTTTTAACACTACAGAACTGTGCTTGATAACCAGAAGACAGAAGGGTCTAGTGGACAGTTCACTGGACTAGAAACTTGGAAACCTTTGATCTCTGTAGAGTTGGGCAAGTCACTGTTCCTTTCTCCAACAGTCCTGCCCTTCCCCATCTGTAAAGTGGGATTATGGTCACCCTTCTTTATAAATATTAAAGGTTTATGGATGAAAAGTACTATATAATTTCTAGGTATTATCATGGATAATTATTTTCAAACATGGTAGCAGCTGCTACCATGCTTCAGTGTGGCCACAGATTCCTCACCAAACAACAGCACTATGGGAAGTTTACAATAAAAAGACATGGTTGGTATCTGTGAGCTGCAGAATACAATTCTGTTTGAAAGCATTTGAACAGAACCAAGCATTCATCCCTAGGGACCCCAGGATGCTTTATGGACCATACATACACACAGAGATCACTTCAGGGACCACTTAACGGCATACACCTATGAGGCCCCTAGACTCACCTATTCCTATCTCTCTGTACTTCACCACCATTCCCACCCTCATAGCTCCCCCATCCAAAGCTCCCCATCCCTCTGTACTTCACCACCATTCCCACCCTCATAGCTCCCCCATCCAAAGCTCCCCATCCCTCTGTACTTCACCACCATTCCCACCCTCATAGCTCCCCCATCCAAAGCTCCCCATTCCTCTGTACTTCACCACCATTCCCACCCCCCACAGCTCCCAGGGGTGCTGGAACAATTTGTATAGTGGGGGTACTGAGAGCCATTAAACCAAACTGTAAACCCTGTATATGATGGAAACCACTTCAAGTCAGGGGGTGCTACAGCACCTCCATACCCCTAGTTCCAGCACCTATAATAGCTCCCCCATCCAATCACCCCCACAGGTTCCCATCCTCCCCCAACCCCCATTTCTCCTCAACTCCCCCTTATCCACCCCGGGAATTAACCCGTCACAGTCTGCCCACACACAACAAGCACTAACCGACTCGTTGTCTCCGCCCTCCGGCCGGAGGCTGCGCAGCTCACTCGGGGGGCGGAACTTAGCTTCCAAACCCACCTTCTCCCCCACTCCATTGGCTGAGTGGAGGCTTTCTGCACGTGATTGGTCGGCGTTCCGGTCGATCCCTGAGTGGCGGCATGCGATTGGTTATCCGCCGGACAGGTCAGAGTGCCTGTTTTGAATAATCGTTCCCCTGGTAGTAAGAAGGCGGTTGCCGATGCCACGTTGCTGCCGGCTGCGGTGTCGGGCCCGGCCGGGAGAGGGGGGAACTCGGCAAAATCCGGAAGCACTCGGCAAAGTCCGGCCGCGGCTTTAAAGGAGCTGAGCGATCCCCGGCTCGCCCTGCGCCGCGGTTCGGTTGGCTGTGAGCGCGAGGAGCCTACGGGTGCCGGCGCCGCTGCCTAGTCCGCCCGTCCGTGCAGCCGCGGCGGGGGCCGCGATGTTGGCCGACAGCCTGGTGGAGGAGTTCGAGATCCGCGATGATGAGCCCTGGTACGATCAGCAGGACCTGCAGCAAGGTGAGCAGCCTGGCCGGGGCTCCGCGTGGAGGATGCCCGTCTTATGGGGTCTCGCCCCTCCGGGCGCAGGGGACTGGGTCCCGCTGACCAAGGCGCTGGAGGAGCCTTCTCTGGCGGCGGCTGCTGCGGGGGATGGAGGGGGGGGGGAGGACAGGTAAGTCTCTGGGGGGGGGGACTCCCTATGAGAGCGGGGGGGCAGGTAAGTCCCGAGGGGGGCTCTCAATGAGGTGGGGCAGGTGAGTCGGGGAGGGGGAATGATGTGGGGGGGAGAGAGGAGAGCAGAAGGGAAACGTGGACCTGGGGAGGGATGGGACAAAAAGCGGCGAGGAGGGGTGTGAGCGGACGGGAGGGGAGGAAAAGGACGAGGGAGGGTGCAGAGGACAGAAGGGTACACTTGGCCCCGAGAGGGTGGCGGGGGGGGGGGTACTCGGAGAAGGGGAGGGGGCTCTCTTGGAGAGGGAGGAAATGGGAGACAGCTCTAGGCTGGGGGCGCACAGGAGGAGGGAGAGGGCTCTTTTCTCTAACAATTGAAGCTGCAGGGCGTTTGCCATTATGCAGCTTCTTAGGGGACCGGGGGTTTAACGGGAGGCTAACCAAGAATAGCAAAGTACTGTAAGGCGCAATGGTATCGTGCCACCTTCGCAGTCATGGCTTCTGGGCCGTGTGTGACTGGGTAGGAATACGGATTTCTGCAAAACAAACCCTGTATTTAAAGAGTGGCTTGTGTACCTGGCTTAAGAACTGGTTCTTCCCTTAACTTTGTTCACTTTTTAGGGGTTAGACTGTGCCACTCTGTGTAATGCTGTACCTCTTACATAAAGCCGCTCGGTAAAGCGAATGCTTTTGCTTTAGCTGCAGTGCTTGCTTAAAATAGAATAGCTGTAAATAATACTTCGGGGTTTCCACACCCCGTCACCGTCTCCTGCCTACCTGTAATTAAAGGGCTTGCAATTGATTACATTGTAAATACTAGGATGAGTACTTGTGGCACCTTAGAGACTAACAAATTTATTTGGGCATAAGCTTTCGTGGGCTATAACCCACTTCATCATAAAGCTTATGCCCAAATAAATTTGTTGGTTTCTGAGGTGCCACAAGGACTCCTTGTTGTTTTTGCTGATACAGACTAATAGGGCTACACCTCTGAAACCTGTCACATTGTAAATACTGGAATATCTTTATTATGGATAGATGGTCAGTTACTGCTCTCAGCTCCTCTTTACACATGTCCTGTTTACAACTTACTATGAACATTCATTGCATAATTCCAATATGAATTTGCTTATCTTAATAATAAATGTGTACCTCTTATAGTGCTTTTTCATCAGTAGTTCGCTAAGTATTTTATAAAGCTGGTAAGTAGGCACTGAGGCACAGTAGTGGACTGAATGTATGACATTATCAGTTTTCTTAACTTCTTGTAGGCATTAATTGGAATGAATGTAGAATAACTTTCTTTGGATTTAACAATGTTTAACATTGGTATTTAGACTTACTTTTAAAATCCTATGTACATTCTTAAATGGCCAGCTCAGAACTGGAAGATTGAGAGAAGTGGCTTCCTCAAAACTAGATTTAATTAAAACTTGATTTCTCTAAGCTCTTCCTCATATAAACTCTTTGGAGTAGGGGCAGTTCTTTTGTTCTGTTTGTACAGTGCCGAGCACAGTGGGGTCCTTATCCATGACTGGGGCTGATAGGTACTATTACACTATAAAGAATAAAGGTAGGGAAAAAACCCCACTGTTTTCATACTAACGTCAAGCAGCTAACAATAAAAATTCCATCTCTCTAAGGTCAGAATAAGTCTGGAATTTTGTATGTTTTAACCAACTTTACTAACTGTTGAATAGCTATTTTTGAGTGCTTCATACTCAAAAACAATAGTTTTCTTAGATTGTAACTTAATATGATCACATAACCATAAATAGTTTGCTGTTGCCTAGAAAAACTGGTGAACCATCTGAAATGATTCTCTAATGATTTAGACCTTTTTTCCAATCCATTGTAAAGCTGTCACTGTTCAAAGCCAAACATAGCTGTGTGAATCACCTAAACTGCCTCCTGAAGTGTACTGTGATTCGCTTCTGCCTTATAATGTTCTTTTGGTCTGATCTGAATGGAAAATAAGTGGATTAACCTTTTTTATTTATTATTATTCCTTGTATCAAACTGTTATTTTGTGTTGTATTTATAAGTTCCACCTCACAAGTTAGTGTATTTCAGTGGTGGTTAAGAGATTCTCATATATCAAATAGACTTAAATACAGATTCTCTCATTAGAAAATGCCCTAAGTGTAAGTAATGATTAGCCTTGCCAAAAAAAGATGATAGTAAAAAAATCACAAAGCAGGAGGTAAACTTCCTGTAAAGGGATTTTTTCCTCATTCTGCTTTTTTTAAATGCTCTATTGTCTGCAATACTCTTAGGAAGTTTGAAAATATTTCCCATCACTTTAAAATCTGGCAAACATTGACTTTTTGTCTATTGAGTAGAACTGAAGCTAAATGATGATTTTTTTTATCTGCAAATGATTTTTATAGCACCCATTATGTCAAGAGATCTATGCATTAGCGTAATTAAAATTAGCACAGCTCTGAGAATAATATTGGATGCTGCTGCTGTGCTGAGAGAGATCAGGATGTTTGAGGATCCCTTAAAATTAACTAAAAATCCTAACTCCCTTAGCAGTTGAGTAGTTAAATTTTAACTCTCAAGATTTGAAAATCCCAAGTTCAAAGTAAGTCAAAGTTCAGACCAAACCTTTGATTGTGTTATGAACAATAAACTCCTGAAACTTCCACCTTTAAAAATTGAGAATGTAATATCCAGCCAGACTTCTTGTTAAAGCATAATGTTGCTTGAAGTGAATTTTCATGTCTGAA
Source organism: Chrysemys picta bellii (assembly GCF_011386835.1). Lineage (NCBI taxonomy): Eukaryota > Metazoa > Chordata > Testudines > Emydidae > Chrysemys > Chrysemys picta. The sequence goes on along the minus strand of NC_088800.1, from coordinate 72,585,605 downwards.
ATATTCAAGAATGGGAGGAGCAATTCCCTGCTTTCGTAGGACTGTATTTTGTTGCAGTGTATTGACTTTCTGAAAAGGCTTCTCTCATATAAGGAAAGTGATCATAATGCTGTTGTTCAAAAATTAACAATCTGGAATGGAGGGTATAATATACATTCCATGGTGACAATTCTAAAGCTTGCTTAAAAGCAAGGATCTGATGGTAAACCAGGACTGCTTAGTAGTCTCTTCTGTTGTTGAAAATATCATTTTGCTGTACAAAGTCCTCTTATGTAGACTATTAAAACATTGGGGGAGGCGGAAATCTTGACACCTCCCCCAATTATAGTAACAGTGTCAGCATGGTTTGTACTCCAGTGTAATTGAGAAATGTTTAATGCAATAAGCAAGAACAACTTCTAAGTCTCACTTTAGTGTGGACATTCCAGACATAATTAAACATGATGAGGGGCAGAGATAGAGCTACCAAAATCTTACTCACCTTATTTTACCTAGAGGAGTAACTCATAAAGTGACTGACTTTAATTTGCATTATTTAAGTAAGAATGGATGACTGTGGCTCACAATAACTTTAGCCTCAAAGTGAAAAGTGACCTTCCCCACACATCTGTTGGGATTTCATTAATACATTGGCATAAATTTACAGTACCTGAGATCACAGCTAAGAACTTATAGCTGCTGTCCCTCTGCACTCATTGTACTGAACCTTTTAAAGAATTTACATTGCTTTGTTTCCTTATTCATCTGGACATCTAAGTCCTATATCTGCTTACTTATTTTTCTTGATTATCCACGCACTTAATGAACTTACTTGGCTGAGAAGTCCTTTCACTGGCCAAACTCCCCTGGACATCAGCATACTTAGTCTGCAGGATCAGTTGAGTAAATTAAAAAAGCTAATACTCTTTAACACACGTGCTAATGGGACTGATTATTTTTTTCCCCAAAGATGTTATACACGGGTAGCTCCCATTGATTTCACTGGGGTTTATGGGTGCTCAACCTTGCTGAAAATTGTTTAATTAGAAAGTAGATCCTTTCTGTAATGCTTAAAAATACTGGAGTTTTAGTATAGAACAAAATCTCTCACTTCTTTGCCTGTTTTTAAACAATGGGGTTTGTTTTGGTTTTTTTACACGCATTTTCTTGGTCTTTTCCACCTGTTTTCCTGCCTATCACGAGAAAGCCAACAGATTCTCTGAGAAGAATGGTGAATATTTCCTATAAGAAAATATCAATGCTTCTGTGAATCTTGTGTCAAACTAACAAGAGTATGTTTAAATCTGCAGCATGTACTTGGGTGCTCCATATAGACAGGAATACTTGCATACCACTTTATATGTTTGAAGTGCTGGGTAAATACTAACAATATGTACTGATATTCATGCATATGTAACTTCATGTTTATATGCATAGTTTAATTTCTTCTAACTGCACTTCTAGATACACTTTTTGTAAAGTATGCTTAGAGCCATAACACAAATCCAGGAGACAAGCTCAGATCCACAAAGATATTTAGGCTCCTAACTGCCACTGAAATTAATGAAAGTTAGGAGCTAAATACCTTTGAGGATCTGGGACAAAATGTTTAACTTTGTGTGTTCTGAGTAATTCTAAGAGTTATAAACATTCTTTGTTTAACAGAATCTTATTCTGTGCCTTATTTAAAGCATAGAGCCTTATGTGATGACAAAGTAAAAGTTGGAACACTGTATTATTTGAGGTAACAGAAAAAGTTGCTACAAATTGTTGAATGGCTTTAATGATTACATGGCTGCTGGTTACCCAAGGCTAGTGTGTTGTGTTGGTTTAGAATTTGTAAAATAGGATTATATTTGTATAACATTATATAGGGGATTATAGACTCACTGAAGTTAGACTGCAGGAGTTACCCCGAAGAAAGAAATGTGGAAAAATAAAAGGGGCTGTTTCTGACTGCCAGTTTAAACTTTATCTTTGCCTCTGGTTAATCAAAATGAAAGTTTACACTTTCTACCTCTGTAGACTGCAAGGAAACATCAAGCAAAATGTCTTAAGTAAAGTTGGTGAGGATTGGGAGATTTGTAAACAGCCCAGAGAATTAAGCTGTAGCTGGGTTTGCACTTCTTAACAAATGGACTCATGATCAAAATTATTCTTTCAACTCCTACCAGGTTAGATGAAAATACTCCGTTTATTATGACCATTTTATAAAAAGTGCAGGGATATACCCACTACCTTGCCTATGTATTTTGTGCATTCTAGAACATACACACTTTGTATTCATAAACAAAATTAACTTAATATTGGCTTATATAACCTTTGGATGCAGGAGGAGGGACTTCGGTTTGCTGGGTAATGAACCTTTTAGTTTGAGGAGATTAGCTGTAATCCTAAAAATGACATAAGGAGTGTGAGGCAAGAAGATTGCATTGATGTCACTATAGAATGATATACTAACCTTTAATTGCTGAACTATTTAGCAGTATATCACCAGAGAACAACTTTATTTCTGTTTTCTTATGTACATCAGTTAATGCCTTGTTTATTTCCCCACTATTCAGTTAAATCATATGGTGTATTTTGATGTATACAATTTACATAAACTTGCTGGAGTATCAGAATCCCAGTACAATGTTTGGATGCCATGTTTTCTGGCACTGCTTTTCTACAACTAGTAGTTAACTTGCAAGATATGGGACTAACAACTACTATGGTACAGTGGAGTCTTGGGCCCTTGTCTACAGTAGGAAAAAAGTTTAACTTGGATGCATTAAATTTCTAAACATGGGCATGTTATTGTGTATTTAATAGATTTCCTCCCCTCTCCCCCCACTGTGGATATGGCCTCTGACTTGCTGCTGTTAGTAGTCATTGGGTGTGGGGTTTAAATTTACTTACTCTTACTGGTGCAGATCTTGCCCTTCTCTTTCATAGAATCATAGAATAACAGGGTTGGAAAGGACCTCAGCAGGTCATCTAGTCCAACCCCCTGCTCAAAGCATTGATCAGTGGCCTTTGTTTTAAGAATCAGATTGCAAGGAATATTTTTTTCTTTGCTATGCTCAAAGTAGGAAATAACACCTTTGAGAACAACTTTGTTACAAGTAAAGAATATATAATTCATGGATTATTTGATCTGCTAAAGCACTTTAATATCTCTCCGAACACCCTGTTGGAAGATCTCAAGTTTCTGTGCATATTTGTTTGGGAAGTTCTTTGGTTTATGCATCAGAATGTAGTGATAATTTGAATATTCTGTCTAATTGAAGGCTGCCCAAATCAATTTTTAACAGGATTTTATTCCATTACAGCAACTGGATAGAGATAAGCTATCAAACTAAAATGAAACAAGATAAAAACAACGGCATTTGAACTTCCAACCTAAAGAAATATTGGGAGTTCATATTCCAGCCTATTATCTGTACCGCTCATATATATTATACATGCTTTTAAATCTTGGCGGAAAGAATTCTAAATTCTCCTTGGCTTGTCCTTCCTTGTATTCTGGCACTCTGCCGTTTATGATGATAGTTCCATATATCTAAAACTTAACAAGATTGTATTGCCAGCTTGCATGTATATGACAATCTGGTCATGGTCCAAGTGATGTGAAAGAGGTGGAAAATTACAAACTCTGTATAAGGAATTGCAATGTAGCTATTGGATTCTGCACTTATCTTCTATATGAAATATAATGCCATGTTTGGGGGGGTTACTACTCTAGCAATAACCTAGATTATTGATCTCCATTGTCACACAAAATGTGAGATGCATGCAACATAAGGACTAATAATGTGCTACTTATTGCATATAATTCTTTCATAAGCTTGGAATTTACTAATCCAGGCTATAGTTAAAGGAGGGCATCCAAGTTTAGCTGTAGTCCCTGTATATGTGTGGATTCCTCATTCTTTAAAAACAAAACAAACGAACAACTGCAATATTCATAGGAACTCTGGAAATTGCTGAGGAGGATTAGGCTGAGTTTCAAATATCTAAGAGAACAAATAGCATTTAGAATCTTTTTTGAGAAAAGGAAACTAACCATTGTCTGGTGCTGTTTATAAGTAGAGAGACACACAATACATATCTGAGCACGTTATCTAACTTCCTATTTCATCAGAAAACGTGTTTGTTTGAAAATCTTCAGCTGATTGTCTAATGGTGCTGCATGGGCTGGGTTGCCTTTTGGGGTGGTTGGAGGAGCAAGGGGACATCAAATATTGTTCCAGGCCTGGCCTAACCAGTACTTAACAGGCCTTCTTGCTTTTTACTCCCCTCTCAGAATGGGTTTAGCAGTTACTAATTGAGGGATCTAGGGTAAGAGCTACTTGGTGGTACACTACTGGGACTCGTGTTTATGCTGCTCTCTGCCTACCATGTTGGGAGCATCATTCCCATTCATCCTCACCTGCATAGGGGACAATGTGAATGGGCAGATGTAGATGGGGAATGACAGAAGGCAAAGAGTGATCAGGTGAGGAAAGTAAAACTAATGTGGTGGAGAGGAGACTAAAAAGGATGGAATGAATGAGGGGGGAAAATGGAGAATTAGCCTCAATCTCAAAGAAGTTGTATTGTAGCATAATAGCTTGTACTTGGACACAGTTATAACTACCGTAACTCTGAGAATTTAATTGAAATAACATAGTAATGGTCAGATTGCACAAACTGGGTCTTAAAATTTACAGGCAGATTATTTATTTATTTAGATCTGCATCTTGCTGCTGAGCTTGGGAAGACATTATTGGATCGTAACACAGAACTGGAGGAATCTTTGCAGCAAATGTATGCAACCAATCAAGAGCAACTACAAGAGATAGAGGTAAATTTTAAGGAGTATGGGTGAGTTCTATTGCAGAGTTTGATAATCTTGAAGTGTGGACATTTAAATCATTTGAATACCATGAAACTTGATTTTGATATGGTATTATGACTCCTTCAAAACTTCATCTTCCAAGTAAACATTCTGAATGCCTCTTGCAGTTAATTTTAGTCTGATTCTAAATTTTCGAAAGCTTGATAACATGCATAGACACAGTTTCCTCTCCTTAATAGAATCTTTGTATCTTCACTAAATTTAACTTCTATAACTATAATGACAAGTACCAATTGTGTTTGTATAAACTAGCTGTTTCAGAAATGTATACTGTTTAAAACAAGGGTTTCTCTATATAAATACATGATGTGGGTGGATTACTTTTCTTAACAAATCCAGAAAATACATGTAGAAGAAATCTGTAGGTTTTTGAAAAGCCTGCATTATTTGAAATAGTATGACTAGCTGTTTCCACAAATATCTTCATATGCACAAAAATTGTAAGTTTAACAAATGTTATCATGCCGTACGCAAAAGGCTTCCTGTAATTACACAGTAGAGAGCAGTGATATTTTTGCATGCTGTATATTTAATATTTTAGTCTGATCAAAAGTATTAAAGTCAATTGCAAAGAACTTATTCTATTTAATAGTGTTTTCAGCATTTCAATCATCCATTGATATTAATTTTAAACTTTTAAATTAATTAAATGAACTGTGAAATGAACTGACTGGTAATTAAGAAGAATCTACATAACTGAATAGTCCACATGATACAAGTAGTATTAAAGCAATCATCAATTTAAAGTAAAGTGTATATATCTGCCTGCAATTTAGAGAATGTTGAAATGATCTTTCAGTACAATAATGGCAATCACTACAGCTTTAATCCAACATTTGTATTAGGTTGCATATGGAAGCAAATAATGCTGTGTTGGTGGTAACATGGCATTTTAAATTCTAGGATGCTTGTAGGTGTCCCACGTTAGCTGTGTGTTTTTGTTTTTTTGTTTTTTTTTTTTTAATAGAAAATTCACACAACAGGTGCACAGTATAGACAAAAAATGCCCTCTTCTAAGGATACCTTTGTATTGCTGATTTTTGACATACCTCACACAGCTTACTTGACTTTTTCCCCCCCCTATTAAATCATGGTAGATCTAGTCTCTATATCCAGCTCATTCTGTAATATAAAGGACATCAATAAAGTAAAACAATGCTGGAGTTAAAGCTACCAACCACAAACAAACCCAACCTATCTGCATTTGTTTATGCAGAGCTCTTGAAATGTCTCCCGAGTCTAAATGGTTCACAAATAAGATTGATCCTTAGGGTCTGAAGTATGTAAACTCTTAGAGCAACTACACAAACTATTAGGTCTCCCACTCTGATGTACATTAAGGTGCAAGGAAGGGCAATGAAAATGATGGGGGGGTATGGAACAGCTTCTATATGAGGAGAGATTAAAAAGAATGGAATTATTCATTTTAGAAAAGAGATGACTAAGGGGGGGGGGATATGATAGAGGTCTATACAATCATGAATGGTACGGAGAAAGAGACACAAGAACTAGGGCAGTAGTTCTCAAACTTATTTGATCACCCCCCCTTCTTCATGTATGTAGTAGTTATGCCCTCTTCTCCCCTACTATCCCCCAGCCACACAAGTACATATGCCCATATACGCAGCAGTGCTTCACTTGAATCATTTTTTTGCTTCTTTGTTTTTCACATGAATTTTTTTCTGCTGCATGAATGAGCCAATGATCCATTGTAATAAGAGCAAAAGCAAAACAGTGATTGTAGTCCATACTTAAATAAATGTGCATACTGCATCGTAGCAAACGGATTAACATGCAGATGGCAACGACTTTGTATAATGCTAAGCAAGCTTAACAGATATCTGTCAACATGCACAGTGCCATCTAGAGCCAAATGCACAGTGCTGTCTGATATGTCTGGAGGAATCAGCTTTGCTAGTTACTTGTTGCTGTGGGTAAAATGTGTGCAGTAAGATTTGTTTTCTTTTTTTTTCCCCTGAAAGATTCTCAACTCCCTCCTGAATATATTCCACGCCTCCTAGTTTGAGAACCTCTGAACTAGGGGGAATCACCCAATGAAATTAATAGGCAGCAAGTTTAAAAACA